>NW_027361754.1:58990000-59370000 GCF_039654945.1 Dendrobates tinctorius
GATTCAGCAGACTCAAGTATAATGTGAATGGGGGTAATAATTGAGCAGTTGAAGAACCATAAGGGGCACTAAGCGCCCTTAGCAGGCTCAGAACATTACAACAAGATTGCGGTGGCTCCATATCAGGTGGTTTAAAGTGGGCAGTACGATATAAAAAAGGCCAAAGGAGACTGTGAATTAAGAGCATGAAGAGTATTTAAGAAGAGTTCCCAATACTCAGAAGAAGAAGTTTACCCCCTACATAAATGTTTGTAAATTTGGATTGTAACACCACATATTGATAAGGTTGGAATGGTCATGATTGGCAAAAGAAAATAAGCCAAAAGAAAGGTCAACCTATCCAGGGACAGAAGTGTCCCACCAATGAAGTGGTCAGTGTCCATATTAAACAAAGTCAATAAATGTGCCAACAAGGCAGACATCTTTTTGCAAAAACTTACATCATTTATTGGTTAGGGTACTGGCTAGTTTAAGAGAACGTTTGGACAGTAGCCTGTTCCCTTTGTAACATACATGGATGACAGACTTCCAGGGTGAAAATAAAGATACCAAAGAGCTAGCCACAAACGTTTACAATGTTGGTATATTATTCCGGAAAACAACAAACCAGGTCACTGCCACCCCCCAAAAAAAGGAATACATTTGGAAAGAAATGTGTTCATGATATTTATGGCATATGGTATAACAACCCATGTAGTGAATGTCACCCGTGTCAGCCTCCGCTGATGGACAGAGGGGGCTGTCCGATGTGTAGGATGATTTCCTTTCCATGTCGCAAAGGAGTGAATATATTATTTTTTTTCCTCTTTCTGCATTTCCCTGCTAGACACGATTCTTTGGTCTCTGCGTTATTATAAGCAAGGGAAAAACATTTCAAATTGATGGGATGAGGCACCCAAATGACTGGCTAATTAGAAGGTAATTATAAAGGGCGGTCATTAGCGGGAATGAAAGGTTCTCGATGATTATATATCCAATGGTTTTGCTTACAAATCTGCTAATCTGCAGACTGCAGAAGTAAAAAGCATGGATAGAAAGTGAGAGCATTTAATTGTCACTCGCTTCTATGGCTTTATTGTGGAGTAAAGGACCCTTATTATACATGTGATTCTGTAATGAAATATAAAAAAACATATTCTTCATTCATAATATAATCCATTACTGGAGCAACCAAACTAGAAGTTCCTCCAAAGAAAACTAGAGGGATTTAAGGGTAGAGTCATTGATATAAAAAAAATAAAGGAGTAAACTATACTATTACTCCCCTTTCCTGGCTCCAATATAAGGCTCTCTATTCTCCCTCTGTTCTGGCCATCTCATTTTTCTGTAGAGCCCGGCACTGAGGATATGCTTTTAAGCTTTATAAGCTAACTCAGGCAGCTGTACATCAACTGAGTGTTCAGGTAGTTGACGCCCACACTTCTACTGTGGACTGCTTCCCTGTGCTGGGCTCTGCTATATTGCGAAAGTGTGCCTCCTAACATACCTAGCTTTACTATGTCACTGAAGTCTGCTACATTGCTGGGATCTGCTATATTAAGTCAGTGTGACTGTTGATATACCCAGTTCTGCTACATCACTGTGTTCTATTTTATTGATACAGTGTGCCTTCTGACATACCAACTCTGCTGGACTCTGCTTCATCAGTACACAGATTCACTTGACCTACTTCAGAGAGTCTCCTGATCTACTCCACTCTACCACATCACCAAGCTATCTCTGCTGTGCTGTTTGCTATACTTTCCTCCACCGGACTCCCTACGTTGTGTTGCAGTCTACGGAACCTTTGTTCCTCCAGTTGCCATCCAGCCTCCACAGTCTCCGTTGCTCTAACCAATTCACCTCACTGTGTAAGGGAGGGACAGCACTGTAGTCGTGACCTGAATAACTGTTATATCCATGTCCAGTCCTTCCCCTACAGAAAACTGTACTCTTCTCTTCAGCATACCTGTGTCTATAGATTAAGCCTCCTCTGGGCACTTCCCAGGCGACGATGGTCCCTCTTCCAGGCGACCCCCAGCAATGGAGACACAGTCCAGGTTAACTTTAACACTTTAACTACTGAGTATTTCACACGTTACATCCACAGTTGGTACATCAAGACATTTACTTGTTTCCTCATCTTTCCTTTTCTGGCTGTCGCTTCTGTGCAGTACACGCCTGGACCGAACTGTCCTATACTTCTCCCCAGTTCCTTCCTGGCCTGACCTCGCCATGATGACAATTCCTTCTGCCTGTTTTGCCCCAGACTCGAACTCATCAGTCACCAAGTTTGGTTGCCTCTGGTAAAGCATCCAGCCTGTCTGTACCGATCTCATCGAAGCTCCAACTTCCTTTATTTCAGCTGTCCAACCAATTCTTGCCCTAAAAGCATCTGCTCAGGTGATAAGTCACCACATTCTTCCTTTCTTGCACTGGCCCACTGCTATGATACACAGTGGCAGTGGGTGACGAGGGTTGCAGCACTTAAACGTTACAGGACTGCCAAGCCGTCTGAGCCTATAGCCCATGTGGACACTAGGGCACCCAGGCCTTGTCTGACCTAAGGCTGGTTTCACATTACGTTTTAGCAGCCCGTTCAATGCATAGCGGTGATGGAGCCTCAGATGCTGCAAGTCGTGTCCGAGGCTCCGTCAGTGAATGACGGCACATTGCGAACACGTGCCGCTTTACGGCATGCGCCGCGATGCGCCCAACAATAGGGCTCAATGGCAGCATTAACGGACTGGGTTACACCGCGTTATACTGCGGTGTAACGCAGTCCATCAATGGACTGCCTAAAACGCAGTGTGACCCCGGCCTAACTTAGTAACCGACTCTCCTCTTACTACCCGGCAGCCCCTCCTACAATTAACCCTCTATAACCATCCTATCAGCTATACCTATCAGGCCCACTAGTATGACCCCATCTAGCGGTCCTCAACATAACTACACTTACCAGTGTCTATAGGAACTATATATTAAAAGTGCCCTCCTCTAATGTCCCCAAAAGGATGCACTAACTTACCCTAACTGTGCGTGTACAACAGACAAATTATATTATGCAATAATATAATTCAAGAACACAAGGCAATATATTACAGCTTTCTACAAAATGGTAACACATACATGTGGCAATACCATTAACAATGAGTGGTAATACATATTTTATATGTAGCAGTACCGCAGACATTTATCAACGACATATTTGTAAACATTAACAACCGGAAGGTAATGAGAGGAAGGGAAGCAAGAAAGACATTATATCTCACCCCCTTACAACTGCATCAACATCATCCGTCCATGCTGCATTATGACTGCTCACCTTAACCGAGGGCTTAGAGGATCCACCACATTTGGTAAGACGTACAGTAACATATACTCGAACCTTTAATCCTCTGTTGGATCTAACTCTACCATTTTGGTGGTCTTTACTTACTCCATTCATCGATAATCACTGCAGCTAATCATTGGCTTCACTGTGGTCATCTGCCATCCATGCTAGCATGGCCGCTTAGTCCAGTGATTGGTTGTAGCTCTTAATTGCACATACTCATGACTGAAATGGGATTAAAATGGTAAGTATAGGCTCGTTCTTCAATTTTATACAGTTTCTTTCTCAAACGGCAATTTTCTTAAAATACCAAAAATCCAATTTAAGATCTTGACTTACGGACCAAAATGGAAAAGTAGCTGCAGATGAACTCCTGGACACCCTCTATAACTCCTTCTTCATGATAATATATCATCTTCCTACTAGACTTGATCTTCAAGTGATAAACAGGTATAAAAGTATAAAAAGACCTATCTACGTGCTCTCTTTGTCCAAGACAGGAAGTGACTCCCGTCTAGGGAGGAAGTCGCGCTCCTATTATAGGTACCTCGATCTTGGGTCACTTCCTTCTATTTATCTCTGCACTTGTAATGAATTATTGCGGCCTGTTTATTTGCCATCAGATAAATATGGAGATCAGTCCATTCTGTCAGGACCACATAATTTATTCTGTGGATATATTGCACAAGAAGTCTGGCTAGGAAGGCTAACAATTAACTTTGCATCATTTGTCCAGTATATGGCAATGGTCCTGGATGTTGTCAAGATAGAAAATTGTTTTACTGAAAACTCCTCCGGAGATAAACATTTTTTATGTATCAGATGTTTTACAAAACTAGGGCCGCCTAATAATGCCACACCCATGGAGGTCTGTATGATTAATTATTGCGGGAGGTTTATCAAAACTAGACACAAAATTGAAAAGTTTCCAGCTCCCATTCATTTTGAGCATTTTGATCTTGTGGCCCACCAAGTGTCTGCAAGTTGATAGACGCAGTGTGCCACCATATGGTGCACTGCTTTGTGGGATAGAAACCTATATAATACAACCTGCCAGAAAGAAAAAATCTGTCTGCCTTCTTGGAAATTGAAAGAAGAGGTACAGTATTAGCTAACAGCAAGCTGTGGCCATTGTACTAAGCATCTAAAGTTAGAACTGCTTTTGCTTCTGTTAATATGCCAATTCCTGAATTTGCTGGGACTAGCCCGATTTTTTTGTTAAGGCTGGAGTCACACACAAGGTAGAAAAATACGGACCGTATTTTACGTCCGTAATACGCATAAATGGTCCCTAAATAGTGCTCCATATGTCATCCGTTGTCAGGGTGTGGCCGCGTTTTTTTCTCATGTAAGCATCCGTATGTAATCCGTATGGCATCCGTATACCGTTTTTTTCTCGCAGGCTTGCAAAACGGACATATAATGGAGCCCAATGACAGGTTTTCAAATCCAAACGAAAGAATAGATCTAGACACATAGAATACATATATATATATATATATACATGTCATTGAGCTACATATATAAATATATTTATGTTTCACAGAGTTCTTCATAGCAGAATAGCCGCTAATTCAATTGCCGGCTTCTGTGAAATCATTCCCCAACCCGACATGAAATGACACATGGTTTATATACACTAAATCCATTTTATTTCATGTTTTTTTATATGTCCCTGACTAATAATTAGATGAGGGTTTGTGTGCAAAATTTGGGAGGTGTAGGTGTTAATTTAAGGGGTTAATTCGTTGTTAAAAAATGTGTGGGCTCCCGCTGTAATTTGTCAACCAGAGAGGTAAAGCAGGTGAGTGAGGGCAGATTTTAATAGCCATGAGAGAGACCATTGTTTTTGGCCCCCCCCCCGGCTACAAAAATCTGCCCCCAGACACCCCAGAAATGGCGCATCTATAAGATGCGCCAATTCTGCCACTTGTCCTCTCTATTCCCATTGCCCTGTAGCGGTGGCGAATGGGTTAATATAACAAAGGGTTAATGTCACCATTCGATTGTAAGGTGATATTAAGCCGATTAATAATGGAGAGGTGTCAATAAGACACCGATCCATTATTAACCCTATACTAAGAAAGGGTTCAAAACCACACATAGACATTAATTAAAAAGTCTTTTAATGAAATAAATACACCAAATTTTTGACAAATTTTTATTAGTCTGGTAATCCAAAATCCAAAATAAAACCATGACCTGCAACAAAAATAACATAAAAAATCACCAATATCCTTACCTCTCCGCTGTTCAGTCATGTCCCACGCTGCAATCCATCAGAAGGGGTTAAATAGTTTACAATGAGGACCGGTGCTAATGCGACCAGCCTCACTGTAATCTACTACAAAATGAATTGATTCAGCTCTGCACAGCCTCAATGGCTGCCTGTAGATGATGGGATACACCTCACAAAATCTGGGAAACACACATTCGCCAGAAGACTTGCCACACTCATCAGGAGGGCTTTAAACTAGAAGAAGAGGGGATGGGAGGAAAAACAGCAGACAAGAACATGCAGGAGAAGGACAAACTAATCAAGGATACTAGATGTGGTAAAGAGGACCCAAGACAGAGTACTCAGAAGGAAACTAAGAAAAAGAAAGCAAAACTTCTTTCCTGCATGCTGACCAACGCAAGAAGCCTGACCAATAAGATTGAAGATCTGGAGTTGGTAATGTATGAGGAAAAATACGACATAGTAGGAATAACTGAGACATGGTTAGACGACAGCTATGACTGGGCGGCTAACTTGCAAGGATATGATTTGTTTAGGAGGGATCGTAAAAAAAGGAAAGGGGGTGGAGTCTGTCTATATATAAAGTCCACTTTAAAGCCCACACTAAGAGAAGATATACAAGAGGGAAATGAAGAGGTGGAGTCTCTATGGGTGGAGATACAAGGAGAGAAAAGTAATAAAATCCTCATGGGGTTTGTTATAAGCCACCAAATATAACAGAAACCACTGAAAATGTATTATTGAAACAGATAGACAAAGCAGCAAATCACAATGAGGTGATTATTATGGGGGACTTCAACTACCCCGACATAGACTGGGAAACTGAAACCTGCGTATCTCAGAAAGGAAACCAATTTCTGTCAGTGACCAAGGATAATTATCTGTCACAACTTGTGCAGGGCCCAACTAGAGGGACAGCCCTTCTGGACTTAATTTTAAGCAACAGGCCAGATAGAATAACAGAAGTTCGAGTCGATGGGCACCTAGGGAGCAGTGACCACAATATAATACAATTCCACTTGTCCTTCAGTAAGGTGCCCTGGATGGGGTTACAAAAACGCTGAATTTCAGGAAAGCAAAGTATGATCAGCTAAGAGAGGACCTTCGCCGAATTGATTGGGACAATGTCCTCAAAAATAGGAGCACAGAAAATAAATGGGAAATATTTAAATCAGTTTTACACACCCACTGCGAGCTAGCCATACCGTACAGAAATAAAAGGGCTAGGAACAGGAGAACACCAATGTGGCTAAATAAGGATGTAAAAAGGGCAATAAATAACAAGAACAAGGCATTTAAGAAGCTAAAACAAGAAGGCAATGAAGAAGCATTAAAAAGTTATAGAGAAAAAAATAAAATGTGTAAAAAACAAATACATTTAGCAAAAGTGGAAACTGAGAGACTCATTGCTAAGGAAAGTAAAACTAACCCCAAACTATTCTTTAATTATATAAACAGTAAAAAGATTAAAATTGATGGTGTCGGCCCTTTAAAGAACAATGAGGGTGAAATCATAGAGAGCGATGTGGGAAAAGCAAATGTTTTAAATACTTTTTTCTCAACAGTGTTCACACAGGAAAAGGATTTGCCAGTGGAAATGCAGAGTGATAATGTAAACTCCCCATTAAGTATTACCTGCCTAACCCAGGAAGAAGTGCAGAACCGCCTTAGTAAGATTAAAATTGACAAATCACCAGGCCCTGATGGCATTCACCCTCGGGTATTAAGGGAGTTAAGTAATGTGATAGACAGGCCTCTATTCCTTATATTTAAAGACTCTATAGAAACAGGGTCTGTTCCTTTTGATTGGCGGCAAGCAAATGTGGTACCAATATTCAAAAAGGGGTGTAAAAGGGAACCTGGAAACTATAGGCCAGTAAGCTTAACATCTGTTGTGGGTAAAATTTTTGAAGGGTTTCTAAGGGCTACCATTATGGAATATCTCAATGTTAATAAATGTTTAACTCCATATCAACATGGATTTATGAAGGATCGCTCCTGTCAAACTAACCTGATCAGCTTCTATGAGGATGTAAGCTCTCAAATGGACCAAGGAGAATCATTGGAAGTCATTTATCTCGACTTCTCTAAAGCATTTGACACTGTCCCACATAAAAGATTGGTAAGTAAGATGAGAAAGCTTGGGCTAGGGGAAAATGTGTGTAGATGGGTAGGTAGCTGGCTTAGTGATAGAAAACAAAGAGTGGTTATTAATGGTGCATACTCAGATTGGACCAGGGTTACTAGTGGGGTACCACAGGGTTCTGTATTGGGCCCCCTACTATTTAATATATTTATTAATGATCTAGTGGATGGCTTACACAGTAAAATATCAGTATTTGCAGATGATACAAAACTATGTAAGGTAGTTAACACAAAGGAGGACAGTTTGCAACTACAGACAGATTTGAGTAAATTGGAGAATTGGGCTGAAAAATGGCAAATGAGGTTTAACACAGATAAGTGTAAGGTTATGCACATGGGAAGGAGAAACAGATGCTACAATTACTTACTAAATGGGAAACTGCTGGGGAAATCAGACATGGAAAAAGACTTAGGCATCTTAGGCTACTTTCACACATCAGGTTTTCGGCGTCAGGCGCGATCCGGCGTCGTGCCGGAATGCCGGATCCGGCAAATGTTTTGTAAAACCTGATGTGCCGGATCCGGTTTTCTGCCGGATCCGTCTTGATCTTGACAGACAAAACCGGATCCGTCTCATCCGGTTCATCCGTTTTTCTATCCGTTTTTCGACGGATTACGCCGGATTTGGTTTTTAAAATTGACCCTTGTGGCCTTCCGAACGGGATTGGCTACTGGAAAACTATATATAGCATGTTCCTACAGCCCTTCTTTGACAGGTTGTAGAGGAGAAAGTGCAGGTTGGAGAGAAGAGCAAGTTACTGGCGAAGATGGATGTTGTCATTGGAAATATTACCACTAGAAGTTCTGTGACGGTTTCAGTAATGAGGGACAATTTTGCACTATACTTTATGTCACCTCAAGGCAGAGTACACTGGCAGGATGACAGAGTGTGAAAGATTTGTGCCCTAACCAAACTTGTGTACCTTCTGGACCAACAGTATATACCTTTGCCAACCAAAGTTGGCTATCTTGTCATGGTCTTACTATTTTTAGCTTTAGGCCACAGGTTTGTACCTGGTTGTGTTTTATGCAAAGTATTTCACCTTTTAACAAAAGTTGTGTACATTGTTAGGAAATCACCAACAATAAACACAACTTTTCAGGTGAAATACTTTGCTTCAAACACAACCAGGAACACAACTGTGGCAAAAAGCTAAAATTTACCCACAGTTATATACCTGGTTTTGAATACCTTTTTACCTTTTAAATACCCTGTATTTAACCTTTTTTTTAAACATATTTCGCCGCAGAAAGAAATGACAGACAACCAGTGTAAACAATAATTTAACTTTTATTTAAAATATTTTTTTTTGTGTAAACTGTTTTTAAAGTTAAAAAAACTTTTTTAATAAAGGTTTGAAACCAACCAAATGGGCATTTTTATTACAAAAAAAACATTATAACTCGGTGTAGTGTGGGGTGGAAATACTGCTGGAGGGGCTGCGGGACACTTCGACAATGGGAGTGTGGAGAGAGGACTGGGATCATGGTGGGGAAGGAACAGTTAGAGGTGATGGTGTGGAAAAAGCTACAGAATGGGTGGACATGTGGGAGGCAGAAGAGGTGGTGGGCGGTGGAGTGGAGGGTTGGGCAGGGACTGTAGGAGCAGATGATGTTGATGGAAAGTTGTATGGGGAAGGAGTTTGGTACGGGGAAGGAGTTTGGTACGGGGAAGGAGTTTGGTACGGGGCAGGTTGCTGGAAGTGGGGAGATGTCTGGTACTGGGGAGGTTGCTGGTACTGGGAAGGTTGCTGGTACTGGTGAGGTTGCTGGTATGTAATAGGAGGGGGAGGATGGAAAGTGGCTGGAGGGGGTGCAGATGTAATAGGAGGGGGAGGATGGAAAGTGGCTGGAGGGGGTGCAGATGTAATAGGAGGGGGAGGATGGAAAGTGGCTGGAGGGGGTGCAGGTGGAGGAACTACAGTGGTGGGAGGTGGAGGTTGGGAGGTAACCTGCTGTAGAGCACCGTGGCACGAATGCATTACATGCATCTGCTGGGTAGGAGATAGTGTTGCCATGCGCTCCATAACAGACCTGAAAAAGGTGTGGTTTGGCGAAGATCTTGCTTCTGAATGCATGGTTTGCAGAAGTGTCTTCACCTCCAGAATGCTGGAGTTGATCTGCTGAAAGCCTTCGGAGATTTGCTCTGACAAGACTTTTAGACAGTTCTGGAAAGATGCATTCAGATGCAAGAACTCTGGCGCATAACTCTTTTCCTGATCCCTCTGCCGCTGCCGCCCAGTACCCGCAGGTGTACTAGAGGTGGCAGGGGCAGACGGGTGGGGTAAAGGGAAAGCGATCTCCTCACCAGCAGCTTCATGTAATGTAGGCGGCCACGATGCTCCTGTGCTGGTGGATGGGACAGATGGGTCGAATGTGTGGGAAGGCTGGGAAGGTGCAGATGTACCGGGGCGGTCGAAGTGTCCCTCGGTGCCGGTCTCCTCAGGGATCGCCTCAGAAGGGTCCAATCGTGCAGGCTCCCGAGTGCTGCTCACCGTGCTGTGGAATAAAGAGAAAAAAAAACAATTAAAATACTGACATGGTATGGCCCTGGCTGAAAAAAAAAAGTTACATCTAACATTTTTTTTCACATGTGGTGTGTAATATTTACCTTCTAGTGACCACTGTTTCCCGGAGGAACGACAGGGCTTGTGCGTACTTGTACTTGCTCCTGCGTCCTCCAGATCCACTCGGGGCCCGCATCTCTTTATTGAACTCCTTCTTGAAACGATCCCTCACAGACCGCCACCGATTCACAATTCTGTTCCCTGAAACGAGAAAGGAGTGGTTAGTATACAACATCAGTGTTTCACAAACTCCAGTCCTCATGGTCCCCAGGGGTCATGTTTTCAGGATTTCCATAGTAAATAGAAATCCTGAACACATGATCCGTGGGGACCACGAGGACTGGAGTTCGGGAAACACTGGTTTACATCAAGCAACCGGTACTGTATATACTTACGCTCTTTAATCTGGGCCCGAACATCGAGGTCCTCCCAGCGGCCCACAAGGAGCGAACAGATTTCCTCCCAGAGTCGTCGGGTAATGATAAGGTCAGCGTGGCGGCGGTCAGCCATATTCCAGAGCGGCTCCCTTTCTCTGACGAGATCGATAAGGTGGTCCACATCGAGTCCTCCATCCTCACCGTCAGAGTCGGGAGCACGCTGTGAAGGCTGTTAAAGAAAAAGACAAAAATAACATAATTAGCCTCCACAAAAGAAATGAAATAAAAAGTGCAAAAAAACAAAGCAAAAATATTTATACTTACACGCTGGTGACCGCCGCGTTGCTGTCGCCGACGACCCTGGGAGGCACTGCGAGGACCTCTTGGCCGAGCACCAGATTGGGAAGACTAGAGAAGAAAACAAAAAATGTTATGTCTTTGGATGTAGGCATTTGTTTGCTGTGTGTGGTCTGCAGAACATTGTTTTCTATGTGTTGTGTGTAGTGTGATGTTGTGTTTCTGCGTTTGATGCAAAAAACTTACCAATTGTGAGCCCACTCCAAGTGTCTGTCCACCCCTTCCTTCTTCTTCTGGGAGCTCCTCTTCATCTTGTGAATCCTGTTTTGAAATAAAAGGCAATGAATAGACATATATTACAGAGATGATGGATTTTGGAAATAAAAACTTACCGTCAAACGCTGACGATGCGAGGGAGGGCTCCCAGAAGATGATGTGCTGTCTTCCTGGTGGCCACACTCCATGCCTGTGGGTGGTGTTCCAGCTGCTGCCTTTGCTGCTGCTGCTGCTGCTGCATCTATTGGGCGGCTGTTGAATAAAGAGAAACAAAGGGCCAATGAATATCTTGATATTCAATAGCCCTAGTTTGGAGGAATGGGGGATTTGATAATTACCGTCTCTCATCTGCTGCTGGCCTCCCCTCCTCAGCATGTTCCATTTGCTGCTCCATTTGGGGTGGTGGTGGTGCTGATGGTGCTGCAGTGGTCTCCTGCCTTCTCCTGCTGCGCTTGGTTGCTTTCTTGGGTGGCATGTTGGGTGTGGCTGTGGGTCCCACTGTCTTGCTTTTATATATGTCTTGTGGGCAGAGCTACTGAGCATGCTCAGACCAAAAAAACCGGATCCGGCCACTGGATCCGGCTTTCGCCGGATCAGGCACATTGCGGCGCTCATAGGCTTTCATTGTGTGAAAAAGCCGGACGCGCCGGATCCGGCGTGTCCGGCTTTTTCGCCGGAGACAAAAAACGTTACAGTAGCCGTTTTTTCCAGACGCCGGATCGCGACACATTGCCGGATCCGGCGAAAACCGGATGAAACGCATGGCCATCCAGCGCGATCCGGCGCAAATGCAAGTCAAAGGGGGGGAAACCGGATCCGGCATTGCATTTCGCCGGATCCGGTTTCTGTCAAAAGCGCCGGATCGCGCCTGACGGCGAAAACCTGATGTGTGAAAGAGGCCTTAGTCAATAAGAAGCTAAATTGGAGTGCCCAGTGTCAGGCAGCTGCCACCAAAGCAAATAGGGTCATGGGATGCATTAGAAGAGGTCTGGGGACACGAGATGAAAACATAATTCTCCCTCTGTACAAATCACTCGTCAGACCACACTTGGAGTATTGTGTGCAATTTTGGACGCCGGTGCTCAAGAAAGACATTACTGAACTTGAAAGGGTTCAAAGGTGGGCTACTAAAATGATAAATGGAGTTGGTTCACTACAATACCCAGAAAGGTTATCAAAATTAGGTCTATTTACTCTAGAAAAGAGAAGACTTAGGGGAGACTTAATATATATGTACAAGTATATCAGAGGGCAATACAGAGATCTTTCCAATGAACTGTTTGTACCAAGGACTGTGACAAGAACAAGGGGGCATTCTCTTCGTTTGGAGGAAAGACAATTTCTGCACCAGCATAGAAGAGGGTTCTTCACGGTAAGAGCAGTGAGGCTCTGGAATTCTCTTCCTGAGGAAGTGGTGATGGCCAACTCACTGAATGAATTTAAGAAAGGAATGGATGCTTTTCTTGTGAGTAACAGTATAGAAGGTTACGAATAACAGAATATTATAGGTAGATGGTTGACCCAGCTTAGGGGAAGGAATTTTTTTCCCTATGGAGAAAATTGGCTTCTACTCTGTGGGTCTTTTTGCCTTCCCCAGGATCAACAATGCAGAACAGCTGCACTAAAATTAGGCTGAACTAGATGGACATAAGGTCTTCCTTCGGCCTTCAAAACTATGTTACTTTGTAATTACCATGGGAAAGTTTCTGACTTTTTTCCCACGGTCATTAGTTCATTCACAGATCAGCCGGGGACTCCCCGCAGCCTCAGTGACGTCAGCAGGAGTCCCCGGCTGATCTGTGAATGAACTAATGACCATGTGAAAAAAGTCAGAAACTTTCCCACGGTAATTAGATCATCTACAGGCAGCCATTGAGGCTGCGCAGAGCTGAATCAATTCATTTTGTAGTAGATTACAGTGAGGCTGGTTGCATTAGCACCGGTCCTCATTGTAAACTATTTAACCCCTTCTGATGGATTGCAGCGTGGGACATGACTGAACAGCGGAGAGGAAAGGATATTGGTGATTTTTTATGTTATTTTTGTTGCAGGTCATGGTTTTATTTTGGATTACCAGACTAATAAAAATGTTGTCATACTGTGTGTTTGTTCTGTGTCTTAATAAAAATTTGTCAAAAGCTTGGTGTATTTATTTCATTAAAAGACTTTTTAATTAATGTCTGTGTGTGGTTTTTAACCCTTTCTTAGTATAGGGTTAATAATGGATCGGTGTCTTATTGACACCTCTCCATTATTAATCGGCTTAATGTCACCTTGCAATCGAATGGTGACATTAACCCTTTGTTATATTAACCCATTTGCCACCACTACAGGGCAATGGGAATAGAGAGGATAAGTGCCAGAATTGGCACATCTTATAGATGCGCCATTTCTGGGGTGTCTGGGGGCAGATTTTTGTAGCCGGGGGGGGCCAAAAACAATGGTCTCTCTCATGGCTATTAAAATCTGCCCTCACTCACCTGCTTTACCTCTCTGGTTGACAGATTACAGTTGGAGCCCACGCTTTTTTCTAATTAACCCCTTAAATTAACACCTACACCTCCCAAATTTTGCACACAAACCCTCATCTAATTATTAGTCAGAGACATATAAAAAAAACATGAAATGAAATCGTTTACTGTATGTAAACCATGTGTCAGTTCATGTCGGGTTGGGGAATGATTTGACAGAAGCCGGCAATTGAATTAGCGGCTATTCTGCTATGAAGAACTCTGTGAAATATAAATATATAAATATATATGTGTCTCAATGACATGTGTATATATATATATATATGTATTCTATGTGTCTAGATCTATTCTTTCGTTTCTTTATTAAACCTGTCAGTGTGATTTTACTGAATAGCGCACTGAATGGCCGGCTTTTCTAAAAGACACCGAGTGCGTATTTGTCGCAATTCACACGTTTGGTCCATGTGTAATGCGTATTTTTAGCGCACCCATAGACTTGCATTGGCGTACTACGGTCGTAATACGCTGACAATCGCAGCATGCTGCGATTGGCACGGACCGAAGAAAATACGCAAGAAAAATACGGCTGATGGGAGCTACCCCATAGAGAATCATTGGTCCGTGGGCAATGCGTTTTTTTATCGCCTCTCACTCGTCCGTATGCCTCTATAGTGTGACGCTGGCCTGATAGTGTTACACACCTGCCCCAGATCTGGAATTTGTTTTGCTCACCCCAGTCCTCTGAACTCTGTTGTGCTCCATGTCTGGCTTTGCAGGTGCCACGTGATCATATGCCTAGACCTATATAAGGCCTAAAAATACACACACCTGTGTCCTGGTATTAAGACTTTTAGTGTTCCTGAGCCTCTGCTACCTGCTTCCCAGTGTCCTGTCTGTCTATGGCCTCCAGTACCCCTGCTACCTGCTTCCCTGTCACTTGTCTGCCTGATGCCTCCAGTACCTCTGCTACCTGTTTCACAGTGTCCTGTCTGCCTGTGGCCTCCAGCGCCTCTGCTATGTTTCCCAGTCTCCTGTCTGCCTGTGGTCTACAATACCTCTGCTACATGCTTCCCAGTCTCCTGTTGCCTGCAGTTTGCTGTATATATGTTACCTGCTTCCCAGTCTCCTGTCTGCCTGCGGCCTCCAGCACCTCTGCTTCCATGTCTCCTATCTCCCTGCGTCCTACAGTACCTCTGCTAACTGTTTCCCAGTCTCCTGTCTGTCTACGGCCTCCAGTACCTCTGCTACTTGCTTACCAGTCTGCTGTCTGCCTGCAGCCTCCAGTACCTCTGCTACCTGCTTCCCAGTCTCCTGTCTCTTTGCGGCCTTCAGTATCTCTGTTACCTGCTTTCCAGTCTCCAGTCTGCCTGTGACCGCCACTACATCTGCTACCTGCTTCCCAGAGTCCTGTTGCCTGCGGTTTGCAGTATATCTGTTACCTGTTTCCCAGTCTCCTGTCTGCCTGCGGCCTCCAGCACCTCTAATTCCATGTCTCCTATCTCTCTGTGTCCTACAGTACCTCTGCTCACTGTTTCACAGTCTTCTGTCTGCCTGTGGCCTCCAGTACCTCTGCTACTTGCTTACCAGTCTGCTGTCTGCCTGCAGCCTCCAGTACCTCTGCTACCTGCTTCCCAGTCTCCTGTCTCTTTGCGACCTTCAGTATCTCTGTTACCTGCTTTCCAGTCTCCAGTCTGCCTGTGACCGCCACTACCTCTGCTACCTGTTTCACAGTGTCCTGTCTGCCTGCGGCCTCCAGTGCCTCTGCTATGTTTCCCAGTCTCCTGTCTGCCTGTGGTCTACAATACCTCTGCTACATGCTTCCCAGTCTCCTGTTGCCTGCGGTTTGCAGTATATCTGTTACCTGCTTCCCAGTCTCCTGTCTGCCTGCGGCCTCCAGCACCTCTGCTTCCATGTCTCCTATGTCTCTGCGTCCTACAGTACCTCTGCTAACTGTTTCCCAGTCTCCTGTTTGCCTACGGCCTCTAGCACTTCTGCTTCCATGTCTCCTGTCTCTCTGTGGCCTGCAGTACCGATGCTATCTGCTTCACAGTCGCCTGTGGTCTACTGCAAGGGGTTGTAAAGTCTCGTTAACCCCTTAAGTTACGTCCCAGTTGCTGTATGTATAAAGGTTGTAAAACTATGTGATATATATATATATAGTGGCATTGCGACTGGTCATGTGGTTGATGGGCAGTATGTATCACAGAGGTGGGGGGCCCTGTGATAAAAGCCTGGGTGTGTTTTGCTCAGCAGATCTACTGCTGAGGGTTTTTTCTATACATTGGGAGGCTTTCAGGTGACTTGGAGAGATGGGTGGGTCCAGTCACCTACATACCCACCCAAGGGGTGTGTGTCTGAATACCCAAGATGAAGCCTGTATGTGATTCTATATGTATTGTGTGATGTCATGATCACCTGACCAGTGAATGTGATGCTACCTCACCTGTGGGTGTGGTTAGAGACTACCTAATGGAGCCTGTGTGTTTGGCACAGGTGGCAGTGCTGGCTAGTCTGAGCCAGAGGAAGGAGGGCTGTGAGATACCTCCAAAGTGGATGGACTGACACCCGTGAGTGTTACTGACTGGGGTCAGTGAGAGATGTTATGGGATACCTCTGAGGATAAGAGGCATCCGGGAACCTGTGTGGCCAAGACCATCAGGTAACGGACAGGGATCTGTGGTATGCTGACCGGGGTCAGAAAGACTGTGTAAAGGCTATAGAGTGTCACGATCCATGTTTGGATCTGTGGCAGATCTGGGCTCATGTATAACCTTTTTTTTCTTTCAAGCCTCTTGCTTAATGTTAGTTTTTGCCCCCGAGGGCCACCAGTGTTTTTACAACCTTAGTTCCTCTGCTGATGTGAAATACTGACTAAATCCTAATAATGTGGCCGTAGTCTTAGTGGGGGTTTTCTCTCATCAGATATTATAAATTTCTTTATCTTCTCTTGTATTATTGATTTAATACAAATACCACTAGGAGTAGTTCCTTTATAAATAGAAATTGAAAGTCTACTAAAAAAAGCGCCACAAGATGCTTCAGGGCCAGAATTTAAAATCTGTATAAACTCGCCTTCCTCCATGTGCCATATATAATGTCTTTTTATGAGCAGGAGTGTGGACTTCGGGGCCCCCTCTTGCACCAGGGCTCCTATGCTACTGCTACCTCTGCACCCCATATAGCTACACCCTTAAATGTAAAATCTGATCATCATCATCAATATCTTTCCATATTTCGCACTTATGCTGCCAATGATGATCATGTTGAAGTGCAGATCCTAATGGGGTGGTGCATAACATAGGATTTCCCCGCTGATACTGAACTGGGCCCAACACAGTGTATAGCACAACATAATGTAGGAGGAAGGGCCCCCACTGAGTGGACCGGAACCAAGGGGACCATCATCTACTGTAGGTTCCTAGGGGGTCTGTTTCCGGGGAGCAGAGTTATGGGACGGACCGCTGAGACTTCCAGGACTGTTGGGGGAGGAGCTTATATAAAAGGGGCGGGGAACGCCAGTCAGGGTGAGTCAGCAGAATGGGAAAGAAGGAGCAGGAGACCGTTGGGACACCCGGGAGCCAGAGCCTCCAGCAGTAACCAGAGAGGACAGCGACAGAAGGGAGACACTCGGTGGACCGCAGGGAGACGGCTCCAAGCCGACCGACAGACCACTGCTTCCCCACCACCCGCGGTCGTTGCCGCTTCACTCCAGTCCGCAGCTGCGGTTTGTCCACTGCCGCCCGCAGCCGCCACCGCCCCGCTCCAGTCCTTGGTAGGGGCCGGGCCGTCACCCTCCGCGGGTCCCCTAGTGCAGCCGCTGGCTGCGCCGGTGGCCTACCAACCGCCACTCAGCACCACCACTGCCCTCCCCTGTCCGGAGGCTGCAGCCTCCACTCTCCCACTCCCAGGCAGTATCCCGCTGCCTCTGCTGGGGGGACATTTCACCAAAGAACTCTTCTAGGGCCTGTTGTGCCCCTGCTTCGTCTGGGTGTTGGAACGCCTGAAGACTACGCCAGATCCTCAGCGGCTGGGCCCAGCGGCTGCGACGCCGGAGCACCACTGAACAATACGCCGAGGGACGTCAGGACGGCTAAGTGACACATGATAACTAAGGACCCGTAGTCGGCCATACCGCGACCCAGTAGTGACCGGCCTTTGCCGGAGTAGTCTTGTTCTCATAATCAGTGTTTTCTTGTATTTGATCCCTGCGAGGACAATTGCTGTTATTTTGTTTGGTTGCTTAGGATAGCCCTACCGACATCAATCTATAAAGTTACTACCTAAAGTTTAATCCGTCTCGCGTCTCGTCACTGCATCCCGCGTACCTGCCATGACCACAATAACACAATGCATTTTCTGCTGTTCTGTTCGCATTTACTAAACACATACTGTTTCGGGTCAATATGACCCGACTTATTGAAATGTTGATTTTAGCTACTGTAAGTGTTTTATTTGAATACCTATTTCATTATTAAACTGTATGTGAGCATGGTTGATCATAAACAAATGAAAAGTGAAATTAAAACTTATTTTTTATTTATTTTTTTCAGAAAAACGTTACATGGGTTGCATAATCTGCAGGGTCTCAAATTTCATTTCGGGTCATATGGACCCGAACAGAACAGCAGGGTTAATTAAAAGACACCAACTTGGGCATTTTTTTTCTTGTATTTTTTTCCAGTTGTATAGGGGGATGGATATAAGCGTTGGCCTTTGTAGGGTAGATATATTTAAAGGGACACCATGAACATTGACACACCTCATGTTGCTTCCACATCTGCGCTCTCGCTGTCCCACGCAGTTCTTCAATGTGTTATTTCTGTAACGCTCTAATGACGGAAACTGAGTCACACATTTAATTGGAGGAATCTCCTTTCAGATGGACAAGCTGACACAAACTCCGCAGCTTCAAACACGATCCACACCCAGAAAAGCTAAATCAGTCACTGTGTCAAGTACACAAACGTAATCCAATGGCTGCAAAGGTTCCTCGAGGTTGGTAAACAGAGGTGTGCAGCTGGCCGTTCAGAAGACACGGCTACCACCATGACCGAGCCGCTGCAATCCCAGGCAGGACACAGATATTACTACTATGATATATGGGGATAATGCAATATCCTGCTCATTACATTATTATAGTGAAACCCTACTTCTGCGCCATTTTTAACTGTATTTTAGGGGAAAATAATAACCAACAATTGCCTAATATATTTCTGCAATTTCCTAAGGATGGGCACTTATCACCTGCTTCCTGTGATAAATACGAGTCTGTTAGCACACAATGACTGTTCAAACAAAGCAGCGGTGGAGCCTTGTTGTAGCCGAACAGCTCAGTGGACCTACTTTGTTTCCATCTATCTCTGCCAACCTCTTCCTTGATTGACAGCTTTGGCTTTATATTCATGTTGTCCGAACCACTGGCAGCATGAATCGGACATCGGCTGTGTTATCGAAACCATGTCTCTTTGCTTCTGACACAGAGAAAACATACTTTGCTCGGGACTATGCATTTCGGATGATTAGTCAGTGAAACCTGTCACTCAAGCTGTTCCCTTTAACAGCATCTATGCGATATACTCGCTGCTGGGCCTCGTATGACGATTGCCTCTTTAAGGGAGATGATGATTGGGCATGTCTGATTTCGAACTGGAGATCACTTTGTTCCCCTGTAGATAGGCCACCAACAGAGATTACAGTCGGCGGCCTTCTCATAGAGAACACAAGAGAGCTTGGCTCAAGAAGGGCTCCTGTGTATGGCAGAAATGACCGAGATGGCTACCGGCAGAAGTATCAGCCATCTAATGTGTATGGAGGCTGTAAGGCTAGAGACACACAGCGTTTATAGCTACTGTTGGGCACATACAAACCGGAGGTATAGGACCGACAGTGGCCTTGTTCAGAATGGATGCCTTGCCATCCGTCCACCATAAGGATCCATTGTATCCAAGTACATGCAGTACTACATTGTATATGATTTTTTGCAGTGTTTCTCCATATAAGAAAATGCAGTCTGCTGCCATTTCCCATACAATGAAACAAATGATCTGGATCTGCAGATGCATACCGGCCAGATGGAGGCCAAAAAGACACATTTGGTCTTCTGCCTGCTAAATAGGTACTCACACTAAACACTCAATCACTTATCTGGCATCATTTACCTCATTCATTATCAGACCTCAACCTATCAGATTTATGGCCGACTTTTACATACAAGGGTGATCTGGAAGTGTTATATTGTCGTGAAGGATATTTTTATGGATTTTCCTTTTTTCTTGTTCTACGGCCATCTCAGGTATTGCATTCAAGTCCTATTCAAGTGGAACCTGATGTGCATTAATAGATATATATTTACCAACATTTCAATAAGCAAAAATTTTATATTAGAGACCCCTAAAATACAAAGCTACACCCCCAAATTAGCACTTTTTTTTTTTCAGGATATTCCAGGCAAAATTGTGATTCTTGGCAACTTTGCAGATACAACGTATTCTCTATAACTAGGCTGCAAGTGTAGGGCTCTTGAGACACCGTTTCTATGGATGTCTATATGGACCAGTACTCACAAAAAGTAATTTCATCAGATAGCTTGACTCGACTGCAGAGGCACGTATGAAGATTCTTGAAGAGCATTTATTTTCAAGGTGAATTCTTATATTATGCACATTTCTAGTAGGTAAAAAACTTCTGAACCAGAGGTGTATAGAGACAATCCTCGGCCAAAGATGGATGTCAAACACAGGGACAAGAGGAAGAAGGGAAGGGTCACTTACATCAGAGCTGAGCTATAGAGAGAAAGACAGGACAAACCTCTAAAAGGCAAACTGACTTCATAGCAGTGTAACAACAACAAACAATGATCATACACTACTGAAAGATTCCCAAATCGTGGGACATGAAACCATAGAAACTTTTTTTAAATCTCAAGAGAACCCTTTATTGATGAGATTCAATTCAAATGTAAAGTAAAACTTACTAAACTTAGAGTTAAGTTTATAATAAATATTTTGTTTATTCCCTGCAGAGGAGGTCCGGGTTCTGAGACCCCCACAAATCGTTCTAAATTACATTCAGAAGTGCGCAACTGCGCACATACTACCTGCAAGGACCACACACCGAGTGAGAATGGACCAAAAAGGAAGTCTAACCTCCATACACCTTCTGATCAATCCATACCATGCACTTGTGCTTCCTGAACTAAGCTCTTCTGGGCAGCATTTTGAGCGATCAGTGGAGGTCTTAGAACACGGACCCTCAGTGCTCTGCAAAAAACTAACGTTCTAAAAAAAATTAAAAAATATCAAAGTTTAGTTACTCTTCCAGAAGAAACCCTCTTAGAAGTGCTTGTAATATATCATCAGTACAGGCCAGCAGCTTTTCTCCCATCTGTCCAGCCTCCGTAGCAGCGTAGTCAGCTTTGTAGGCCTCCATTATTTGGGCAGCAGATCTGAAGAAGGGCTGTCCACCCCATAATGCTTTCTTTAATGGACTTTTGTATAACATAGGAATATACCAGATTTATAAATGGTCTATGGTAGCGGCCCTGTTACAGATTCCAGGCTTTCAAGCTGAGGAACTGCAAGTTTCGCCTTTGTAGTTGAGTAAGGGAGGGGAGACGGCATATAATAAAGGTTCCTTTAATATGAATATTTGATATTTCAGCTTATAAAAGTTATTTGTATTCTGCAGCTTTAATGTCAGTACAAATCACAGGATTGCCGAGCCACGCCGCTGCAGGTAAGGAAAATTTGCATATCACGTACAAAAGTTTTCTGGACACTTTGTCTCCTAATATGTGAAGGATTAACCAAAAACTCAGCAGGATTTACTGACTGGGGGTGGCTGTAAATAAGGAGGTATGTCTATGGAGATAATAATCCATCTGTGCCTATGGTACGCCACCAATAACGAGGGGACAAAAATTACATTTTTGGGGAAAAATATATATTTTTTCTGTAAATGAGGCTCAAGGCCAGGCTTTCAAATAGTAAGAACGTTTGAGGTTTTAACAGCTAAAGGCAAGATACAGTCTGATTTATGGTATCTAGAAAATACGAGGTTGTATTTTCTGGGGAACTATTGGGGAATGATGGTGAGACCTACCAACCATCCACTATGTATAAAGGGGCCTCCCGACTCTATCCAGACAGATGATGTCAGGGTAGAAAAGGATTCAGTTTGTTGAATTAAATCCTTTAGTTACTGAAGGTGTCAGGTCCAGCTTATTCTGCTCGATATATTGAAAACACATGCATGCTCAACTGAACTGAGCGTACATGTGTATATGGAGTCTGGGGCAAATAACTGTCTGCTGAACAAGCTCTTTGCCAAGCACTATCTTGGAACCTAGGGACAAATGATTGGTTACAAATGGAGCTGCCTTGTTCTGGGGCTTTGGGGCCTTGGCGTGTTAAGTGCCCATTACTGTTTTAAAGCCTAGGATCCACTAGCACACTGGAGAATGGAGTAAAATGGATTGAGACACTGTCAATGTTTCCAAAAAGAAAACAAAGTTTGCAGCAGGGACACAAATGGTACAAACACCCTGCTGCTGCCCAAGAACCACTTTTTAATGGTCTGTTCACACTAAGGGCCCCGTCACACATAGCGACGCACCGAAGAACCCGACAAAGATATGACCTTGTCATGATCGCTGTTGTGTCGCTACATGATCGCTGGTGAGCTGCCAAACAGGCTGCTTCACCAGCGATCAGCACCAGCGACACGTGGGTAACAAGGGATGCACGTCGCTTAGTTACCCACTGTGTACCTTAGTTACCAGCGTGCTGGTGCAGGGAGCTGGTAACCAAGGTACACATCAGGTTTCTAAGCGGCGCGCGGCACTTAGAAACCTGATGTGTACCTTGGTTACCAGCTCCCTGCACCAGTGCGCTGGTAACTAAGGTACACATCGGGTTTCTAAGAGCTGCGCGCCGCTTAGAAACCCGATGTGTACCTTAGTTACCAGCGCCAGCTCGCTGATCGCTGGTCTCCCACCTGCCACAGCGATGCGTACTGGCCAGCGGGAGACCAGCGATCAAAAAAGTCCTGGCCATTCCAGCACGATCAGCGATACCCGGCAATGGGCCGGTCGCTGGTAAGTGTCACACACAGCGATCTCGCTTGTGATGGGGGCTTAAGGCTGTATGCCCACAATGAGTTTTGGGAAAGTTTTGGATGCAGCTTCTTACAGTTCCAGCAAAGTTGATGGGATTTATAGAAATTTCATGCTCTCTGTGATTCTAATATTTTTTTTACTCAGCGTAAACTGACCCACGGTGCGTATTTCCAATCCACAACATGTCAATTTCTCTTGCATGTATGCTGTTTTCTGTGCAGATTTTCCCCATAGACTCACATAAGATACAGAAAGTCTGCAGGTAAAAAAAAATGCACATGCGCTTTAGTCCATTTCCCTGACTATAGCAATAAAGTTTTGTCAAAGCCAAATACCTGTAAATATCAAAAACAAAACAGCTTTGTTTAAAACATGACAAACCAAAGAGACAAAAAAAGCAGCGTCAAAAACGAGATAAGGCAAGTAAAAAAAAAAACGCAAGTAACCTAATTTACTTAATAAGGGCAGAAATGGTGCTGAAAATCTGCAATATGAAAAAGTCACTTAAAGCTCATGGTGGGATTGTAGCCTGATTTTTTTTATTATGCATTTTTTCAGGTAGAGCTCACATCAAAAGAAGCATCAAATCAGCTTGCAATAAGCTTTCTATTCATCAAGCTTTCCAATCACACATTTTTTATGCCTTTTGGGGGGGCAAGGGGGATGAGATTTTTGCTGCAGAAAACTACCCAAAAAATACATATTTTTTTCATAAGTGGTTTTTAGATATTTTTAGATTCTCAAAAACTCTGTGTGACTATACCATAAAGCGTTATGGCGCTGACAGTGACGCACCACTTAGATTTTTGGATAGTGGTCAAGTTTGGTGATGAGCGAATATGCTCAGATAAGGCGTTATGTGAACATGCTCAGGTGCTAACCGGGTATCTTCAGTGTGCTCGGATACTATGTTCGGGTCCCTGCGGCTGCATGTCATCCGCAACACATTGCCTAACAAACAGACAATCCCTGCATGTATTTCGGCTGTTAAACAGCCGGAGACATGCAGCCGTGGGGACTCGAACATAGTATCCGAGCAAGCCGAAGATACCAGGTTAGCACCCGAGCATGCTCAGATAACACCTGTTTATGTAAATATTTACTGACTTTGTTTCTAAATATTATAAAATATTATTGAGGAATATCCCAAACAATAAGAACAAGCACCAGAAATATATTGAATAAAGCACAGAAAAAACATGGAGAACCCCTTTAAATCACTTGACTCGGAGGTCAATGTAATATTTTTCTGTTCTGAATAGCAGAACATTCCCCCCCAAAAATACACTTGTTATTTCCTATGTGGTGACAGCAGAGAGCTCCAGGCTACAGTTCTGCAACCCTTCTCTTTGTATCCATAGTTCCTACATGTGGTGATACATGTGTATCCAGCTGTTGCTGTCACAGCCTGTGACTCCAGTTACAGTACTGGCTATAGGACCCTGCAGAATCCCTGCTCTCCCTGGTGTCTGAGTCCACAGAGGGTGTGTGAAGAGCCTGAAAAAAAAATCAAACTTTTGCTTTTCCTTCCATGTGTGGAACAAGAAGCTTTGGATGACTTCATTGCTTGTCCTTGTAAGTTGCTGCAACCTGCCTCCCCCTACCCTGAACTCCACACAAGGAGACCTTGCATTCCTGTCCTCACATGGTTAAAGCTAGAGCCACTGGAGAAAACTTTGCAAGTGGGTGCAGCAAGAGTTCTTCAGGCGCTACAAAACTACAAGGGTGTCAGGCATGAAGTACACTTGACCCATAAGATACCCCTGAAGTTGAGATCCTCAGAAGAAGCTGTGATGACCCCTGCTGAAGGGGACTATGCCTGATTTGGAGAAGTTTTGGTAGCCCCAAGTTTCAGCCACCTGCACTTTGATATGTTGGTCTTGCTGCTCTTCTACCTGCACTCACTGCTGTCTTCTGCCCTAGGACAGAATACCCCAAAAGCAGGTAAGTGGCCATATTAGGTCATCCTTTCACACACAATAAGGTACCTGTGCAGTTCTTCAGGTAGAGAGAAGAACATAACCTGTCTGGTGGCATTATAGTCCAGAAGTAATAGGACACCTGAGAGTAACTGCAAAAGTCCATAGTAAACTAATAATAAATGAGTAAGGGTGGGAGTTGTACTCCAGGAGTGTGAGAATCAACATTCGTAGCAGATTAGATCTTGGCAAGGATGCTGGGAGTTTTACTTCCGTAGCAAAATGATGGGACTCCACTTTTGTTGCCTAAGGGGTGTGACAAAGGCATTGGGCATGTTATTCTGTATTTATGAGGTTGAAATGTGCCTGGCATGTATGTATGATTGCCCGGCCAGAATTCATAGAAAAATATATGGGATTTTTTTAATTAAAAATTAAGTTTTTTATTTAAAAAAAATAGCACACCTGTATCAATATTCACCGACATTCCCGTGTACACATGCGCACAAAGGAAACATTGTGATCATTGTATTTACTGTAAATGTGGAGTATTTCTATCTGCCAGGGTGCTAGGACAAGCGTGGCTGTCTAAAACGCTATTAATTGTTTTTTGTTTTTTTGTTGTTTTTTTTTAAAAAGCAGTGTTTTTCCTTTAAATGAGATATTTCAAAATGTGGTCAAATATTGGGGAATGTTATAAAATTATGAAATATCCCATTGAAATTTGCTGGTGCTCCAGAAGCACTCTTTGGTGGTCACCACTGACATGACATCCCAGCCATCATTTACCTCCCTCCTGCAGCCAATGACTGACGTAAGCGGTGACGTTTGCAATGTATGGCACATGATCACTGCGCCTGGTGATAGAATAAAGCTTGTTCTGTCATGTGTGGCAAATTATAATTCCATTATAAACATGTTGCATACTCGGAGTGCCGGCCAAAAGCCTTTCATCTTTAGTTTTATGTAATGTGATGTATAGCTTTTATTGATGCAGACATTTATGGCATCTCATAAAGGAATAATCATTGTCCTCAGTATCTGCGATTACAAAAACTGTTAGAGCATTTTAGGACGGCAAAAATATTCTATGTTGTATATGAGTAGATGCTTCCGTTGAGGCTGCCTATAGGATAGTGATTTATTCCGTTACTTCCTTACTCAATGACTGTATCAAAATTAATGAAAGAGGTTACTAGAAGTAGAAAAACATGGCTGCTTTAATTCACAAACAGTGCCACACATGTCTACAGGTTGTGGGTGGTATTACACCTCTACCCCATACATTTCAGTGGTGCTGACTGCTGAACTGTAATACTGCACACAACTCATAGACAGCTATAGCACTAAAATGATTCATTGTTTCACTAACACGGATAGTGCCTTTATGGAAATTGAGTTTGTCTACGATCAAAGTGATTCAAGAATCAGTAATTATTTGGTTGGAAAGTACAATATTTGATAAAGTGGACCTATCAGTTGCACTAAGAAATTGAGTTGTGAAAATCCCTAAGCTCTACTGATTCTGACGTTCTTTTCTGTTTTGCTCTGCTTCGCTCCATTGCAGAGATATTCACAGTTATCTCTTCCAGAGCACAGTATGTGAAATCTCTGCATGTAGTCCAACCAAGCGTTTCTTCAGATTCTTCTCTGGGGGAGGTGCCTTCACCTCTCCCTCCTAGGTGCTGCCAATCACAGCTCAGCAAGTGATAGACTAATACAATACTAGGCCGTGTCTGGTATGAAGGGGAGAAAGTGCACACCAAGAGAGAATAATCTAAAAAAATGTCCAGTTGGACCACAAGCAAAGATTTCACATACTACGCTCCAGAAGAAACAAAGAAATGTGAATATCTCTGCAATGGCGTGACACAGCACAAAATGGAAAAGAACTTCAGAATCAGGGGGTGCTATGGAGTTTTTCAAGGCATTTAACTAATTTTTTTTTAGAAAGTGACAGGTCACCTTTAAATATAGACCTCTTGTGTAATCGTGCATGTTTTAGTAGAGCCCATGCTGCAGATCTATTGGTTATTGCCACTTCCCACTGTATCCACTTCCTCCCTTCCTATATTCACAATTTCTGAAGAAAACAGAAATGTTACTGTATATAATAGCTAAATCCAAGGACAAATATCTTCAGGTAATTCTTAAAAAGTCAGTACCACTAAATGGCCAGTGGACTTCCTAACAGACTATATATTAAGGAGGCACAGTCACAACAGGACCCATAAGGTCCAACAGAGAATAAAACCCATTTGCTATTATTTAAATACCTTTGGGGATTACTTCAGTAAAAGTCATCTGTAGACCAGAGTATTTTGGGATTCTTGCCACTAATCTGTACATGGCAGGGTATTGGTTGACTGGACGAGATACTTTATAAGAGTTTAGAATGAATCGGATGTGTTTTCTTTATATAGCTGGAGAGTGGTCCTCTGAATAATGTCCTCTAGAGGGTCCGATATTCTTCAGTCTCGTCCTGCTACTTGGGAACCTTGAGTTTATCTTATTACACATCACTGAGGTCTACTTGTATGATCAGGAACACAACAACCTTTACCCTTCCCTATGTAACTCCACCACTATAGCTGGAGATCCATGAATGAGGTTGATCTTCTCCTGTTTTGAGTTTAGTTCTTCTCCTCTAATGATTTACAACTTTCCAGCCAATGCATGACATTGAGGTGGCATATATCTACTCAGGCAAAACAATCCTGACCAACAATCCCTTTGCTGACAACTCACACTTTGGAACTATGTGGTGGTGAACGCAGCCATGGATAGAAAGCCTAACTAGCAATGTGTATCTTGTTTTCATAACTGCTTCTGGGTTGCTACTCGTGAATGTTTCCACTTTAACGTATCAGCCCATAAAATGTCCATATACTTTAGATAACTTTAGATACAAATTCAGGTTTGGCCACATGCTATTGGGTCCCCTCCCAGGGCTGTGGGGTGCTCGGTACCGGGCCGGTGTCGGCGGGATGTGTCACAGCAGCGGTGACCCGGTCCGTGGCCCTGGGCGCCCAATTAATAGGGAAAGTTTGAATGGTGAATGTAGTTGATTAAATGAATAGTTTGTGACGCCACCTGTGGTGTTCGGCAAGTGAGATGTTAAGCCGACGCTGCATGCAGATCCTCTGGGACTGGTGGTGTGGTGCAGCCAAGATGGTGTAGCTCCCCACAGGTGGAGCTGTAGTCCCAGGGCAGTGTAAATGTAGGGGTAGAGGAGAGGCACAGGCGGTGTAGAAGCTGGTACCCCAATGTAGAGGTACAGGGTATGTTAGTGCAGGAATAATTGGAGGACACCAGGGCCTGTAGTTCCAAAGCTTTACTCACAGTCTGTAGTACACACAGGTGCCTGCCTCCGTGCTGTGTCCTCCGGGTCAGGGACTCAGTCAACCTCCAGGTCAGATGGAATGCTCCCTTCCAACACTCCGCCAACATGTGCCTTTCTGAAGGTCTCCTCTTATAGCGCATTTGGTGTGAAGTACTCCTAGTACTGAGTTACACTGGAGTTCCTCCTGACAGATGTTCCCAAGAACCATACTTGTACGGCAGACAGCTGTAGCCTGCTTCGGGGACTCCTTACTCCTGAGTCCCGGCTCACTATCCAAGTTGCTGTTGTGCCCCCAAGTCTTAGATGGGAGTAATGCATTTACAGCTCACTACTCCACCGGTGTCTGCTGTAGGACCATTAGTATCCATACAATCTCGGGGACCGGTCCCCAGGCTTGCGCTTAGAACTTCCAGGCAGGGTTCTCTCCTAACCCACGTCCTCTGTTCCCTTTTACTCCTTCGTTCCGTACTAGTCTCTCCTTCTTATGGAAGATCAGGTTTCTGTTCAATGTCTTTCTCCTTCTTTCCTTTCCCGTGCCAGCAGACCCAGGTCACTGAGGTCTGCTGCAGCACCTCCTTCCTCCATCCCTCTCCCAGGGATCCTCTCTCCTCACTCTCTCCTACTGACTGACCGACTGACTGACCTAAATCCTAAACCTTCCCGCTCTTTTATGTATTCTAACTCCACCCGCCTCCCAGCATGTTTCATTTTCCAAGCAGGGAGCCACCAAAGGTGCTCTGCTACACTCCAAGCAGGGAGCCGCAATGTGGCTTTGCTGAACTACTGTGTTGTGTGGGATGCAGGTGTTGGAGCGTGGTCAGGAGCCTCCAACCTACCTGGATGGTGGGGCACCACACCTCAGAAGGAGGTGCAGTACCTCTGTGGCAACTGAATCCTCAGGGGCGCCACACTATCACTTCCGACTCAACAATGCACGTGAGCATTTGGCTTGGCTGAGCGTCTACGTGGATTCAATCATTAAAGGATAAAGACATCTCCAGGATTTTTGTCTCCTCTGAGAAGAAAAGGATTAACGAACCGTAAGCTGATTTTATGCACTTGGTTGGGGCTAAAATGGCAAATTAATAAGGTTGGGGGTCTCTCAAACTTTTGTCTATGGATTGAATAAGAAAGAGGAGACGACCAATGGATCTTTTTGAAGACCATATACTCTTCTTAATAATATTTGAAACATTCTGCACTCAGGTATAGAGGCCTACGGTAACTTGAGTATATGTAATAAAGATTGTTGACAAGGTTTGCTTCTGAAGCTTCGGTAGCCATAGTTAAAAGACAACTTGGGGTCCTATATATTTGAACTATACCACTGTGATATCTTGTGTTGCCATGATTATATCACCTACATACTAATTTCCTTCTTGCTCTCCTAGCCATTCCCCTTGGAGTAAAATATAATGCCAAAATTAGGTTCTCCATTCTCTCTGATATTAAAAAACATAATAATGATTATTTCCCACAACTCTAATCTGTCTGTCTGGAAGCTTATGTATTATTATAGCATAAAGCAGAATCTGCCAGGGGCGTAATAAAATAAAAATTACAACGAGTCATTGAAGCAGGATCAGATAATAAAGCTCAGATTCGTCCTACTCCTGACGAAATATAATTGTTTTGTGTTCTCACTAATTACCCTTTGTGGTTTTCGTCCACCCTCAGAACATAATGATACATTGGTATACTATGCACTCCATACCTTGTTTGGTGCTAACAAGCATTAGTCTACTTAAAGAATTTTCCAGATAAGGAAGGAACTGAGTTTTTAGGTAATACTACACAATATTTAAGCTAAACCACAAGATTCAGTTAGCTAAAATGTATCCTTGGTGTGTCAAGTAGCTGATTATGATTGATTGATTTTGATGAATTCTGTGCAATACTTTTTCTCTCCTGTGGAGGTGATGTGGGAGAACTTACCACTTGCTACCTCAGTCTTTCACAGATCGCAGGTGATCACTGGGGATCCAAGCAAATGGATATTTGATCAGTTTATAGTTAAGGGACCAATCTAAAGGCCCCGTCACACTAAACGATGTCCCAGCGATCCCACCAACGATCCGACATGATGGGATCGCTGGGACATCGTTAGTCTGATCGCTGGTGAGCTGTCACATAGACAGCCCCAGCGATCAGGACCAGCGACGCTGGATGTTGGTTTCTAATGTAAATGTCGGGTATCCAGGAGCCGCGCGACTCCTGGATACCCGACGTTTACCTGGGAAACCAGCTTGTACGCCGGTTTCCAAGGTAAACAGCGGGTATCCAGGAGCCGCGGCTCCGGATCCTCGACGTTTACATTAGCAACCAGCGTCCAGCGTCGCTGATCGCTGGTCTCTCGCTGCCACACGCAGCGATGCATGCTGGGCAGCGGGAGACCAGCGATCGAAAAACGGCCCAGGCCGGTCAAGCACGATCAGCGATAACCGGCAGGGGGGCCGGTCGCTGATCCCCATCACAAAAATGGTGTCACAAAAATGGATTGTTCACCAAGGACAACACTTTCCACGTGGCCACTGATATGAAGATAAAAGCTGTAGATCTGACCACGGTCTCATAGATGTTATAATATATGTAGATTGTGTTAGGGCTGGCGGAACGCACCAAATAATAAAATAATAGTAAGGTGCGTTCGCAGCCCGGGGTCCACCATGCAGGGGTGGTAAACTGCTGCTTAGTAATGGCGGAAGTATAAAGCGGTATATAAGAGGTCACACGTGGGTTAACGTCACCCAGTGTGAACAGAAGCGAACTCTGTTACGACACAGAGCCGCGCCACCGCTGAACATAAATGCCGGAGCCTGTTAAAATAACAGCACTTGGTAAGAGAGCGCACAGTATGCGGTCACAGAACTCAGCCCCAAGGACACAAGGTCTGAGTCCCTCTAGACCTACTGAGCGCGCGGCGTCGCACCTGCGGACGCTACTATAGATGCTGACTATGGTGGAGTGTCGAGCACGTGCACCGTGGTGTGCAGAGCCACCGGTGGACACTGATGTCAGTCTCAGACTCTGCCTCTACCTACACCTAAGCCTGCGCGCTTAACAGGCTAGGCTGCACAACACATGCGTACCAAGGGTAGGGGTTTCTTAATGAGTCATTCACCAGAAACATTCATACTTGCATACAACACTCACTCCTCATAGTCAGGTAATGCAGTCTATACTAGCGCATGGCTGAGCGGCCATGCAAACCTTTTATAGCCGCGTCCTTCCGGGACCTTCCTGACCTTTCTGATGGTCCAAACCGAGCTGGAGAAGGACCTGAGCATGTGACCTCTGATCTCCAATGAGAGATCGTCCCACGGGCATGCTCGGTGACCCGAAAGGAGGACTTAGTCCCTGGAGTAGCTCGCTGCTGACCAGCATGCGTTGCTATAGTTGTACCAGAGGTGGCAGCAGCAACCAAACCCACGTAGTCTGGGCAGAGCGCCGGGACCGACGAGTCTGCTGAACAGCCTCCTCTGTGGCTGGAGAGGAATGGGGGACCCCCGGAAGCAAGGCTCGGGATTCCCGCTGTGCAGCGACAGGAACCCGACGCCTAATAGACTGCACCTACATTTATGTCAGGAATACACAACGTTTATGGTCTAAAGCCATGGAACACAATGAAATTGAAAGGGTTATTTCGACAATTGTGTTATTTTTCACAGAGCCAGTAAATGTATACTTATTGTTACTATACAGACTAAGCCCCCAGTTTCTTTATTGTACCTTTGCATCTTTTTTCATCTCTATCTGCCACTCTGTTTATACAGCTCCACATAACAGAATTTGCAGTCCAATTCTTACACTGCTAAAACAACATTTCCTAGCAGCACCTTGCTTCTCTTCAGTGCTCCAGCTCCCTCCCGCTTGTGTTCTTCTAATTAGCCCCACCTCTTTGAGTTATCATCTAGCTAATTTAAGTGTAGAATTCACCCTATCATTCTTCCTCTGCACTGCACTGGGACCTTGCCTAACCAATTTTTTCTTCTGCCATCTACAGCAGAATAGCAGCCTGTGTGGATTTACATAATTGGTAGCTGGTTTTGAACAGAGCTCAACTTTGATGCAATCCTCCATTGATGCTTATGGCAGACGATTATCTTCTTCCCTATGCACTGATCTGTCATCAACAAGCAATAAACACAGCTCAGCTCTGCACTGCCTATTTATTACAAGCTCTGTTGTGGAGGAGTGCAGGAGAGTTGAGTTCTGCTAGAAAACAGCTAACAATTATATAAAACCACAAAGCTATATTGATGTAGATGGCAGTAGATGAAAAGAGTCAGGCAGGGTCCTGTACAGGAGCAGACAGGTAGAATACATTTTGCCAGTAATGGAGGCAGAGCAAAGCAATGCTGGCAGGAATCCATCTCTGATAGACTGCACTGCACATGATGAACCAGAGAGTAGAGCCTAGAGGGTCATAATAAGGGGATGGCATGTGCAAAACAGGGCAGATTTATAAATGAATTATATTAGTACAAATAAGTAAAATATATGTGTACATTATTATAACACTACATGCTTGAATCACAGGATATAGATTTTTCTAAATCTTTTAGCTGCGTTTGTCCCTGGAGATCTGATAAAAAAACAAGGCAGGTCGTCTACGGTTAGCTCCCTCCAACATGGTATCGTCGCACTGCCAGAAATCTCCATTTGCACTCATTTGTACTGTAGATCTATTGCTTTGTTAGTCAACGCAAGTAATTCAGTATTGACAACTTTTTCCACTCAATGTCACGGAAAACATGTCTACGTTCCATGAATTCTGCCTACGGAAGCTTAAATCTTTCCTTCATGAACCCCTCTGACGATTACTAAAAGAGAGTGATATTGTAAGCATATTTTTTTACATTTTGAGTGAAGGTAAAACATTTTGTACACTACAGCCATCTCCACATCTGACCATACATTGCAGTATAAAGTAATATGTGTCAGCCATTCAGTGATTACTTAGAATGTAATATATGTAAGGGTCAGGTCTGCCAGAGTGAGAGACTCTCTTTGCTAACCTCAGGTCATGAGAAAACCCCCCCTTAAAAGGTTAAATCTCTATTTCCATGTTTAGGAGCAAGTCGTTCTCGAACCTCCTGCCTTCCTACTTACCAGGGAGATGTGAGCTCCTCACTGGTTGACAGATTGGACCAGTGTCAATCATGTCTTCCATATTCAGGAGTGTGTTGCTCCCCAGCCTCGATGGTTTTTTGCTTGCTCGGGAGCTATGTGCTCCTCACTGATTGACAGTTTGGATCAATGGTAATCTGGTCTTCTATATTCAGGAGTGTGCTGCTCCCCAACCTCGAGGGTTTATTGCTTGCCGATTAGTTGTGTGCTCCTCACTTATTGACAGTGTGGACCAGCATCAATCTTTTCTTCCATATTCAGGAGCCTGATGCTCCCCAGCCTCAAGGGTTTTTTGCTTGCTGAAGAGCTGTGTGCTCCTCAATGATTGACAGTTTGGACCAGTATCAATCTTGTCTTCCATATTCAGTAGTGTGCTGCTCCCCAGCCTCAAGGGTATGTTTCCGCAGTCAGCATTGGCAGTGCTTTGGACGCAGCACATGTCCGCTCTGTCCAAAACGCTGCCAGCTTTTGTACGCGCGGTGATTCCACATGTGTTCATTGAACCATGCGGAATCACCGCATCCTATACAATGTATGGGTGACGCCGTCTCCGCAAGAGAAATAGAAATGCTGCAGTCTAGAAAGATGTGGTGCATGTCCAGTTACGCAGGGAAGTCGGAGGCGTCACTGCACGCATGGTGGAGTTGGGATTTCATAAAATCCCATCCACTATCCTGTAATATCTGGCTGCTGCGGATTGGATGCTGCATCTGTATGCAGCGACCAACCCGCAGTGTTTACTGACCGTGGAAACAGACCCCAAGGGTTTCTTGCTTGCTCCTGATTGATAGTTTGGACTAGTGACATAATTGAGCTGCTGGTCTAAAAGATTTGCTCTCTGATTTTGCAAGCAGAGGCGCCTATGCCTTTGCAGCATCAGAGGACCTCAGGGCTCTCGTGATCCAGCCATCTTCATAAAAGCGTTTACAAACTCAATAGCAAAAATACAACTTGCAAGCGCTGTGCCATTTGCCTAGGAAACCAGCCACCACTGATAGACTGCAATGTGTTGTGTAGAATTATAACTGAGGCAACGAGCAGTAAAATTAAAAAATTAAAATTCTATCCATTCTTGGGAACTAAGATTAGATGACAAACATTCATGTTTTTACAAAGCAAGTTGAAATTTTACCAATGAAAGAATTTGAGAATATCCCTATAACCAACCTTATTTTTAGAACCTCGCCATGAGAATTTAGTGGTTACCATGAAGACTTTACAAGATTTAAAAAAATCCTCAAAGACAAATGAAATAACCACAAAGTAGTGTAATGAGGAGTCTATAATTATAGATAACATATGGACAGCGTTCTCAACCAAGAACTTGTATCTGGTGGATCTTGGAGAACAAGGAGTTGTTGGAGAGGAGGTTTGCTGCCATGCATGGTCTACTCTAGGCTTTGAGTTGTCCTCATACAAATAATATACAAGCTCCATAGCTGTATCTGTATGCATATTTGTTACTTTTGATATATTTCATTTTTATGTGTTGCTCCTTTTCTTCTTGAGTCCTGTATATTCTCTGGATTTGGCAGGATACTATTTCCATATGGTAAATAAATGCATACTGTGATGTAAGTGAGAGGTAAATGGAAGCTGCCAATGCTTATGTGATCAGCTGGCAAATATTTAGTACGGTGAAATCTTTGCATGTAGGATGAGACGGGTTTCCGATTGCCCATCTGTTTCCATTTATTTTGTCAGGTTTCTATGGAGCATAAATAAAAGCATTAGCACTTTATAAAGTATAGTGATATATTATTTATGTTGATATAATAGTATATTTCATTAGTATTGTTGCCTTACAAATACCAAAAATAGAGCTTTTGCCATAAAGACAGACTGCTAAGGAACCACCTGTAAAATGCCCCATATACAGCTGTTGCAAGAAGGAATGGGTCTGGTTTATACTTGGGAACATTTTTAAGTCAGCCTTCACAGGAATGTGGGTTTTTGAAAGAAGGTACAACCAAAGAACGTTAACCAGTTCCAACAGGGAAGCCGTGGTTTGACTTTAGCATCTATATTTTCCTCTTTTGAGTATGATTTTGGCAACAAATAATATGACAACCAATCATAACACAGCCCTATAAATCCATCATCACATGGCCTTGCTATGACTGGCTGCCAAGGTCAGGTGATGCCTCACTGAACTTAATGTCACTCCCCCCGAGGACCGGTGGCATTAGAAAAATTAGATTCTTATTATACTATTACAAAAATGATACTGATATTATATTATGGGCAACATTGTTTTATTTTAGGAACATTTCTGTTTCCATGCAGCCAGATTATTTTTAAATATTCCCAAATCGATTATTCACTGCAAAATCGTAATTGTGAAAAAATCATAATAAAAAAATGCAAGCTGTAGTTTGCTTTCTTATGTTACTCCTGATCGTTCTTCTGGTTTTAGCTCTTGCCCTCCTTTTTTTAAGTTCCCTTCCTCTTGGAAAGTGTCCAACTGGCTACTATTAAATTCTAAGGTTTCATCATATTCTCTCCATTCTTTTTTTGCAAGACCACACATATTAGGTTCCCCCAAGTATTTCCAAATATGTGATATCTCCAAGACCTTTTCTTATGCCGTAAATCCAACCAAATATTTCTCCATATTACAGATACCATCAGGAATGTCAACCTTATTATATTTCATTGGATCTGAACGTGAGACTTCATTTAAAAATGGGGGAAAAAAAGCTCAAGAGCTTTTGATTCTTGCAACTAAACTGAAAGTGGCCGCGCTTAAAACGCTGTGTAATAAATGAATCCAAAACAAACTGAAAATGAAAGTCAAACTTTAAAAGACAAACATTACTCACTATTGCGAAGACTGATTGTGGCTGATCATATCACTCTTAAAATCACGATTATTAAAAAGAAGAGTCTCTGAACTGAAGCAAAAAGGGAGCGTCCTCCCGTTTACAAAAAGGACCAGCTCCCCGCAAGAGAGCGCGTCCCCCTGGGCGGCGGACAGCCACGGCCGATGGCGCCGCCGAACAGTAGCGTGGTGAGCAAGGGGCGTGATTGGCGGGGGGCGTGAATTGTGGGTGGTGACGTCACCGTGCAAGGACCAATCCTGACGCGTTTCGGGGGAGCCGTCTCCCTTCCTCAAAGGTACCCGAAACGCGTCAGGATTGGTCCTTGCACGGTGACTTCTTTTTAATAATCGTGATTTTAAGAGTGATATGATCAGCCACAATCAGTCTTCGCAATAGTGAGTAATGTTTGTCTTTTAAAGTTTGACTGTCATTTTCAGTTTGTTTTGGATTCATTTATTACACAGCGTTTTAAGCGCGGCCACTTTCAGTTTAGTTGCAGTTGTTTTTTTCAGTGGCAGATAGCACACTTAATCTGCCAGGTGTGCCAGCAGCTTATGCATTGACTGTGTATTTGCAGTGCCGGTGTGTATTTGTCTTTTTAGCTTTTGATTCTTAGAGGAGGAAAAGGCTGAGGTTTGGATATTTTGACCTTTACCTGTGTTACATACAAATAACACTTGCCACTGAAAGGGTTATTCCCACAAGTGTTCATTGCCTAGTCTACCAGCCACTGCTGTGTTCTAGTGGTGGTGGCTGGACATGTTCTGTGTTTACAAGCTCTTTTCTATTGTGGTTGTAAGCACAGTACTGAAGCTGAAGTGGAGGATTTGTGTAGTGCACCATTAGTTTCCGATCCTGGCCAGCTTCAATGCAGCATGGAAAACCTCATAGTTTGAGCTGACATTGCAACAGACTGGTCTGAACTGTTGGTTATGCAGAAAGTAACCTACCTTCCAACAAGCAGTACACAGTGACGCCGGGGAGTGGTGGGCTCTTGAAAAGAAAGGATGAGACAAAGGATTTGTGCACACTGTTGATTATATTGGACGAGTGCTATCTTTGGTTTTCACGGATAACACTTGTACTCATCAAATTCTATAGGGCTGTGAACATGTCCACCAGGTGGTAGAAGGGAAAAAATACAAAGTGTTGGATGAAAATCGGCAATGCAAGTCTATGGGTGCAGGAGAAACAGATGTCTTCTGAGTGTGGTCCGATTTTTCAAGGTGTGATAAAATAAAGTAGGTGTCAAAACTTTTTTTGTTATCCTCTTGATCTCCTAGAAAAACTGATGCTACTCTATTAAAACTCCGATCAAACGCTGATTGGAGTCTGTGCAGAATAATCCGACTGTTTTTCTCGGATGCAAATAAAACGGTCGTGCGACCCTACCCAAATGGTGAGAGTCTTGTCCGTTTCTAAAGAACGTGAGATATTTTCTTGTCAAGCTCTTAACATCGTCTGTGTAATTCAGCGGTCAAAGATGAAATACTCTATGGCTAGAGGAGTAATTGGGGTATCAGTAGATAATTGCAAATGGACTACACGGACTAATCTGTAAGAGCAAAGGTCTGCCAAATATGACATACCGTAGATCAGTGAGCATGAAAAGTGCACGGAGAAACCACTTGGAGTCAACCACCTAAAATTGGATTAAAAGTGGTCTTCTACAGGTGTGCCGTTCTCATTGGCACATCATAGGGGAGGAGATGTTAGGATCATCTATGAAGAAGGCATGGCTGTGGAATATGTCCAATAAGTAACATACTAGTTCACATCATCTCCATTTTTCCTGTTCAAACTACGAGAACCTTAGTAGAACTCAACAGACAGTCAATGGAGACCGCTGTGCCTATGGTGCTAGTTGGACAATGAATCTGGAACTGTGCTTTGCTTGTAGGGGACACCTAAGTAAAACATTGGTAGTTATTTCATCACAGTCATATGTATTTAATCTTGGTAGATCCCCCCAAAAAAATAGTTTTCAAAATGTTTTGAACACTAGACTGCCTCGATTATAGAAAGGCAGAAATATAGAAATATTGGTAGACAACACAGTTTTTGTATGTTTTTTGTAATATACCTCAGCATCGGCAAACCCAAGGTGGGAAACGCAATCTGTAAAATACATAGAGATTGAGCTATTTCTTATTAAAATAAACGGTAAGCACTGGAATCTATCCCCCGAAGCTTGTACTTGATATCTGTCAGCTTTATATAGCCATCTCCATTGTGCTGTGTATGGTGAGTGACACAGTCTTATTATGGGATTTAACTTGACATATATATTATTAGCACTCATTGAAGGTTTTATTGTAGAGCTGAAATTCTGTAGATTTCACAATATATGCATTTTATGATACAAGTTTTACAGAGGGCTTGCCTTCACTTTGGATAATCTCACTGTTAGGTCCCATGACCATAAGATTATAAATCAGTGTTTCCTTACTGGGACCCCCAACAATGAGCTGTAATCAGTGGAGAAACCTAGAAGTACGATCTCAGTTTCCATTCTTCACCACCACATCGCAAATAAAGAGGTCTGTCAATGGAAACGATGTCACTTGGAGTTTGGGCATCCCTGCTATTCTCGAGCTGCCGATTTCCCGGCAATGAAGGGGTTTCTTCAGCCGGTCTTTGTGCCACTTTAGTCACAACAGAGCTTTGTATTCTGAGCCTGCCAGTAATGAATGTAGGGTACTTTTTCATTTGCAATGGAAAATTCTTGCTGGCATTTGCCACTTCACTTGCCAGTATAATTGATTCACGAAGAAAATCCTTAAAAACCAGGATTAAAACTTTCCTACTTTTTACTGGAAGCTAAGGTTGAAAGTTTCCCTGACAGATGGACTCTGCCATACATTTCCTCATATGCATTGAATGTGATATATCCAGCCAAAGTTCCATTCTCATATTCTACTGTACTTTTTATGTATTAATGTTCCACGAGCCTTTACACCCACTGGTATTGGAGTGCGGTGGCTTTTAGCACTGGATAATTACACCTTTCCGTAGTGCCTCCTCTTAGTGTGTTCCAGATTTACGCTTTGGAAAGTGATGGGGATAATGAGAAGAAATATTTTGCAATGTACAAAACATATTTCATGAGCAAAGCAACAAATCAGTTTGTTCTGTAAAGCAAAAAAAATGAGGTTTTCTTACGTTGACTCTGCGCTAATGACATAATGTTTGTTACAACTGTTCATCTTTGTGCCATGTGTATCCTTTGGAGACAGTAAGAGGGTATGCCATAGAAAATGAGATTCCCTGGCACTGTGTGCCATGTGTGTCCAAAAACTGCCACCTGCTGCCCAAGCAGGACCCTATGGAACCAACAGAAAAAGGAAGAGTTTCGGGAAGGAAGAATTTAGATGAGGCACCAGGGAGTCAGGTGACGTATGTGAAGCAGTTCCCTGATATAAGAAGCTGGAGTGGGAAGGCGGGAAGAGATTAGGTGCCAATGAGTGAGACCTTCAGGACGCATGCAGAGTGGTACGTCAAGGTCGAGACATGGAGCACGTCAGGAGAGATGAACCAGTGAGCTGTTCCATGCTTGTATACAGAGTTCAGAAGACTCTGGTCAAGATCTGTGAACCAGATCACACCGATCAAGACCCAAGGCCCAGATTCACGCCGGTCAAGATCTATGAACCGGCTACGCAGATCAAGACTCATTTGTCCAGGACCGATACTCTGCCATGGCAGGTCAAGCACCCAAGACTCTGTGAGGAATCAGATCCAGAAGCGGGCATTTGCCATGATGGACTGGGGCTGTCACTTACAGCTCTGACGTATGGTACAGAGTTCAGTCTGGTATAGTGCAGCAGACGGGGTGAGGATTGGCCCATGTGAAAAAGATGCAAAGACCGTTCATAAACTTTGGGAGAAAGACTTGTGGCCTAGTGGAAACAACCAGAGACCTCCGCTAGGGCCTGTAATTAAGAGAGAAGCTTTGCATTGACACTTTGGTGACTGTTCATACCGCTCTCAGCAGAAGTTAGGCAGATAGCATAGAGACCTTGTCATAAGAATTATTAAAGGGAATCTGTCACCCCATTTTTCGACTATCAGCTGCCGGCACCGCCATCAGGGGCTTATTACAGCATTCTGTAATGCTTTAGATAAGCCCCCGATATAACCTGAAAGATAAGAGAAATGAGTTATATTATACTCATCCAGGGGCGGTCCGGGTCCGGTTTTGGTCCGATGGGTGTAGCGGTCTGGTCCGGCGCTTCTCCTCTTCTAGCAGTGATGTCCTCTTCTTTGCTTCCCGTCATGGCTCCTGCGCAGGCTCACTCTGCTCTGCCCTGTTGAGGGCAGAGCAGAGTACTGCAGTACGCAGGCGCCGGACCAGGTCAGAGAGGTCCGGCACCTGCGCACTGCAGTACTTTACTCTGCCCTCAACAGGGCAGGTAAAGTACGCCTGCGCCGAAGCCGCGACGGAAAGCAAAGAAGTGGACGTCACCGCTACAAGATGGGAGGCGCCGGACCACGACACCCATCGGACCAAGACCGGACCGCCCCCCGGTGAGTATAATATAACTCGTTTTTTCTTATCTTTCAGGTTACAGCGGGGGCTTATCTACAGCATTACAGAATGCTGTAGATAAGCCCCTGATGGCGGTGCTGGAAGCTGATAGTCGAAAAATGGGGTGACAGATTCCCTTTAAGTGCTTGATAACAAAATTGTATATTGTATGCTGTATATACTCTGTGATCATACCCTTTTCCTTCTGTTAAAGAAATACCCTTCCCCACTCCCGACTTAGGAAAATAAATAGTTAAGTTGGTTACTTCCGCCTTGTCCCTATCTACTTGCATCTGGTGGCCTGTTTACAGGACCATATGGTTGTGATCGTTTATTTACAAATATCCACTATCCCCTAGCGTAAATACATATATACTGTATATATCTCAATATCAGAATTTAAAATTATCTCTGTTCTAGAAGTCAGATAGAACAATCACAATCTTACAGATATCTTACACACTCATCAACATTAAAAATGCAACACCAAGAAGGAAAAGTCATTGAGTTATGGAAATTACACCATGGGTAGGCATGTGACTGATTTCCAAATGATAAAAAAACTATAATTTTTTTTTATTTTTTAAATGTCTCTATTCTTCATTCAGTACAAAGTACAGAACGAGCACCATGCACAGAAATCCCAGCACTTACAGAACTTGACTGCTACTAATGAGGTCATTAATGGTCGTCTGAGGAATGTTATGCACTTGGGCAAATCATCATGATCCACTGCTGGAAGCTTCTTTTATAACTGCCGCCGATGACATCCCAGATATATCCATTTCTCACCATCCACTACTGCTTTGAACATGAGACTTCTATCATTTTACAGACAGTCATCTTGGCTATCTCACACTTAAATTTAACCTGCAGCTATTTAGCATATTATTAGTTATACAGACTCATGTCATGTCACTGCAGTGTTATTGTTTTCCTCCTGGTGGTGTAAAAATCTTTTTCTTCCTGTATATTACAAAATGCAACCTGTTCTCATGTTCCTTAATAGCTCAGTGTGTTATTAGGTTGATTCCCAAGTGAAAGGTCAGTGGTTCAATTCGAGGAGCAGCCATGAAGAAGATTTCCCAAGAAAAGAGAAACGGCATCATCCAGCTCATTGATATCGGTGTCTCGGCCAAGAAAATTGCCAAACTGCATCATGTGTGCGCCATGATAGTTGAAAGAATATGAAATTAAGTCCGTTCATCCATTCAGAAGCCAAGAGACGGATGTCCAGGCAAAATATTGAACTCAACATGTCAGCTTATCATGAGGTTTATCTAGCAGTTCTGGCGCAACAAACACGGCAGTGGAGGTGGCTCGTATGTTTCATAATAGTGAGATCGCAGACGTTCATGCAAGCACCGTGTGACGCACATTATACAAGTCTGGAATAATGGCTCGAAAAAAGGTGAGAAAGTCTCAACTTCAATATCGTCATAAGAAACATCAGTTGGAGTTTGCAAAAAAAGTACAAAAAGTGGAAAGTAGCAGATTGGAAACGGCCCGGTGATGAGACAAAAGTCAATAGACTAGGCTCTGATGGGTACAAATGGGTTTAGAATAGACGTGGGCAAAGTGCGGGCCACATCGGGCCCTCTGGCTGTCTCAGTCCGGCCCCGCGGACCGAGACAGCCATGTGACTGAAAATCAGAGGTTCACGGGCCATATGGTGCCCGCCCACTTGCTGTTTCCATGTGCAGCTCTGCGCTGCGCCAATGAACCCTTTGGCGGAGGAGGGGCCTCCGGCCACTTCCTCCACCAATCATCATGTGAATCAGCTGACGCGATGACGTAATTTCAACGCGTCAGCAGTGTACTTCGAAGAATCCGCGCGCCGGAGGCAGGGAGAGAAGCAGAGCACCGGGGAACGGAACCAAGGTGAGTATGTGGTGTTTTTCCCTCAAGTGTATGGGCTGTTTGGGTGGGCATGGGGAGGCTATGGTGGGGTGACATGGTGCTGCACATGGGGGGTGACATGGTGCTGCACACAGTGAGGATGACATGGTGCTGCAAATAGGGGGGTGACATGGTTCTGCACATGGGGGTGACATAGTGCTGCACATGGGGGGGTGACATGGTGCTGCACATGGAGGGTGACGTGCTGCACAAGGGGGGGTGACATGGTGGTGCACACATGGGGAGATATGGTGCTGCACATGGGGAGTGACATGGTGCTGCACATGGGGGGTGACATGGTGCTGCACATGGGGGGTGACATGGTGCTGCATATGGGTTGGTGACATGGTGCTGCACATGGGGTTGACATGGTGCTGCACATGGGGATGTGACATGGTGCTGCACATGGGGATGTGACATGGTGCTGCACATAGGGGGGTGACATGGTGCTGCACATAAGGGGGTGACATGGTGCTTCACATGGGGTTGACATGGAGGTGCACATGGTGCTGCATATGGGGGTGACATGGTGCTGCATATGGGGGTGACATGCTGCACATGGTGCTATGTGGTGCCCCTGAGGGTTCAGTCACCACAGAGGTACTGCACCTCCTCCTGAGGTGTAGTATCCCACTTCCCAGGTAAGATGGTAACACCTGACCAGACTCCAACACCTGCATCTAGCACAGACACCTTAGAACAGCAGAGCACCCTTTATGGCAGCTGCTTTGGTTCATGAAGGGTGCTGGGTGGAGGGTGGAGCTTAGAAACACTAAGAAGAGAAAGCTGATAGGAAGTGGAGGCAGAATCCCCTGAGAGGGGGAGGAAAGCAGAAGTTCCCCAGAGGGGAGCGGAGAGGAGAGCTCTCGACTGTGATAATCCCTGCGGAGGGATAGAGAGAGAACGTGTTTGCAGCAGCCTCCTGTAAGTTGGAGCTGTTGGCAAGGGAAGAGAAGGAAGAAAGATCAGTTGTTCAGAAGGAAGATAGATAAGCACGGAACGTGAGGAGGAGAGAGACTGGGGACGAAGGCTAGAGTAGAGCCTTTCCCTAAGTTCATTGTGCCAAGGCTGGGCGTCGGTATCCAAGGCTGTTTGTGATACTAATGATTCTGCAGCAGAAACCGGAGGAATAGGAGTTGAGACCACTCTATTCCCACCAAAGACTCAAAGACACAGTGGCAACGTTGTGTGAGCCGGGATGCGAGTGTATGGAGTCCCCGAAGCAGGCTACAACCACCTGTCATACGAGTGGAGTTTAAGTAACATCAAGAAGGAGGCACTTGAGTGTAATTCTGAACTGCAAGTACTTCAGATTAGCGCTAGAGAGGAGACGTTCAGAACACGCACATTAAAGGGAGTGCTGGAAGGGTTAATTCCATCTGCCTGGAAGTTGGCTGAGTCCCTGACCTGAAGGCTGCAGCATTGAAGTGGGCACCTGTCTGTGCCAGAACCGTGAGTAAAAGAATTGGAACTGCACTCAGTTGTGTTATTGCCTTTCTCCTGCGCCAACCCACTCAGCACTGCTACATCTGTGTCTAACCCCACACCATCTACCTCAAAACTACTACTGCCCTGGGACCACATCTCTACCTGTGGAGAGCTATTACATCTCTGCTGCGCCCCACCATCTGTCCCAGAGGATCTACACCACAGCGTCGGCTCAACACCTTCCTTGCCGAACACCACAGGTGGTGTCACGAACTACCTACCTATAAACTCTAAACCCACTAAATTTAACCCCTTTTACATTGGATGCCCAGGGTCACGGATAGGGGCCACCGTCACCGTGACACATCCCTCTGAGACACCAGCCCGGTACCGAGTATGCCACAGCCCTGGGGGTGATCCAGCTGCATAGGGGTGACATACTGCACATGGTGCTGCATATGGAGGCAACATGCTGAACATAGGGAGGCTATGGGGGCGACATGCTGTGCATGGGGAGGCTACGGTGGTGACATGATGCACATGGGGAGGCAATGGGGCGACATGCTGCACATAGGGACCCTATGGGGGTAACATGCTGCACATAGTTCACTGATCGACCAGAAGAAGAATCCAACTTCACCTGCCAGAAGTGTAGTGGCCCTTTTACAAGAAAATGTGCGTGGTCTGGAAAAAAGAATTGCAACTCACCAAAGAAAATGAAGACTTCCTAGACAGAACAGAAGCATCTCTACTGGTCACAGAAGGTGAAGAAAGTGTCAGAGAACCTCCAAAAGCAGACGAGTGGAAGCATGTGACCAAAAGAAGCAAGAAGACCATAGAGACATCACCAACCACACAACTGACAAACCGATATCAAGGCCTTGCGGAGGATGACGATGGTACACCTAAGGATGAGGTACTACAAGCAAGCAAAGAAAAAAAAGGGCACACAGCAACACCCAGAAGTGACAACAAAAAGTGCAGCCAAGAAGCAAAGAAGAGTGGTAGTGGTGGGAGACTCACTACTGAGAGGTACAGAAGCCGCCTCCCAGGTGCGAAGATCAAGGATGTGACCGATAGGATACCAAAGCTCATCAGTTCCAAGGACGCCCATCCATTTCTTCTGATACATGTTGGCACCAATGACATGGCAAGGAAGGACCTACCGACAATCTGCAAGGACTTTAAAGAGTTGAGGAAGAAAGTAAAGGAACTGGATGCACAGGTAGTTTTTTCTTCTATCCTTCCAGACGGGCATAGCACCAGGAGATGGAACAGGATCCTTGATGCGAACAACTGGCTAAGACGATGGTGCAGACAACAAGGATTCGGATTCCTGGACCACGGTGTGAATTACCTGTACGATGGACTCCTCGCCAGAGACGGACTACACCTCAACAAACCTGGGAAACACATTCGCCAGAAGACTCGCTACACTCATCAGGAGAGCGTTAAACTAGAAGAAGAGGGGATGGGAAGAAAAACGTTAGACACGAACATGAAACCAGATATTATACTGATGAATGATATGAGGTGTGACAAAGAAGATCCAAGACAACATACTCAGAAGGGAGGTAAGAAAATTTCTAAAACAATCAACAGGGAGGAGATTGGAACAAAGCAAAATTCTCTAAAATGCATGCTCGCAAACGCCAGAAGCCTGACAAACAAGATGGAAGAACTAGAAGCAGAAATATCTACAGGTAACTATGACTTAGTGGGAATAACCGAGACATGGTTAGATGAAAGCTATGACTGGGCAGTTAACTTACAGGGTTACAGTCTGTTTAGAAAGGATCTTAAAAATCGGAGTGGAGGAGGGGTTTTTCTTTATGTAAAGTCTTGTCTAAAGTCCACTTTAAGGGAAGATATTAGCGAAGGGAATGAGGATGTAGAGTCCATATGGGTCGAAATACATGGAGGGAAAAATAGTAACAAAATTCTCTTTGGGGTCTGTTACAAACCCCCAAATATAACAGAAATCATGGAAAATTTACTACTAAGGCAGATAGATGAAGCTACAACCCATAATGAGGTCCTTGTTATGGGGGACTTTAACTACCCAGATATTAACTGGGAAACAGAGACCTGCGAAACCCATAAAGGCAACAGGTTTCTGCTAATAGCCAAGAATAAATATCTTTCACAATTGGTGCAGAATCCAACCAGAGGAGCAGCACTTTTAGACCTAATACTATCTAACAAACCTGACAGAATAACAAATCTGCAGGTTGTTGGGCATCTAGGAAATAGCGACCACAATATTGTACAGTTTCACTTGTCTTTCGCTAGGGGGACATGTCAGGGAGTCACAAAAACACTGAACTTTAGGAAGGCAAAGTTTGACCAGCTTAGAGATGCCCTTAATCTGTTTGACTGGGACAATGTCCTCAGAAATAAGAACACAGAAAATAAATGGGAAATGTTTAAGAACATCCTTAATAGGCACTGTAAGCGGTTTATACCTTGTGGGAATAAAAGGACAAGAAATAGGAAAAACCCAATGTGGCTAAACAAAAAAGAGGGGGCAATTAACAGTAAAAAGAAAGCATTTAAACTACTAAAGCAGAATGGCACCGTTGAAGCTGTAAAAAACTATAAGGAGAAAAATTCTTTATCTAAAAAAATAATTAAAGCTACCAAAAAGGAAACAGAGAAGCACATTGCTAAGGAGAGTAAAACTAATCCCAAGCTGTTCTTCAACTATATCAATAGTAAAAGAATCAAAAGTGAAAGTGTAGGCCCATTAAAAAATTGTGAGGAAAGTATGGTTGTAGATGATGAGGAAAAAGCTAATATATTAAACACCTTCTTCTCCACGGTATTCACGGTGGAAAATGAAATGCTAGGTGAAATGCCGAGAGACAAAGAAAACCCTATATTAAGGGTCACCAATCTATCCCAAGGAGAGGTGCAAAACTGGCTAAATAAGATTAAAATAGATAAATCTCCGGGTCCGGATGGCATACACCCACGAGTACTAAGAGAGCTAAGTAATGTAATTGTGACAAGTCAGCTTCAGCTGAGTCGACATTTTCTTTAGAGAGGACCCTCTGGGTCGTGGCACCCACCCACCTAGGGCGAGCTGACCTTGTGAGGAACCACCCCTATACAGGGAGTGTCAGGGGAAAGACCAAGGGGGTGAGCCACCACGACTGCTGGAACCAGACGGCCGGCTCAAGTAGACACTAGGTACGAGTGTCTGACGACAAAGGACGTGCAGGAAACAAGACAAGACAATACGTGAATTCAAGGTATCTTCATTAAGGCAAACTCACGATAACATTAAGTGCAAACGTGATAACAGGCAAACACGGCAAGGTGCGTGCGTGGCACGCCAAGGTCCATGGCATGGTCCTGCGCGTGACGAGGGACACGCCAGGGACAGGGTCAAGTCAGGGTGTGTGCTAAGAGACATGCCAGGGTTCAGGCTAAGGCAAGGGTCTGCGCGTGCTAGGAGGCATGCCAGGGTACAGGCTAGGGCCTGTGCATGCAATAGGCACGACAGGGTACAAGCTAGGGCCTGTGCGTGCAAGAGGGCACGACAGGGTATAGGCGAGGGCCTGTGCACGCAAGAGGGCACGACAGGGTACATGGCAAGACCTGCGCGTATTTTTACAGAAGCACGGGGAGGTATGCCAAGGAGCAGGCTAGGGCCTGGGCGTGCCATTAGAGGAGCACGCAAAGCACAGTGCAGAGACAGCATGGGTGCAAGGAAGCACAAAGAGCATGGCTGGGGCACTGGCTAGGTGGACGAGCTGCAGCACAAACAGGCGAGTAAGACTCCAGCGAACCCAACTGGGGCATAGCAGGCGACACAGCTGTCACTGACCGACGAGCACGGCTGAGGCACAAGCAGGCGGGCACGGCTGAGGCACAAGCAGGAGGCTAGGAAGGCCAGGCGCATGCAAAGGGCACACGAAGAAACAAGGCAAGGCAAAGCAAGAAACAAGGCAAGGCTAGGCGAGAAACAAGGCAAGACAGGGTACGGAACACAGAGCGGAACATAGGCAGAAACAGAGCCAAGTCAGAGCGAGAACAGAGCTAGCAGCGGAGCGTAGGCCGAAGCCCAGAGCCAGGTCAAGGGAGCACCTTGAGACTAGCGTGGAAATGTGCAAGAGAGCACAATAGGACAGAGTCTAGCAGCGGAGCGTTGGCCGAAGCCCAGAGCCGGGTCAAGGGAGCACCTTGAGACTAGACATGGAAATGATCAGTAGAGCACCATAGGACAGAGTATGGAAAACCAGGCAGAGACAAGAAACATGAGAAGCACTACAAGGCTCAGAATAGCAAAGACCAGACATGGCGAAACAGGCAAAGGCAAAGAACAGTGGAAGTACTACAAGGCAAAGCAAGCAAAAGCAAACACAGCACGTGAGACAACACAAGACATGGCACGAGACAAGAGACAGAGTACAAGCACAGAGCGTGTGTAGAGACGCACTACAGAGCAGAGTGCAGGGGCACAGAATACAGGGAGTGACCGAGCAGACCAAGCAGCCATGCAGGGAAGCAACACGATACTCAGGCCCCGACCATAGGAAGGGGCGGTCTGATATAGCACCATAGCACCTGGACTTCCGGGTCAGGACCAGGAAAGGACTTCCGGTTCAGATCCTCCTGGGTCATAGAGAGCATTGCTAGATCAGACTGGCTGGACCATAGAGAAGGTCACATGCTCAGGGGTTCCAGGAATACAGAGGATTGCAGAATCAGACAGTGCTGGAACATAGGAAAGGTCACATGATCAGGGGTTCCAGGAATACAGAGGATTGCTGAATCAGAGCAGAGACGGATGGTTACCTAGCAACAGCGTGCAGCCATGAGGTAAGGCGTGCGTGCACACTGCTCAAGGTGTCTTGCGGCATAACAGTCATGAGGTGCGCCTGTACACACAGGTGAGACCCGCAGGGCGCCCTCAGGGACCCAGACCTGGGGATAATGAGGCATGACAATGGGGATCGTGCAGCGCCAGCAGCATGGCCGGCATGACGGGCATGACAGTAATATACAAACCATTATTTCTTATATTTAGAGACTCTATAGCGACGGGGTCTGTTCCACAGGACTGGCGCATACAAATGTGGTACCAATATTCAAAAAGGGCTCTAAAAGTGAACCTGGAAATTATAGGCCAGTAAGTCTAACCTCTATTGTTGGTAAAATATTTGAAGGGTTTCTGAGGGATATTATTCTGGATTATCTCAATGAGAATAACTGTTTAACACCATACCAGCAGGGGTTTATGAGGAATCGCTCCTGTCAAACCAATGTAATCCGTTTTTATGAAGAGGTAAGCTATAGACTGGACCAAGGTGAGTCATTGGATGTGGTATATCTTGATTTTTCCAAAGCGTTTGATACCGTGCCACACAAGAGGTTGGTACACAAAATGAGAATGCTGGGTCTGGGGGAAAATGTGTGTAAATGGGTAAGTAACTGGCTTAGTGATAGAAAGCAGAGGGTGGTTATAAATGGTATATTCTCTAACTGGGTCGCTGTGACCAGTGTGGTACCGCAGGGGTTGGTGTTGGGACCTATTCTCTTCAACATATTTATTATCGATCTGGTAGAAGGTTTACACAGTAAAATATCGATAGTTGCTGATGATACAAAACAATGTAAAGCAGTCAATACAAGAGAAGATAGTATTCTGCTACAGATGGATCTGGATAAGTTGGGAACTTGGGCCGAAAGGTGGCAGATGCAGTTTAACAATGATAAACGTAAGGTTATACACATTGGAAGGAGGAATCAATATCACCATTACACACTGAACAGTAAACCACTGGGTAAATCTGACATGGAGAATGACTTGGGGATCCTAGTTAATGATAAACTTACCTGGAGCAGTCAGTGCCAGGCAGCGGCTGCCAAGGCAAACAGGATCATGGGGTGCATTAAAAGAGGTCTGGATACACATGATGAGAGCATTATACTGCCTCTGTAGAAATCTTTGGTTAGACCGCACATGGAGTACTGTGTACAGTTTTGGGCATGGGTGCTCAGGAAGGATATAATGGAACTAGAGCGGGTATAAAGGAGGGCAACAAAATTAATAAAGGGGATGGGGGAACTACAATACCCAGAGAGATTAGCAAAATTAGGATTATTTAGTCTAGAAAAAAGACAACTGAGGAGCAATCTAATAACCATGTATAAATATATAAGGGGACAATACAAATATCTCTCCGAGGATCTGTTTATACCAAGGAAGGTGACGGTCACAAGGGGGCATTCTCTACGTCTGGAGTAGAGAAGGTTTTTCCACCAACATAGAAGAGGATTCTTTACTGTTAGGGGAGTGAGAATCTGGAATTCCCTGCCTGAGGAGGTGGTGATGGCGAACTCAGTCGAAGGGTTTAAGAGAGGCCTGGATGTCTTCCTGGAGCGTAACAATATTGTATCTTACAGTTATTGTTAGGTTCTTTAGAAGGACGTAGATCTGGGGATTTATTCTGACAGAATTTTATAGGCTGAACTGGATGGACTAATGTCTTTTTTCGGCCTTACTAACTATGTTACTATGTTACTATAGTGAGGCTATGGGGGCAACATGCAGTGTATACAGGGAAGCTGTCGGGCTCATGCAGTATATATAGGGAGGCTGTGTGGGGCTCATGCAGTGTATATAGGGAGGCTGTCTGGGGCTGATGCAGTATATGAAGAGGCTGTGTGGGGCTCATGCAGTGTGTATAGGGAGGCTGTGTGGGGCTCATGCAGTATATGGGGAGGCTGTGTGGGGCTCATGCAGTGTGTATAGGGAGGCTGTGTGGGGCTCATGCAGCATATGGGGAGGCTGTGTGGGGTTCATGCAGTGTATATAGGGAGGCTGTGTGGGGCTCATGCAGTGTATATAGGGAGGCTGTGTGGGGCTCATGCAGTGTATATAGGGATATACAAAAGGGGCTGTGCTCAGGTTCAAACGATATATAGGGGGATGTCAGCATACTTAATTCTGCTCATGCTCAATATTAAGTGATACAATTAATATTAATAAAATTAACAGTAATATAATAATTATAATATATCATTATTAGTATTGAGCAGAATTGATTTCGGCCTATTGGTTCGGCCCTCCACAACAGTCACGGTCTATCATGTGGCCCTTCCGGAAAATTGCCCACCCCTGGTCTAGAAGAAACAAGGGAAAAAGGGGCTAACGGATTATGAAATTGAAGGAACTGTCTAGTTCAGTGGGGAAAGTCTGATGATATGGGGTTCTTTCACAGCCAAATGCATTGGATACTTGACCAGGATCCATGGTGGTGTCAATGCTGAGCTATTTGTGAGTATCCTGCAAGAAGAGTTACTTAGTACACTTGAACACTATGGGTATGAAAAGGACGACAAAATGTTTCAGCAGGACAATGACCCAAAGCATAGCTTGGCGAAATTGTTCACTTACACTGAAGTAGAAGTGCTGGCTTGGCCCCCACTGTCACTAGACCAAAATTCAATCGAACAGTTGTGGTTAGAGTTGATTCATACCCAAGTGAGTTGACCAGTATGCACCAACTTTGGGAACGTGTAGAAGAGACCTGAGAGCAGATTTCGGATTAGACATGCTTGAATCTGATCGAGAGTTGCCCAGAAGGATGCAGGCAATGTTGAGATAGATTTACAAAATAATAAAAATAATAAAAATTTAAATTTAGATGTTTAGGAGCAACACAATAACAATGCAGTGACATGACAAGAATCTGCATAACTAATCATATGCTAAATAGTTGCAAGTCAAATTTATGTATGAGATATCGAAGATGATTGTCTATAGAATTATGGTAGTCTCATGTTCGAAGCAATTGTGGGCCTTAGGTGAAGGAGTCTTAGTGGACCCCTTTAACACATAGAATTATAGAATGTTAGAGTTGGAAGGGACCTCCAGGGTCATCGTGTCCAACCCTCTGGTCAATGCAGGATTCACTGAACCATCTCAGACAGATGTCTGTTCAGCCTCTGTTTGAAGAGTTCCATTAATGGAAACTCACCACCTCTTGTGGCAGCCTGTTCCACTCATTGATCACCCTCACTCACTGTCAAAAAGTTTTTTCTAGTACATAATTTGCTAGCTTGGCCCTTGCGAAATTTTCGCACATTGGTCGTCGGGGGCGCAGGCAATTTCAGAAAAAGGAAGCTGGTCAAATGCAAATGTATTTCATGAGATGATGAACACAGACAGGTATTTATACATGTAGATTGGTAATACAATAAATTGTTTTGATAAGTAGAGGCCAAACAATGTTTTCCGGTTGAGGTGCCACCTGCAGGTCACTGTGTCTTTACTGCAGGTTTATGAAAATTAATGTTTAAACTGTATTTTGTGATCAAATCGTGGATGTGTGGTTTGTTTGGCTGTTTTCTTGCTGAAGGGGGAAGTTTACCTTTCAAGAAGTGTATTATTTGTGTGTGTGGGTACAGTATGAGCACACAAAGGATACAAAGGAATCACCGAAAAACAGTGTTTTGAAATAATAGAATAGATATCTTCTTCCTTACAGTTTCATTTCCTTGCTTCTCGTGCTGCATACCACATACCACAATTCATGATGCACAGATACGGCAGAGAAATATAGGTATAGTACAGTATAGAATACAGTAAATATGACCACCTATGCTGTTCCCTAAATAAGCCCTACATTGTGCCCTGGAATAATTAATTGCCCCTCACTATGCTCTTTGCACAAAAATGACCCCAGATTGTCTCTCTTATGCTACATAGTTCCCTCCTATAAAATATTCCCATCATACTGTTATTTGTTTTTTTTACTATGACTACCACCATTCTGTATGCCCTGGTGAGCTACAATTGCCACATTGTCCTTCATTATGAGATATATCCCAAACATCTTCTTTCTTTATGAACTGTGACCTCCTCATTGTTATCCCCAATGCTGACCCCCCAACTATTCTTTCAGTTAATATTGAGCCCCCTCTTCACACTGACCCCCACTCCTTACTGAGCCTCCTCTTTATACTGTCCTTCCAATGCTGCCACTTCTTCATTCTGATCAGTATACTGCCCTTCTTTCATAGATAGGCCCCCATACTGCCCCATCTTTAGTTACAGACTCCCCATATTGATCCATCGGCACACTGAGTTTCCCCCATACTGCCCAATCTCTACACCGGATCCTCACATACTTCCCCAACTCCACCCAGAGCCACCCCCCAATTCTGCCTGATCTCCATACTGAGCTCCCATACTGTCTTATTTACACACATTGACCCTGGACACTTCCCCATCTTCATATAGAGCCCCCTATACTGCCCCATATCCATATTGAGCCCCCTATGATGCCCCATCTCAACACAAAAACCCCATCACTGATCCATCTTTATTACGTAGAGCCCTCATACACTGCCCAATCGCCATACTAAGCCCCATTTACTGCCCCATTTCCGCAACGAGGCCCCTTATACTTCCCCATCTCCATATAGAGCCCCCTATCCTGCCCCATCTCCATACAGAGTCCCACTAAGTTGCCACAACTCGATACAGAGCACCCTATACTGCCCCATCTCAATATAGAACCCCTATACTGCCCCATTTCCATACAGACTCCCCTATACTGCCACACCTCTATATAGAGCCACCCTATACTTCCCCATCTTCATATTAAGCTCCCCTATACTGCTCCATCTCTATATAGAGCCCTTCCATAGTGCCCCATCTCTATATACTGTAGAGCCTCTTGTACTGCCCCATCTTCATTTTAAATTGCCCTATACTGCCATATCTCCATACTGAGCCCCTTACACTGCAGCATCTCCATAAAGACTCAGCTGTGCTACTAGATCCCCCTACTGTCCCCTTTCCATATTAAACCCCTGTATGTATTAAGGCAAAAGAGGGGAAATGTGGGGTCTTGTACAACTGAGGAGTTGAGACAGTGAGGGATCTAGAGAGGCAGAGGAGTCTTTAAAGGAACGAGAGAGGTATTTCTTGAAGGAAATACCAGTGTCTGGAGCGAGAGTAATGGGTGTTGAGATGAATGTGCGGTGGAATGAGAGATCTTTAGAGGGGCCAGAGGGGTCTAAGGGTAAGGGACATGTTGCGAATTCATGTGCGGATTTTTCCGAGCGGAATCTGCAGAATCCGTAGGTCAAAATGCCTGCATTTTACCTGCAGATTTACTGCAGATTTCCTGTGGATTTCTAGCGGATTTAGTGTGGATTACGCCTGCGTTTTTACACCTGCGGATTCCTATAATGGAATAGGTGTAAAAATGCTGCGGAATCCGCAGAAAGAATTGACATGCTGCGGAAAATAAACCGGTGCGTTTCCGCGCTTAATTTTCCGCAGCATGTCTACAGCGGTTTTTGTTTTCCATAGGATAACATGGTACTGTACATCACTTGGAAAACTGCTGCAGATCTGCAGGGCCAAATCTGCTGCGGATCTGCACACGAATCCGCAACGTGTGCACATACCCTAATGCATAGCTCCCAACCGTCCCGATTCCCGCGGGACGGTCTCGTTTTTTATACCCCCCACCCGCGTCCAACCCAGGACGCTATTTTTCCCGCATTGCACTGAGCCGCCACACCCCCCCATGTACTGACCCCATCCTCGCAGTCCCAGAGAGATCCACCGCAGCCTGCAATGATGTTGCTGGGCTGTGTGTTCTGTGGGCACAGGACCTGTGATGCGGTCACAGGAGAGGAGGAGTCGGGGGTCACATGATCAGGGGCCTCGGTGTCTGCAGGACTCTGCTGTGCTGGTTGTCATGGTGCTGGATGAGGTGAAGTTTCTGTGTGGGGTCAGGAGGGGTTTACAGTGTGGATGTAGAAGAGCTGTGTGTGTACGAGGTGTACAGAGCGGAGCCGTGGGTGTATGAGGTGTACGGAGCAGAGCCGTGTGTGCACGAGGTGTACGGAGCAGAGCCGTGTGTGTACGAGGTGTACAGAGCGGAGCCACGTGTGTACGAGGTGTACGGAGCGGAGCTGTGTGTGTACGAGGTGTACGGAGCGGAGCCCTATGAGTACGGGGCATACGGAACGGAGCCGCGTGTGTACGGGGCGTAGGGAGCAGAGCCGCGTGTGTATGGAGCAGAGTTGTGTGTGTACTTGGTGTACGGAGCGGAGCCACGTGTGTATGGAGTGGAACCATATGTGTACTGGATGTACGGAACGGAGCCAAGAGTGTACGAGGCATACAAAGTGGGCTTTTCCCACGGACACAGGAGTACACGGTGGAGCCCTGAGGAGCACTTTAAAACTCGGACATGACGTTCCACCGGAAGTGATGTGCTGGAAGCTGACCGGAAATTAGGTAATTTCATGAGAAGATTGTGATGGAACCAGGAATGCTTCAGATCCATCACCATGTCCTCCTCCGACAGCACGGACAGCAGGATTGCCTTAGAATCAGGGATGCCAGCCATGTGAGCGAATCATGATATGTCCTGCACCGGGAGGCTCAGGTGGGCATTACAATGGGATCCGGGCTGCTATATTATCTTTATAGAATCTTTCTTTATTTGTTTCTCTCTCTCTGTTTCTTGCTCTGTTCTTTCTTTCTCTCTGTTTCTTTCTCATTCTCTGTTCTGTCTTTCCCTCTCTTTTTCTTTCTCTCTCTCTGTTCTTTCTTTCCCTAATCTTTCTTTTTTTCTTTCTCTCTTTCTGCTCTTTCTTTCTCTCTCTGTTCTTTCTTTCTCTCTCTCTGTTCTTTCTTTCCCCTCTTTCTTTCTTTCCTCTCTTTCTTTCTTTTTTCTCTCTGTTCTTTCTTTCTTTCTTTACTTCTTTCTTTCTCTCTCTCTGTTCTTTCTCTGTCTCTGTTCTTTCTTTCCCCTCTTTCTCTCTATCTCTCTGTTCTTTCTTTCTTTCCCTTCTTTCTTTTTTTCTGTTCTTTCTTTCATTTTTTCTCTTTCTTTCTATTTCTTTCTCTCTCTGTTCTTTCTTTCCCTTCTTTCTTTCTCTCTATTGCTCTGTTCTTTCTTTCCCCTCTTTCTTTCTTTCGCTCTCCCTCTGTTCTTTTTTTGTCCCCTCTTTCTTTCTCTCTGTTCTTTCATTTCCCTCTTTCTTTTTCTCTCTCTGTTCTTTCTTTCTCTCTCTCTGTTCTTTCTTTTTTCTTTCCCCTCTTTCTTTCTCTCTGTTCTTTCCCCTTTTTTTCTCTCTCTTTCTGTTCTTTCTTTCTATCTGTTCTCTCTCTGTTCTTTCTTTCCCCTCTTTCTTTCTTTCTTTCTTTCCCCTCTTTCTTTCTCTCTCTGTTCTTTCTTTCTCTCTCTGTTCTTTTTTCTGTCCCCTCTTTCTCTCTGTGTTCTTTCTTTCTCTTTCTTTCTTTTTCTCTGTTCTTTCTTTCTTTCTTTCTTTCCCTTTTCTTTCTCTCTCTCTGTTCTTTCTTTTGCTCTCTGTTCTTTCTTTCTTTCCCCTCTTTCTTTCTCTCGCTCTGTTCTTTCTTTTCCCTCTTTCTTTCTCACTTTGTTCTTTCTTCTCTCTGATCTATCTCTCTCTGTTCTTTCTCTCTCGCTCTCCTTTCTTTCTTTCTTTCTTTCTTTCTTTCTTTCTTTCTCTCTATTTTCTTTCTTTTCCTTAGTACCAGTCAGTGTGCCCACAGTACCAGCCATTGTGCCCATAATGCCAGCCACTATGCCCCCAGAGCTTGAAAAATAACATATTGTTCGATACGCATTGCTGTGTCTTTCCGCTATGATGGGGCATGTCCGTTTATCCTTTTTCTTATGCCTTGAATACATTTTTACATATTTGGAAGCTGGAAACTTTTTCATTATTGATTTACTCCACATGTGGCATCACGAAATATCCGAGCTTCCACACACCACTACTAGCCAAGAAAGCAGGTGAGCTGGTTACCTTTATTTTTTGCACATTATGCCCCCAGTACCAGTCAGTGTGATCAGCAGTGCTAAATGGGTGCGGTTGGGCATGGACATGGGTGTGACTAGTCGCTGAATGGGTGTAGTCGAGCGTGGCCTAAAATTTGCGATGCAGCCTTTGTCCCTCTTTCCCTTCTTCAGAAGTTGGGAGGTATGCCTAATGGTGGAGTTGGGAGTCTGAAGAGAAACAGAGAAGGATGGAGGTCTGTAAGACGCAAATACAAATGAATGCCCGCAGAACCTGCGCTGCCTCCCCCCTGTTTGTCCAGGGCCTCAGCACTTGCCTGGGTGCGCCGGGTGGTGAGGCTGGCCCTGTATATATATAAACTGTATATAGTGCATAGGAATATATTTTTAGATATACAGTGGGTACGGAAAGTATTCAGACCCCTTTACATTTTTCACTCTTTGTTTCATTGCAACCATTTGGTGAATTCAAAAAAGTTCATTTTTTTTCTCATTAATGTACACTCTGCACCCTATCTTGACTGAAAAAACATAAATGTAGAAATTTTTACAAATTTAGAAAACAAAAAGCTGAAATATCACATGGTCTTAAGTATTCAGACCCTTTGCTCGGTATTGAGTAGAAGCACCCTTTTGAACTAATACAGCCATTCGTCTTTTTGTCAATGATGCAACAAGTTTTTCACACCTGGATTTGGAGATCCTCTGCCATTCTTCCTTGCAGATATTCTCCAGTTCCATCAGGTTGGATCGTGAACGTTGGAGGACAGCCATTTTCATGTCTCTCTAGAGATGCCCAATTGGGTTTAGGTCAGAGCTCTGGCTGGGCCAGTCAAGAATGGTCACAGAGTTGTTCTGAAGCCAATCCTACGTTATTTTAGTTGTGTGCTTAGGGTCATTGTCTTGTTGGAAGGTGAACCTTCGGCCAAGTCTGAGGTTCAGAGCACTCTGGAAGAGGTTTTCTTCAGTGATATCTCTGTACTTGGCCGCATTCATGTTTCCTTCAAATGCAACCAGTCGTCCTGTCCCTGCAGCTGAAAAACACCCCCATAGCATGATGCTGCCACCACCATGTTTCACTGTTGGGATTGTATTGAGCAGGTGATGAGCAGTTCCTGGTTTTCTCCACACATACCGCTTAGAATTATTACCAAAAAGTTCTATCTTCATCTCATCAGACCAGAGAATCTTATTTCTCATAGTCTGGGAGTCCTTCATGTGTTTTTATTATCAAACTCTATGCGGGCTTTCATATGTCTGGCACTGAGGCGAAGCTTCCGTCGGGCCATTCTGCCATAACGGCCCGACTGGTGGAGGGCTGCAGTGTTAGTTGTCATTGTGGAACTTTCTCTCATCTCCCTACTGCATTTGTGGAGATCAGCCACAGTGATCTTGGGGTTCTTCTTTACCTCTCACCAAGGCTCTTCTCCCACGATTGCTCAGTTTGGCTGGATGGCCAGGTCTAGGAAGACTTCTGGTGGTTCCAAACTTCTTCCATTTAAGAATTATGGAGGCCACTGTGCTCTTAAGAACCTTGAGTACTGCAGAAATTCTTTTGTAACCTTGGCCAGATCTTTGCCTTGCCACAATTCTGTCTCTGAGCTCCTTGGCCAGTTCCATTGACCTTATGATTCTCATTTGGTCTGACATGCACTGTGACCTGTGAGGTCTTATATAGACAGGTGTGTGCCTTTACAAATCAAGTCCTATCAGTTTAGTTAAACACAGCTGGACTCCAATGAAAGAGTAGAACCATCTCAAGGAGGATCACAAGGAAATTGACAGCATGTGACTTAAATATGAGTGTCCGAGCAAAGGGTCTGAATACTTATGACCATGTGATATTTCTGTTTTTCTTTCTTAATAAATTTGCAAAAATTTCTACATTTCTGTTTTTTTCAGTCAAGATGGGGTGCAGAGTGTACATAAATGAGAAAAAAAAATGAACTTTTTTGAATTTACCAAATGGCTACAATGAAACAAAGAGTGAAAAATGTAAAGGGGTCTGAATACTTTCTGTACCCACTGTATATATGTATTTTAGTTTTTTAGTACATGTGCAGAGCTGTCAATGATTGTGTTTGTTGTTCACCATGGTAAGTGAATGATTTTGTGTGTTTGGTATGTAGTGAAAATGTTACCTGACACAATTCCCAGGAAAAGAAATTGGAAAAAAAGCTATATCAACATGATCTGTATACATGATGGTTGTTGTAGGGAGTTGCAGTACACCTGCACAGACACAGATGAAATACGTCATATTTCCCATGAGTCACTGCGGATCCCGGCAGTATGAGGATTATTTAGGAAACCTTCAATATGAAGGATAATGTGCTGCGATGAGGGATCATCTCAGAGAAATAGTACATCGTGTCCACTACAGAGGAGCGAATGATGGTCTAATTTACAGTAACCCTAACTACTCATCGATCTGTATTATATATTTTGTCAGCAACTTCACCACCAAGATGGATAACCTGTGGGAGCCATCCATTGATTATATTTGTCAGACGGTTTTAAAAGGAATAAAGTGAATAATAGTAGTTTGCTATAAATGATGGGCCATCGCAAGGGTTTCTTTCACCTTGGTCAAAAGTTCACATCACTGACCATGCCCTGTATGTAAATTTCTTGACCAAGGGAGGAAAATGGCAAAGAGCTTCATGGCATTCGAGCTGTATGTATCCCTACATCATCAAGCACAGTTTACCAAGACATGTCTGACTATTGTAGCTTCCAGCTTTTTGGGAACAGATTGGGAAAGGCCCTTTTCTGTTTCACATGACTTTCTTCAATGCACAAGGACCACAAAGACATGGTTGGAGGGAGTTTGGTGTCGAAGAACTTGACCGACCGCAAAGAACCCAGATCTCAGCTCCATCCAACATCTTTGAGACAAATTAGAGCAGAGATAGTGAGCCTGGTTCTGTCTTCTAACATCAGTGTCTGACATCACAAAGGCTCTTCAAAAATCCCAAAGACACCTCCAAAATCTTGTAGAACATCTTGCCATAAGCTGTTATACTCTATATTAATGCCTATGGATTCAGAATGTAATTCTAAAAAGCTCGTATAGGTGGAATGCGGAAGAGTCACAAAGCCTCTTTTGGCATACATCAGTTCAATGAAGCCCTACTGAAACGTTTATTGCATTGAGGCCCATGCCCCTTGGTTGGATTAAGGTGATTAACCTATTTGTACATTATAAATACTGGGGGGGGGAATTGATAACCTCTAATCTAATCCATAGAAGCCGCTTGAGTAGTGAAATAAGCAATGAAATATGATTTCTCAACATTTTCCACCGAATGAAAAGCTTGTATGAGGTATACAGGATTTGGAAACATGGTTGTTGTTTTTCTGAAATGGCACCATGTTTTTCTGATTTTGGACAATCCCTGTAATAGTCCTTGGATGAATAATTGGTGCCGCCAGTAATTTGCCCTGTGCTCCAGTCCTCACCACCATTATTTACACAGTGATAAAGAGGTCTCTTTCGCTTGAGATGACGGTGTCCTGCAGATCTTCATTGAGAGTTGTAGAGGGCAACGAAGCTTCCTGCAACAGGCCGTCACGGCTGATTTAAAATCTTTAGCTGACTTGGGGGAAATTCAGGTCATCGTGACGCTACATAAAGGAGACTAAGAGGGCGACTCCAGAGAAAGACTGGGTTAGAATGGAAATGGGAAGATTTTTTGCTAATTTTACTACATTTGGTTGTAAAGAGTCTCTTACCATACTATCTAATATTGGCTTAGACCAATAATCCGTAATGTGTGGTTCTCCTCATGTCCTAAACAGTCTGTGACTGTGCTATGTGATCGTGATTTTATCATGAACGACCATCGCTCCATTCCAGCAGAATATGTCTGAGCCCCGTTCTTGGGATCAGTGAGCATCTCAAAAACCTAGCTTTCAATGTTGGGACTATCCCTTTTTACATGAAAATAAAATTTCTGATTCTTTCAGCGCCGCTGCTGCTTCTCCTGAAGTACAATCATGTGTACATGTAGGTAGATGATACATGCGTGTAGACATCTGGCATTGGGGGAGAACAGATGTGCATTCTGGAATGTGCAACCAATGTGGGGTTTTTTGCAGCAAAATACTGCCTTCACCATTCGGCAAGCTTTGTCTCCTGCCTGAGCTAGAAAGTCGGGTCTCTTTGTTTGGGAAAGAGGATTGGATCCTACAACGGGAATTTTATGCAAGATTAAAATTAGATTCAGATTTGAGATAATTTATGACTAAGCTAGTTAAACACCTGGTTCTAGGTTTGTATGTTTATCCATAGTTAGAGACAACAAAGAAGGCTTGTGTAGTCTGGTTCTGCGTTCCAACTAATGTAAGAGGACCCACAGACTACACACGGCTTGTTTGTAGTCTGTAATCATGGACACACATTGCTCTGCATACCCAACTGTAATCAAACGGTAGAGGATTTTCAATCAAGACCAGGGATGTAATAATGTGGAGTCAGGGAGCCGTCCAATGCCATAGTTGTGTTTAGCTGAATGTGCATGCTTGGATCACTGCATCGTAATCGTTATACAGGCCTCTGTCCAGTGAGAGGCCAGTAGCTGACATTGGCGTGCTCGTCGAAGGTGGAACGTGGCATCACTTCCATGCGTCATCAGCCCCCGTGCGCCAACGGGGATATGCAAGATAAAGAGGGCATTGCTCACTATGGGACTGAGAATAGGTGAGAGGAATTTTTATTTAAATATGTTAGAGAAGAGGATGGGACATTTTTACAAGCAGGGGCCAGGATGGTAACATTATTACGTGCAGGGGCCAGGATGGGGGACATTATTACAAAAAAGGTCTAGAACGGGGGACATTATTACATGCAGGGGCCAGAAAAGGGGACAGTATTGCAGGCAGTGGCCAGGACGGGGGACATTATTACAGGAAAGGACCAGGACATGAGACATTATTACAGGAAGGTGCCAGAACGGGGACATTATTACAGAATAGTGACCATGATGGGGGACAATATTACAGGATAGGTGCCATTCTGGTCGGTGAGGACACACTGTTACTGGGGAGAACCTGGAGGGCTGTGACTAAGCAACCACCTGGTTTTTCACTAGAGCCCCAGATAGTGTGGTTAGACTTGAGTCACAGGTGGTCACCAGGACAGACCCCGGAGCCATAGCAGCTGACCCCAGGGAACAGGAATGCAGGATCGGACTCGGAGTCCAGATGCTGACACTAGTTCAGACAGAACAGATGCTGGTACTGGTCACTCAGACTAGACAGGTACAGGAATAGACAAGACTGGCATAATTACTGGAACACATGACAGGTGCCATATTGGTGACCTGACAATGGACTTGTAGGCTGGGAAACATTAATGTTGCTTAGGCATCTTCCAGCAGATGAATGTGCCTAAAGTACTAAATGCCTCCCAGTTATTAGCTGGGGACAAATCAGGTGCGAGCGCTGTCTCTTTAAGAGTCAAGAAGCATTCGTGTGCCCTAAGGGCACTGCCAAGAGACCTGCGTGGCATGCACAGGTCCTAGGACTAAGGAGGCGCGGCGAGACCCAAAACAGGATGCCACTGGACAGACGCAGCCGTGAATGTATTGGATTCCGTGCGGGTGGAAGGGGAAGCAGTATGTAGGCATACCAGCATTGTAATAGGAACCAGGACAGGGGACATTATTAGAGGCAGGGGATAGGAAGGGGGACAATATTACAGAATGAGGCCAGGATGGGGAACATTACTAGGGAATAGGGGTCAGGATATGTCACCAATATGCTGGTGGGGACCTAGGTCCAAATTTTGCACCAAGGCCCATAGAGCTCTAGTTGTGCCCTGTTTTAGACTTTTTGCAAACTTTCTTATTTTTTTCTTTCTAGATGCTCTGAATTCCTTAAATAACAGTTTTGCAAAAATATACAAACTTTATATCTTTATACAGTGTAGTTTGAACCGTAACATAAGATTTCATCTTTCATTCTTCATTGCGATAATAAATCAGATCTCTGAACTAGCCAAGTTCTAGGAAATAATGTTAAGAGACGCATCATTACCAAACATTTACCAAATGAAACTTGGAAAACTTGATGTTTATGTAGGTGATGACTTGTATAAGCCCAGATGTTTGCAGAGTATATACAGTAATGACTGATTGCAGGGACGGGTCTCCCTGTACCTATGTTGTATTCTTTGCTTCCAGTAGGTGTTGAAGCAGGAAGATGAAAGCAGAGTTAATTGTTGCCTTGACTTTATGGGTGGCTGGAAGTCTTCCATGTTATACTATGACACCTCCTCAGTAATAAAAATACCAACCATTTCTTTAGAAACCTGGATCCCTTTGGAAACTTTCCTAATTCCTAGAACACTTACTTATGGAACTGGATTGCATTCAGATTTTTTTTTCCTACTAGAGGGTTTTAGTAACTTTTAAAATAAATTTTCACCTTCCAACTTTGGCTTTAATTTTATTTTTAACCCCTTCCCAACCCATGACGCCTACATAGGCATCATGAAAAGCTGTGCCAATATGACCCATGACGCCTACGTAGGAGTCATGGTATAAATCACCCTCCTGCAGGTCAGGTGACCGGGGTCAATGAAAGGTCACCCGACCCACGCGTGCGCACACACACAAGACCCTTTATACTTCACCACAGGGGGGGTGGCTTAGCCCCCACTTGGCTACGATCGCTCTGATTGGCTGTTGAAAGTGAAACATCCAATCAGAGCGATAGTAATATTTCATCAATGAAATTTGATAAAATATTGCAATTCAGCCGTGGCTGATGCTGCAGTAGCATTGGACATGGCTGGAGACACTAATCTGACCCCCCCATACCGGCTGTCAGGGGAGATCGGCCCCCGCCACAGGCTGACGACAGCGATCGGCCGCTGCCATCACGATCTGCACACCTTCTCTCCGCTCCCCCCCTGCAGTCCGATCACCTCCTCTCCCCCCTGGTACCCTCCGAGTCCCGCTCTGGCTCCCGGTGTACCGCCGTCCTGGATCATGGGCGCCACCATCTTGGAAAATGGCGGGTGCATGCGCAGTGCGCCCGCCAGAATCTGCATTGCTGCAGATTCATTCATTTATTTTGGTCACTGTGATAAACTCTTACAGTGATCAAAATAAAAAAAGTAAATAAAGCCCCCCTTTATCACCCCCATAGGTAGGGACAAATAATACAATAAAATATTTTTATTTTTCCATTAGGGTTAGAATTATGGTTAAGGTTGGAATTAGGGTTAGGGTTGGAATTAGGGTTAGGGTTAGAAAGAGGGTTAGGGTTGGAATTAGGGTTAGGGTTGGAATTAGGGTTAGGTTTAGAATTAGGGTTAGGGTTGTAATTAGGGTTAGGGTTGGGTTAGGGTTAGGGTTCTAATTAAGGTTATGGATGGAAATAGGGTTAAGATTAGGGTTAGGGGTCGGTTGGGGTTGGGATTAGGATTAGGCTTGTGGTTAGGGTTAGAGTTGGGATTAGGGTTAGGGGTGTGTTGGGGTTAGGATTGTGACTAGGGTTATGATTAGGGTTGGGATTAGGGTTAAGGGTGTGTTGGGGTTAGGGCTGGAGTTAGAATTGAGGGGTTTCCACTGTTTAGGCGCATCACGGGGGGCTCCAAACGCGACATGGTGCCACCATTTATTCCAGCTCCCTCCTTTCCGGGCCCTGCCATGCGCCCAAACAGTGGTTTATGACCACATATGAGGTATCAGTGTACTCAGGAGAAATTGCCCAACAAATTTTAGGATCCATTTTATCCTGTTACCCATGTGAAAATGAAAAAATTGATGCTAAAAGAAAATTTTTGTTGTTAAAATTAAAATGTCCATTTTTTCCTTCCACGTGAAGCACCTGAAGGGTTAATAATCTTCCTGAGTAGCTTGGACTCCAAACGCGACATGGCGCCACCATTTATTCCAGCCAATTTTGCGTTCAAAAAGTCAAACAGTGCTCCCTCCTTTCCGGGCCCTGCCGTGCGCCCAAACAGTGGTTTATAACCACATATGAGGTATCGGTGTACTCAGGAGAAATTGCCCAACAAATTTTAGGATCCATTTTATCCTGTTACCCATGTGAAAATGAAAAAATTGATGCTAAAAGAAAATTTTTGTTGGAAAAATTAAAATGTCCATTTTTTCCTTCCATGTGAAGCACCTGAAGGGTTAATAATCTTCTTGAGTAGCTTGAGGGGTGTAGTTTTTAGAATGGTGTCACTTTTGGGTATTTTCTGCCATATAGACCCCTCAAAGTCACTTCAAATGTGAGGTGGTCCCTAAAAAAAATGGTTTTGTAAATTTTGTTGTAAAAATGAGAAATCGCTGGTCAACTTTTAACCCTTATAACTTCCTAACAAAAAAAAATTTTGTTTCCAAAATTGTGCTGATGTAAAGTAGACATGTGGGAAATGTTATTTAGTAACTATTGTGTGTCACATAACTCTCTGCTTTAACAGAATCAAAATTCAAAATTTGAAAATTGTGAAATTTTCAACATTTTTGCCAAATGTCCGTTTTTTCACAAATAAACGCAAAAATTATCGACCTAAATTTACTACTAACATGAAGCCCAATATGTCTTGAAAAAATAATCTCAGAATCGCTAGGATGCGATGAAGCGGCCCTGAGTTATTACCTCATAAAGGGACACTGGTCAGAATTGCAAAAAATGGCCCGGTCATTAAGGTCAAAATAGGCTGGGTCATGAAGGGGTTAAATAGGTTTGAAAGGATAAAAGTGATGCATTTTTTTTAAACAGAACTCCCATTTCATGACATATATGGTTCACTTGTGTCTCTCACTAGATGGAGCTTACTGCATACTGTCTATACATTGACATGACTATTAAAGGAAAACCTGTCGCTTGTTTCATGCTGTGCAAACCAAACGCAGCATGAATACGAGCCTAGCATTTCTGAAAAATATAGTTTGAGAAGACCAGTCCAACGCCATTCCTGACTGACTTCTCACCGCACCCATGTAATTGATTGACAGGTCTCTCCTATGTATGTATATAGGGTGACATCTGTCAATCACCTGGAGTGAGGACCTACAGTCCCCTGCTGAGTCTTCAAACACCAGAGTGTTTCAGAAAAAAAACCCAATGCATAGTATGAGCATCATGAATTACGTGACAGGAGGGATCCCTTTAAGACTATATACTGTTAGCGCCATCTAGTGGCAGCTGCAGGTAACCAACATATTCTCTATTAACCCCTTGGCAAACTGAGCTGTGCTGTGCATCTCTGTAACTGAACAGTTCTAATCGCCACCGAAACCGGGAAAAGTTAATCGTCGGGGGGTGCCGGGGTCACACTCACACTGATCAGACATTGATGACTTATTCTAAGGATAGGTCATCAATGTTAAAGTCTTAGACAACAAATTTAAAACAATACAAAAGTATACAGTTGACTGAAAAAGTATTTGCCCCTCCCTGATTTCCTATTAATTTGCATGTTTGTCACGCTTAAATGTTTCAGATCACCAAACAAATTTAAACGTTAGACAATATGAAGTTTTTAAATGAAGGCCTTTATTATTAAGAGAAAAAGATATCCGAACCTACAGGGCTCCATATGAAAAAGTAAGCCCCCCCCTTTTAGCCCTTTAAAACATAAATCAACTGTGGTTTATCACCAAAAACCACAACTTTGAGAAGCTGAGTTCAAATTCCCTAGCCACACCCAGGCCTGATTACTGCCACACCTGTTCTCAATCAAGAAATCACTGAAATAGGACCTGCCAGACAAAGTTAAGTAGACCACAACATCCTCAAAAGCTAGACATTATGCCACAATCCTGATAAATTCTGGAACAAATAAGAACCAAGTATTTGAGATCTATCAGTCTGGAAAAGGTTATAAAGTTGTTTCTAAAGCTTTGGGACGCCAGTGAACCACAATGAGAGCCATTATTCACAAATGGCAAATACATGGAACAGTGGTGAACCTTCCCAGGAGTGGCCAGCAGTCCAAAATTACCCAAAGAGGGCAGCGACAATTCATCCAAAAGGTCACAAAAGACCCCACAACAACATCCAAAGAACTGCAGGCCTCACTTGCTTCATTTAAGGTTTGTGTTCATGACTCTACCATAAGAAAGAGACTGGGCAAAAATGGCCTGCATGACAGAGATCCAAGATGAAAACCACTGCTGAGCAATAAGAACATAAAGGTTCGTCTTAGTTTTGCCAGAAAACATCTTGTTGATCCCCAAGACTTTTGGGAGAATACTCTGTGGACTGATGAGATAAAGTTGAACATTTGGAAGGTGTATGTCCCATTACATCTGGCAGAGATGTAACACAGCATTTCAGAAAAGGAACATCACACCAACAGTAAAATATGGTGATAGTGTAATGGTCTGGGGCCATTTTACTCGCTTGCTGTGGTAAATGGAACCATGAATTCTGCTGTCTAACAAAAAATTCTGAAGGAGAATGTCCGGTCATCCATTTGTGACCTCAAGCTGAAGCACACTTGGGTTATGCAGCAGGACAATGATCCAAAACACACAAGCAAGTCCACCCCTGAATGGCTTAAGAAAATCAAAATTAAGACTTTGGCGTGGCCTAGTTATAGTCCTGACCGTAATCAGATGGAGATGCTGATGTAAGGGATGTCTAAAACCATGATATAGGTGCCTTCTATTTATGTTATGTATATTTAATGTTGATTAATGTCCACCGTATAATTCTCTGTATGCTTTGCTATTATCGTATTTATGTAAGGCAAGTGTAGTTCCCTAGTAGGCCCACTAGATGGGGATAGAATTATGCTCAGAATGTAAATAGTTTATGTATGAGGGGCTAACTGTGGTTAAGCCAGGGAGCATCTGGCATTTTAGTCATTTGGGCTTAGTAGCCCTGACAGGGCAGATAGCCCCGTAGAGCCCAGCCGTTCAGGGCCTGAGGGCCACAGATGATAGCAGTGCTGAAAATTGCAGTACCGAGCACTACACTGCAGATGGTAGTGAGACAGTTGACTGCAGTATGGCAGCACAGATCGCTCATTATGAGGCAGCTTGCTACGTGGGCAGATGCCCTTTTGTCAGGGGCGAAACAGACAGGGGAACTCCCAAAGATGGTGAAGCTGGACAGGGAGGATGCTGTGATGCTGACCGGGATGGGACGACCAGGGAATGCTCTGGAAGGTGACAGTGAGAAACGAGTGAAAGTGAAGAAGGCAAATTGTGTGTTACCTGATGTCAATGCTGTTACTGAAGAGAACGGACGGAGAATACAAAAGAGTAAACTGTCTTGTTTAAAGTTGGAATTGGACCGTGTCTTCGTTTTTGCCAAAAGAGTTGGAAAAAATGCGCAGCCACCTGGGGAAGGCCCTGAAGGTGAGAAGAATGGAGCAACAGGTATGCTGACAGAGAACTGTCATGTCTATGTGAAGGAAGACCTGGGCGTGGTTGAGCCGTTGACCTCAGCCATGACTACCGCCCTGGCTGACCCTTACACTGGCATGACTTTAAAAAGGCAGTTCATGCTCTGAAATCCTCCAGTTTGGCTGATTTCCAACAATTCTGCAAAGATGAGTGGCCAAAATTACTCCAGAGCGCTGTAAAAGACTCATTAATAGTTATCACAAATGCTTGATTGCAGTTGTGGCTGCTAAGGGTGGCTCAACCAGCTATTAGGTTTAGGGCGCAATCACTTTTTCACATAGGGCGCTGTAGGTTTGGATTTCTTTTTCTCTTAATAATAATAAAGACCTTCATTTAAGAACTGCATTTTGCTTTTACTTCTGTTATCTTTGTTTAATATTTACATTTGTTTGGTGATCTGAAACATTTAAGTGTGACAAACATGCAAACGAATAGGAAATCAGGAAGGGGGAAACACTTTTTCACACAACTGTATATATACAAGTTTGCTCTTTTCATATTTGTACTGATCTGAAAAGCCATACTGCTAGGTCACATTTACCAAATAATAAGTATTGTAAATATTAAACCCCCAAAAAAATAATACCGGATTTGCAACTTTTCATGTCATCTCACTTGTATTTTTTTTTTTTTTTTCATTTTTCAGGACAATCCATGGTAAGAAATGAATTCCAGCACTCTGACGTGGAGAAAATAATTTCATGGCTTTATTTTCCCGGTCTGTAAAACACCCTAAGGAGTTTCAAATAACCAAATTATTCTTAGCCGTAACCAGTAGTCTTGGCTGTGACTAAGAACAATTTGATTGTTCCAAACAACAGTAAATCTGTGAAATTATTTTATCCACGTCAGAGTGCTGAACTTCACTATGACTATTTTCTGCGGCTACTTAGATGCCGGCCACAATCGATCCGGGCTCCTACATCGGAGGTGAGCTCACTTTTCTATTTGCCAATCAGAACTAAAACTTGTCAAAAGTTATGGCTTTTGGAAGAAGAGGAGAAAAAAAAGTGAAAATAGACAAGCAAAAAATTGCCATCAAGAAGGGGTTAGAGGGAGGCTAATCAGTTAGATAGATAGATAGATAGATAAGAAAGATGGAGGGATGAATAGATAGATGGATAGACAGATAGAGGGATGGATAGATAGATAGATAGATAGATAGATAGATAGATAGATAGATAGATAGATAGATAGATAGATAGATAGATAGATAGATTGATAAGAAACATGGAGGGATGAATAGATAGATGGATAGACAGATAGAGGGATGGATAGATAGGCAATGAATGGATGGATAGACAGGTAGATGGAAAGACGGATGGATAGAAAAACAAATAAAGGGATGGATGGATTGATAGAAAAATAGATGGATGGATTGATAGAAAAATAGATGGATGGAGGGATGGGTGGATAGATAGAAAGGTATATGTAGAAATAGATAGATGGATGGATGATTGGACGGATGGCTGGATAGACAGGTAGATGTAGAGATAGATAGAGAGATGAACTGATAGAAAGTTAGAAGTATGAAGGGATGAATAGATAGGTAGATAGATAGATAGATAGATAGATAGATAGATAGATAGATAGATAGATAGATGAAGGATAGTTATGTGAGAAAAGAAATCAGAGGCGCTCCCATCTGGTGGAAAAGATAGACAGATAGATAGATAGATAGATAGATAGATAGATAGATAGATAGATAGATAGATAGATGGAAAGATAGGCAATGGATGGATAAGCAGGTAGATGGAAAGATGGATGGCTAGAAAGACGGATAAAGGGATGGATGGATGAATAGATTGAGGGATGGATGAATAGATAGGTGGAAGATAGATAATTGAAAAGATGCATGGATAGATACACAGATACATGGAAATATGGATAGTTAGGCACTTGAAAGATGGACTGATAGATATGAGGCTAGATAGGTAGATAGATAATAGATAGTTGATAGATAAATAGATAGAAGCAGACACTTCAGACTTTCTATTCCCTTGTGCTAACAACATAATCTTTTCTGAACCTGATGGATTCCAGGCTATCATAACATCAATGAAGAACATGATCTGTCACATTTATTGAACTTTCGTTTGAAGAATTTTCCATGTTGCCATAACTCTGCATTATTCCTGTAAATGCAGCGGCGTCTTCCTGATTTATGAGCCCTTGTGTGATAATAGCAATATCTTCGATTATTTGTCCATTCTTCCCCTGCCTTTGTCTGTAGCAGCGACCGAAGTCATTAGTTTAATCTCAAATAGCTGGTGAATGGGAAGACGGAGCACAGAATTGGATATGTAGCAGAATGTGCCATTTGGGTTCAGACAGACCACAATGAGAGATGTTCTAATATTGTACAATCAAAGGACAGGACAGAGATTGATGTTTGTGTCTCCTGCTGTGAAGGATGACTGGAATGATAAGCAGGCATGTACGGCTTGGCTGGAGGAGAGGAGATACTGGATAACTGGGCGCACGCTTTCTGATTTTTCTCTGATTGATGACTAGAACCTGTAAATTTATTTCACTAAATTTTCAAAATGTTTTCAAATACAGGAAATAAAGGTTGTGTACAGATGGAGTAGTGTTTAGTGTAATTCTACACAAAAAAGTTAAATATTCTAAAGATATAAATTTTCCAGCTGAAATTAATTGTTTAGTGGGTATATGAGACTAGGAAAACCTGATGGCTCCACTATTGGCCATGCCATGGGATGGCAGCACAAATGGACTGAGCCGCAATACCAGACACAACCCATAGATATTAGAGGCGCTATTTCTGGAAGGGAACAGCTATGGTTTATTTGTAATCTCACTCAACCCCTTTAAAGAATCAGAAGTTTCTGTTGTCAGACAATATTTCTGTACAACCGTCAGCCAAAGTGTTCAACTAGTACTCGACTAGGATGAGCCTACACCCCAACAATGGACTGGAAGACCGTAAAAATAAATGCCATGTACCAGAGAGCTAGGGATGACTGAGATTGGAGTTGTTGGCAGTCTAGAGGTTAAAAAAGTATAGGATTGGCTATAGGATGGAGAACATTAGTAGTAAACAGATAGGGATTGGCTACAAGAAAGGGAGGAGTAGCCGGTAGGAACAGCAGGGGTCTTTGAGCCAGACCAGCAACAGCCATTCCATTTTTGGAGAAGTTTTAGCAGGTCGTGATTTAGGGATTGTTCCTTCATATTGATTGTCTGTCATTCCAGTCTTCAAAGAAGAGGTCATGGATGATCCTTATTGAGGGTGTTTCAGAAGAATTTTAACCCCTTAACCCCCGGACCTTTTTTGGTTTTGCTTTTTCGTTTTTCGCTCCCCTTCTTCCCAGAGCCATAACTTTTTTATTTTTCTGTAAATATGGCCATGTGAGGGCTTATTTTTTGCAGGACGAGTTGTACTTTTGAACAACACCATTGGTTTTCGTGTACTAGAAAACGGAAAGAAATTCCAAGTGCGGTGATATTGCAAAAAAAGTGCAATCCCACATTTGTTTTTTGTGTGGCTTTTATATTAGGTTCACTAAATGCTAAAACTGACCTGCCAATATGATTCACTAGGTTATTACGAGTTCATAGACACCAAACATGTGTAGGTTCTTTTTTATCTAAGTAATGAAAAAAAATCCAAACTTTGTTTAAAAAAAATTGCGCCATTTTCTGATACCTGTAGCATCTCCATTTTTTGTGATCTCGGGTTGGGTGAGGGCTTATTTTTTGCATACCGGGCTGATACCATTTTGGTGCAGATACGATCTGTTGATTGCCTGTTATTGCAGTCTAATGCAATGTCGCGGCAACCAAAAAAACATAATTCTGGCGTTTTGATTTTTTTTTTCTCGCTATGCCATTTAGTGATCAGGTTAATCCTTTTTTTATTGATAGATCGGGCGATTCTGATCACGGTGATACCAAATATGTGTATGTGTGATTTGATTTTTATTGTTTTATTTTGAATGGGGTGATTTAAACTTTTATATTTTTTTTATTTTTTAAGAAACTCTTTTTTTTACTTTTGGCATACTTCAATAGCCTCCATGGGAGACTAAAAGCTGCTACTACCCAATCGGCTCTGCTACATAGAGGCGATGATCAGATCGCCTCTATATAGCAGATTTACTCACTTGGTATGAGCGCCGACCACTGGGTGGCGCTCATAGCAATCTGGCACTGACAACCATAGAGGTTGTCATGCCGACACACCGGTGACCCGCGATCACGTGACGTGGGTCACCGGTGAACGTATTTCCATTGCGCTTGCCGGAAGCTCTTGTTAAATGCCGCTGTCAGCGATTGACAATAGGATGTTCAATAGGAAGGGGGGTTGTCTCACTGATATTCAGCACTAGAAACGAGCAAATCTGATGAAATTCAAATTTAGCTGCGAAATTCAATATGGATCCATTGTTTCTCAATAATAAACACTGGCTCCCCCCCACCCCACATCGATACTCCCCAACCTGGTCCTCCTGTCCTTTTCTGTCGTCACTTTGTTCTTCACCTCCTCCACCGTTGACTAGGCCTCACACGTTGTCTAGATGTCGCAAGACCTAGTCAGTGCCAGTGGCACCAAAGATCATTGTGAAAACAGAAGAGGACCAGAGACACCTAGAAAAGGACTGGAGGAGAGGACCGAACAGGGAGCCGCACAGTGCCACATGTATTATATTTTTTATTGTTTTTAACCCCTTTTTGGTTCTTTAGAAACCAGAAAAAAAGGTGTTCAGTCAGCTGCCATTTTGCTGGATTTACCAGAAGCAAATTGTAAAAGAAAATTAGAATTTTGGCCAATTCAAATTTTGGAGTAAAATCTGAAACAATTTCAATTTGCCTTTAATCATTTTGCTCGTTACTAATCAGCAGCAGGAGGAGGCCCCCGTTTTGGTTCTTGCTCTTTTCGGCAGAATCAGTAGCTTAGGGGAGAATTTAATTAAACGGTTAAAGATTCCCATTCCTCCTATGCAAAAAAAAAGTGAAGGAACTGGAAGTGAGCAAGAAAACAAGACAGTGCAAGCCGGAAACACTAACCAATACACAAATGTCTCTTATTGTGACCTTTTCAAGTGGACAAGTGTATAATGCAGAATAAACAATGTGATATTTACAAAATGGAAATTCCCCCAGAGCGAGCGGGATGATAAATGTCTGTGTATTCCCCTTGCAATGTCTGGAAATGCTGACATCAATGCAGAGCATCGCTCCTTCCATTGTGTCCTATGACCCAGACCTTTTCCTTATATCTTGGGCATTGGTGCTGCATAGTTTGCCGGTATATACATATATATGTGTTCTGTCCAGGATGGATTGTGTTCATGTATACACAGGACTGATACTTCTCACAGCTGAGCATATTCTATGTAGATCAGCAGTAGAAATCCCTCCTGGTCTGATTGTTTGCTACAATGTATTAGTTCAAAATAACCTTCTAAAAAAAAAAAATGAATAAACCAGAGAGAGTCCAGACAGATAAAGACTCAAATAAATGTATTAAATTGCACAAAACAAGGGAAAAACAGAACAAATGGACATAATAAAATACCATAAGATAATATCATAAAGAGGTGAATACATGATAGACACATTGGCCACAATAATAAAGAGAGCATATGAACATAGTAGCAATAATAAAGTGCATCATATGAACAGGCTAAAAGAAGCCAATTATAAAGTGCATAAAAAATGATGACTAGATCATAGATACCCGTAATGAATGGCCCAGTGCGTCTCAGGCTCCCTCCAACGTACGTTTCGCCTACCGTGGCTTTTTCAATGTCCATTTGTTCTGTTTTTCCCTTGTTTTGTGCAATTTAATAAATTTATTTGAGTCTTTATCTATCTGGACTCTCTCTGATTTATTCATTTTTTTTAGAAGGTTATTATGTTATTAATGAATATCCATTTATGATTTAGAGATATAAGTGATTTGTTTGTCACTAAGTTGTTGGTGTGAATGTATTAGTTCAGGTAGAATGTATCCTTAGGGGTCCAGGGAGTGGAGCTCATAGAGGATTGTTTACACTACATGTATCCAAAAGAGGCTGCAGAGGTTTTGATGTAAACCAGTGTTCTCCTTCGCTGGCAGCTTCCAAGGATCTTCACAATGAAACATGTTTCTACTTTTTAACTCAGAATCATCTCAAAATAAATAATACAATGTTTGTACACAAAACCAGCAGAATAGTGAGTGCAGCTCTGGAGAATAATACAGGATGTAACTCAGGATCAGTACAGGATCAGTAATGTAATGTATGTACACGTGACTGGACCAGCAGAATAGTGAGTGCAGCTCTGGTGTATAAGGATGTAACTCAGGATCAGTAATGTAATGTATATACGCAGTGACTGCACCAGCAGAATAGTGAGCGCAGCTCTGGAGGATAATACAGGATGTAACTCAGGATCAGCAGGGCCATATTTAGGCTATGTGCATACATAGCGGAACTCTTGCGGAAGTTACCGCGAGAATTCCGGAATTCCATTCCGCGGGAAAAATCACTTTTTAAATTCCCGTGATTTTCCCACGGAAAAACTAGCGATTTGCAAGAGTAATCAGCTTGCAGAATGCTAGCGTTTTCCAAGCGATCTGGAGCATCGCTTGGAGAACTGATTGACAGGTTGGTCACACTCGTCAAACATACAGTAGTGTTTGACGAGTGTGACCAATTTTTTACTACTGAGGCTGCCTATGCAGCCTCAGTAGTAAAAGATAAAATGTAAAAAATAATAAAAAAAATAAAAAATATTGTTATTCTCACCTTCTGGCGTCCCACGCAGCCTTCCCGCCTCTCTCCATGCTCCCGGTCCCAGTAATCCATTGCGCGAATGACCGCGAGACATCGCGCTCCCGTGACGTCATCACGAATGACCGCGAGATCTCGACATCATCGCGGTCATTCTCGCAAAGGATTACTGGGACCGGGAGCGTGGAGAGAGGCGGGAAGGCTGCATGGGACGCCGGAAGGTGAGAATAACAATATTTTTTATTATAATTCTATTTTTTACAGGGATATGGTACCCAGAGCCCAGAGGACAGTCTCCTCTCCTCCGGACCGTGGGTACCATCCGCAAATATTATGCTTACTTTTCGCATGGTGTGCACAGCCACATGCGGGAAGTAAGAGGTACAATGCAATTCTATGGGTGTGGGATCGCCGCGATTCCGCTAAATTAATGAGCATGCTGCGTTTTTTACCGCGAAGCGATTCCGCCATGGAAAATAAACGCAGCAATAGCACAGCATTGCGGAATCCCATAGGATTGCATGGGATGCTTATTTTTCGCGGCAAAATCACGCGTTTAAAACCGCGGCGAAAAAACTGCGACGTGTGAACTCAGCCTTAGACTTTATGCTGCGCTAGGCACTTTTCGTGCTGCCCCCCCCCATTGGCGAGTATGAGTAATGCAGGCACTGTTGGCAGTGACTTAGGCTACTTTCACATCAGCGATTTTCGCCATTCACGGCAGATCCGGCAGTTTTTCCGCATCTGTCACGTAACGGATCACTTTTGGCAACGCTGCTTTCGGCCTCATTCATTCCCAATGGGACTTGCGGACATGTGCGGCACTTGCGGTTTTGCTGCAGTCCCGCAAATGCGGAACTTGCAGCAATGGAAAAAAAACGCTGCTAGCTGTGTTTTATTTGTCTCACCGCAAGTGCAAAACCACAAGTGCTGCACATGTTCGCAAGTCCCATAGGGAATGAGTAAGGGGTCCGAATCTATGTGTATGCCCATGTAGCTCTTTCAAAGACAATTCCAGCAATATTTTTACATGTTCAGTTCATTCATCCGAAATCAGTTTGCATACATATTCAAATGAGGGAGTAGATCTATTGCTCCAGCTCTATACCCGCTCGCTGCCACCTCTTCCTGATCGACTTACAGCTCTTTTTCCCAGAAGGAAACACATCATAGAGGCTGTCAGTGAAGGAGGTGGCACTCTGTGGGAAATAGAGCTGGAGTGACAGAGGGATAAGATCCACCATAGTCGTTAGGCATTATTTATATATTAATTGAAATGCTGATTTCTGAATATGGGAGAAAGGGACTGACCATATAAAGGTATTTATGGAGTTTGTCTTGGAAAGAGCTACATGCACATATGCAGTCCGTTAACGCTGCCATTGACCCCCATTATGTGGCGCGAGTAAAGCGGCATGCGTTCGTGATGTGCCGTCATTCTGTGACGGAGCCTCGGACGCGGGCTACAGCATATGAGGCTCCGTCACTGCTAGCGCAGATGAATCATCTGCGCTAGCGGGTATAGCATAACGCAATCGCGTTATGCTATACCGTAAACGCAGCCCGTCAACGCTATGCGCTGAACGGGCTGCAAAACGCAATCTGAACATGACCTTAATAGCGCAATATCAATGAATAAATATTATTCTTAATATTATGTCACAATACCAGGATCTGAGGAACTTCTGTTTCGAGGTCACGAGCTCTCTGATGTGATGTCGCTGCCTGTCTCGCTGTCTTCCTCTTTTGACACTGCATTGTGGTGGACAAGAGAGCATTAACTGGTTAACAACAAGAAGTATGGTGTCTGTGCTAACTGAACTAGAAACTCTCCCCATACCATGTCCAGCAGACATTGTAGGATTACTATATGGATTTTATTCTTCTGTTACTTCCCAGTCTCTAAGGCCTTATTCATATGTCCAATACGTCCAGATGTTACAGCATAGTGGACGGGATTTTATGAAATTCCATTTTCACTATGTGTTCAAAGACGCAGGTGGCAGTCCCGAATATAGATAAATAGCCCAGTTCTATGAATAGGATGCGGTGATTCCACACGGTTCAATGATAACATGCAGAGTCACCGCACGTACAAAAGCCGGCAAAGCTTTGGACGGAGCTGCGTCCTCTCTGCAGTGTTTCCTGAACGTGGAAACAGAGCCTTAGGGTACGTGCACACGCTGCGGATTAATCCGCACGGATTTTGCAAAAACCGCAGATAATCCGCAGGTCCAAAGACCTGCGGATTATCTGCGGTTTTGCCTGCGGTTTGGTCCTGCGGATTCACTATCTCCACAATGGTGGAGATAGGAACCCGCAGCGTTTTCCGCAGAAAGAATTGACATGCAATTCTTTCTGCGGATTCAAAACCGCAGCAAATCCGCGCGGTTTTTTCCGCAGCGTCGGCACAGCGTTTTTTTTTTCCCATTCAAATGAATGGTACTGTACACCGCAGCTAAAACTGCTGCGCGTCCGCAGCGGCCGAAACCGCTGCGGAAACGCAGCGGAATCCGCAGCGTGTGCACACAGCCTTAGGGCTATTTGTCTGCAGAATTTTATGCACAGAATATGCGTCTCTTAGCAGAAAATGCAGGTAAAAATCTGTGCATTTTTTATGCAAATTTCCAATCATTTTTTCATGCGGATTTGTATGCATTTTTGTAGGCTAAATAACAATCTATTATTTACCAAAAAAAAAAGAATTGCGATGCCATTTCTTGTTTAACCTCTTCATTTACATACTCCATTGAAGAATAATGTTTACACACAGATAGATAATAGATAGATGATAGATATATCGATAGATGATAGATCTATCTATACAGTGCGTTGCGAAAGTATTCGGCCCCCTGGAACTTTTCAACCTTTTCCTACATATCATGCTTCAAACATAAAGATACCAAATGTAAATTTTTGGTGAAGAATCAACAAGTGGGACACAATTGTGAAGTTGAATGAAATTTATTGGTTATTTTAAATTTTTGTGGAAAGTCAAAAACTGAAAAGTGGGGCGTGCAATATTATTCGGCCCCTTTACTTTCAGTGCAGCAAACTCACTCCAGAAGTTCATTGTGGATCTCTGAATGATCCAATGTTGTCCTAAATGACTAATGATGATAAATATAATCCACCTGTGTGTAATCAAGTCTCCGTATAAATGCACCTGCTCTGTGATAGTCTCAGGGTTCTGTTTGAAGCACAGAGAGCATCATGAAGACCAAGGAACACAACAGGCAGGTCCGTGATACTGTTGTGGAGAAGTTTAAAGCCAGATTTGGATACAAAATGATTTCCAAAACTTTAAAAATCCCAAGGAGCACTGTGCAAGCGATCATATTGCATACCACTGCAAATCTACCAAGACCCGGCCGTCCCTCTAAACTTTCATCTCAAACAAGGAGAAGACTGATCAGAGATGCAGCCAAGAGGCCCATGATCACTCTGGATGAACTGCAGAGATCTACAGCTGAGGTGGGACAGTCTGTCCATAGGACAACAATCAGTTGTACACTGCACAAATCTGGCCCTTATGGAAGAGTGGCAAGAAGAAAACTATTTCTCAAAGATATCCATAAAAAGTGTTGTTTAAAGTTTGCAACAAGACACCTGGGAGACACACCAAACATGTGGAAGAAGGTGCTCTGGTCAGATGAAACCAAAATCGAACTTTTTGGCAACAATGCCTAACGATATGTTTGGCATAAAGACAACACAGCTCATCATCCTGAACACACCATCCCCACTGTCAAACAAGGTGGTGGCAGCATCATGGTTGGATCTGCTTTTCTTCAGCAGGGACAGGGAGGATGGTTAAAATTGATGGGAAGATGGATGGAGCCAAATACAGGACCATTCTTGAAGAAAACCTGTTGGAATCTACAAAAGACCTGAGACTGGAACGGAGATTTGTCTTCCAACAAGACAATGATCCCAAACATAAAGCAAAATCTACAATGGAATGGTTCACAAATAAACATATACATGTGTTAGAATGGCCAAGTCAAAGTCCAGACCTGAATCCAATCGAGAATCTGTGGAAAGAGCTGAAAACTGCTGTTCACAAACGATCTCCATCAAACCTCACTGATCTCGAGCTGTTTGCCAAGGAAGAATGGGCAAGAATTTCAGTCACTCGATGTACAAAACTGATAGACATACTCCAAGAAATTGCAGCTGTAATCACAGCAAAAGGTGGCGCAATAAAGTATTAAGTTAAAGGGGCCAAATAATATTGCATGCCCAACTTTACAATTTTTGAATTTCCACAAAAATTTAAAATAACCAATAAATTTCATTCAACTTCACAATTGTGTCCCACTTGTTGTTGATTCTTCACCAAAAATTTACATTTGGTCTTTTTATGTTTGAAGCATGAGATGTGGGAAAAGGTTGAAATGTTCCAGGGGGGCGAATACTTTCGCAAGGCACTGTATATATCTAATACCAAGATAATACCAAGCCCGATGTTTAGTAATATTTATAATAAAATGGTACATAGAGAGTTAAATAAAGAAACACACACAAAATCTGCGTTAGGCCGGGGTCACACTTGTGACAAACTCGCACGAGTCTCGCACCTCAATACACGGCACTGCCGCCGGCACTAGGGACCAGAGCGGTCAGCTACGTAGAAATTCATGCAGCCGCACACTCCGGTCCCTTCCTGTATGCATGGCTGGGCTCATTCTTATCCTCCCCCCCTGTATGCATGGCTGGCCTCATTCTCATCCTCCCCCCCTGTATGCATGGCTGGGCTCATTCTCATCCCCCCCGTATGCATGGCTGGGCTCATTCTCATCCTCCACCACCCCCGTATGCATGGCTCCAGGCTCATCCTCTCCCCCCCTGTATGCATGGCTGGGCTCATTCTCATCCTCTTCCCCCCCGTATGTATGGCTCCAGGCTCATCCTCTCCCCCCCCCTGTATGCATGGCTCCGGGCTCATCCTTTCCCCCCCCTGTATGCATGACTTCGGGCTCATCCTCATCCTCCCCCCCTTGTATGCATGGCTCCGAGCTCATCCTCTCCCCCCTGTATGCATGGCTCCAAGCTCATCCTCTCCCCCCCTGTATGCATGGCTCTGGGCTCATCCTTCCCCCCTTGTATGCATGGCTCTGGGCTCATCCCCCCCCTGTATGCATGGCTCCGGGCTCATCCTCTCCCCCCCTGTATGCATGGCTCCGGGCTCATCCTCATCCTCCCCCCCATTGTATGCATGGCTCTGGGCTCATCCTCTTCCCCCCTGTATACATGGCTCTGGGGTCATCCTCCCCTCCCCCGTATGCATGGCTCCAGGTTCATCCTCTCCCCCCTGTATGCATGGCTCCAGGCTCAACCTCTCCCCCCCTCCGTATGCATGGCTCTGGGCTGCATGGACCGACCGCCGACCGGAGAAAAAAAAAAACTTTGCTGAGGTGCCGCCCCTCCGCAGAGTCCCACCCTAGGCACGTGCCCGCAGGTGCCTAATGGGAAATACGGCCCTGAGGATCAGTACAGGATCAGTAATGTAATGTATGTACACACTGACTGCACCAGCAGAATAGTGAGTGCAGCTCTGGAGTATAATACAGGATGTAATTCAGGATCAGTAATGTAATGTATGTACACAGTGATTGCACCAGCAGAATAGTGAGTGCAGCTCTGGAGTATAATACAGAATGTAATTCAGGATCAGTACAGGATCAGTAATGTATGTATGTACACACTGACTGCACCAGCAGAATAATGAGTGCAGCTCTGGAGACTAATACAGGATGTATCTCAGGATCAGTACAGGATCAGTAATGTATGTACACAGTGACTGCACCAGCAGAATAGTGAGTGCAGCTTTGGAGTATAATACAGGATGTAACTCAGGATCAGTACAGGATCAGTAATGTATGTACACAGTGACTGCACCAGCAGAATAGTGAGTGCAGCTTTGGAGTATAATACAGGATGTAACTCAGGATCAGAAATGTAATGTATGTACACAGTGACTCCACCAGCAGAATAGTGATTGTAACTCAGAACAAGATTAGTAATACAATACAATGATGTTCAAGATAGACAACCCCATTAACTCTTTATACCTCAGTGATATATAAGGCTGTTTCACACTTGCGTTTGGAGGAGCAGCGGACGCTCGCTGTGAAGCTCCGCCCCCTGTTGCGCCTCCTCCGGTCAGTTCTGCCTATGGGCGCATCCGCTGCATGCGGCCTGCGTACCCTATCTTTAGCATTGGGTATGCGGGCCGTGCACAGGTATGCTTTTGCCGCCGCATGCGTCCTTTTCACGGTGCGGTGACCTGCGCCAAACGCAACGTGTTGCATTTTGGTGCGCTCGCCGCACAGTGAAAAGGACGCATGCAGCGGCAAAAGCATACCTGTGCACGGCCTGCGTACCCAATGCTAAAGATAGGGAATGCAGGCTGAATGCAGTGGCATGCACCTGTTGGGAAGTGGACTGACCTATGGACCTGTCTGAAGCAGGAAAGTGAATGTAAGATGTACAATAAATATACTTGACGTGAACTGGTGTATATGGTATATGGTGTATGTGGGGAGACAGCTAGAAATAGTGAAAGATGGTGAAGTACTGGGTTTTGGCCACTAGGGGGAGACAAAGAATAGCAGAAGGAGATGATGCAGTATTGAGGTTTGTCCACTAGAGGGAGACAAAAGAAGGCAAGGAACAGACTTAACAGCAGCTAATGCTAAATAAACTGCAGAGTCATGGTGGGCGGAGCTACAGGGACTCAAGAGGGGAATTCCCAGGGAGGGGACTAAAAAGGAACAGATAGTTCCAGAAGGGAGCCAGAGGAGGAGTTCAGCAGAGGAGGAGACTGAAGGAGGAAGAGACTGAGAGAGGAAGAACTCCGGGAGGGACTGGAAGGAGAAACAGTCGGGGTGGCCCTGACAGGAGAGCCGCAGGACAGAGGAAGCCCGGGGGTACCAGATGGACGGACTCAGACTGGCAAAGCACTGTGGTGGTAGGCCTAGGGCAGCCACAGCGATAGAACCGCGAGGGACATCAATTTAGGAAAGAGAAGAAGGTGAAAGTTACCCGGGCCTGTGTGTACGGAAGCTGTCGTGCTGCTGTGGTCGTCAGGAGGACGGCCAATAAAGAGGACCTGTTCGCGTCGAAAAAGGGACCACCCCCCCAGTCGGCCCATGTACCTACACGCCCATAGGCGGAGCTGACCGGAGGAGGCACGGCAGGGGGCGGAGCTTCATGGTGAGCGTCCGCTGCGCCTCCAAACGCTAGTGTGAAACTAGCCTAAATGCTCCTTTCTCCATTGTATTAGCTCCGGCTGCTGTAGAGCTTACAATCTAATAACCTATTAGCTGCTGTAGTTAATATCACATCCAGTCACATAGATGGGGCAGTGCTGTGGTTCATGTCTATCACTCCAGCAGGGTTATTGGCACTGGATCTCAATAACCAGGGCAAGTAAAAGTTAACATATCTCTGCCTCAGAGACCTGACATGTCATGAATGAATAATAGCGGTCTGATAACATCAAAGAGCAAATGAAATACATTTACATGAAATATTAATATCAATCTTTCCTACAGAATGGTCTCTTTGTGTCCATATTGTCAGGCTACGTGGGATCTCTTCTGATCATTGGATGCAGCATTGTGGTATTGTTGTATCACTTCTCCAAGATCTCTTTAGAACTATCCCAGTCCAGCGCTGGTGAGATGTGATCCATCAATATGACCTCATCTATGCGCATGAGGGTCAGAAGTCCCACGGCCGGTCTGGACATTGCAGTCCGTATCCGAATCGTGAACGTTGGACATGTGAAACCTGCCTTAATTGCAGAGCATTTGTTGACTACGCAGCATTTCTCCTGCTCACCCAGTCTGGAAAATAATCCATGTTTCCATTGCAAAAAAAGTTAATAATGTCAATGCAACAGATGCAGAAGTCATGGGGGGCACATCATACGGACATACAGATAACTCCCGCACACCCATTTCCACTAGACTACAGCCCACATCAACATGGGAGATGTAAAGGAGGAATAAGCATCACTGTGAACTTTGTAAATGGATGCCGACACTTGTGTGATAGGATTGTGCTTCTAATAGGACCAATACACCTATGGAAGTCGTCTTTTATAAAAGTCGTAAAAGTCCTTGTGGAGACTTGTGACAAATAAGATGACCAGACATAGAGGTGTAACGGTCCGGTCCTATACAGGAGTCTGCAATGGGTTCTTCGGCCTGCCACCTCCAAATTTTACCCCAAAATCCTTCTGCATCATCTTATGGTCAACAGTAACAATGAAGCATGGGCATCTATAGCCTCATGTATATCTTGTGCGCATGGTCCCTTGCCCTACACTGCCTTCTGGTGGCATTATTTTCTCAAGTGTTGTACAAATTGCCTCTTCAGAGAGGACAAGGACTTGAACTATAGCGCCACCTATAAAAGTCAATATCGACCCTTTAACGAGCCTTGCCATATGAATTAGGATAAAAGCCAAACCAGAATCTCAGTTTGCAGACACAGTGTTTCGGGCTGTTGCCCCTCATCAGTGCAAAGTATGAGATCTGATTTTGCTAGGTGAGAGGCTCTGGACTGGGATCTAAGGGGCAACGTATCTCTTTGTGGAGAGTGACATGCCTAGCCTGTCCATTTCAGCTGAATGTTGGTTTTTGGACCCACATCCAGATGATATAGGCACTGGCATCGTTGGGGCCCTCCTCCTGCATGGGTCTGGTCACGGTGGCACCCTTTGCAGTCGCGATCCTTACGCCCCTTCTAGCCTGGTGTAAGAGACACAGGGAATCCTGACTTTCTAAAAGTTAGGGGGTGTAAAATACTTTCTCTGCCCTCGGTTATGAAAAACTCATGTGGCTCCATTGCCAGGTAGAGTATGAGCGTAAAGGCTTCTGGCCATATGATTGTGGCCTTACTACAAGTGTGTGTGCTGAGGCTTATTGGTGGTCCACATGGGACTGATATGCTGCAGACTTTATAATGTGGTCATGTTTTTATAATCCGGGTCATCCCTTTCCACCAGGGCAAGCGTCATACGTAGATCTGATGTGTGACCCTACACACCGCAGTTATCACAGATGAGTGAGCAGGAGACAAAGAACCAGCAGCTCCAGCAGCTCGCACCGACCTGTCTGCCAGACTGACACTTCCACAGGTCTCTTCAGGCCAGGCTGTTTTTAATCTCTGGCAGGATATGTCTGTTTTCGCCAGAGTTCCTGGGTGTGTCGGGTTTATTGGCACACTTTTGGCTAGGAATGTGTTTGCTCTTGTTCTTTTTAACCCCATTAAACTGCCGAGATGAAGATGCTTTCCTGTGTTTGCTGTGGAAGTCACCATCGAGCTCAAATTCAACCTTATAAAGGCCATTTCCTCAACAAATACCTGCCAAATTTTATACTAAAAAAAGTCAGAGTGTCCCGGATGCCAACGCAAAATCTGTGACAGGTCTCTACATATCAGGTGTGATTTATCACGCTGGGGTCTTCTTATGGGTCTTTGATCCACCCTAGACATCCACCACCACTGCACCCACTATGGCTATGCACCTGCCTTCATTTTTACCTAGTAGACAGAGTCATGCATCATTTGTGTTATTGCAGTTCTGTATGTTTTATTGTGAAAGTTGTGACTTTTCAGAGAAAAAATACTTTCAAAATTTGGCCGGGGGACCAAGTGTCTCAGTTGACTAGTCCACTTCCGGTGCCTGGTAGCTTCTCCCTGCTGCGCTCCACTAGACTGACCTAGGTCTCTCCCTATACTTACACATAGGGAGGCACCTGCCAGTCATATGGATTGGGACAGAGAGAAGCCTTGGATTAGTCATATTGGACACATGGTCCCCAAATATTTTTTATCTGAGATGCAGTATGTCCAAGGTAAAACATTCATAGCTTCAATAACGCCGCCGGACTCTGAATCATGCCACCTCTCCTCCAACTTGGATCTGCTGTCTGGTTCCCTTGAAAATGTATATTCATCTTTTTTAGTTACATCTACTTGTGCAAAACTGGGTGGCACCTAATATGGCTCCCATTTCGGCTTCCACGGGAAGGGGCAGCAATGGCCATGTGACACCGAAAGGTAAAGGCTTTGGTGCTCCGTGTGTGCTGATGCCTCTGTGTTCAGATTACCTCAACTCCATTTTACTTATTCTAATGAACCGGAAATCAAACTACATTTTTCAATAATTTTGGATGTGTTGTAGCCCCTGTTCAGTACAGATGATCATTGTGGTTCCGGTCTTGAGACCACCAGCGAGTCAATCCTAGTGAAGAGCGAGTGGCCAGAAACTCTCAGTCAATGCTCAAGTATAAGTGTTAGACTCTACAATGAGCCCTTACACCGTTTTGCTGAAAATAACCCGAGCTTCTTGGCCTCTAGGTATGAGCGATCCGTGGAGGGTAGCAGGATCAACATTACAGAACTGGAGCTAAAACATCAAAAACTGTGCAAACATTTAATAACATTTTGAAAAATGTATCAATTTTGCAAATAGTCACAATGAAGGAGTATCCTCTGTCACGATCCATGCTGGATTGTGACAGATAAAAGCACATGTAACCTTTTTTTCCTTTAAGCTGTTTGCTTAAAGTTAGTTTTGCCCCCGGTGGCCATTAGGGTCATTCCACAGTTGTGTCTTTAGTTCTAGTTTTGACCCCGGTGGTGGCTAATATTATTACATGGGAATCACTAGCAGGTGTGATGGCTCTGGCTCTTGCCTATAAAGGAGAGTCAGGTGGTCTCACTTGCTGTTGGTGATATTGGTCATTTCCAACCATCCTTGGTGGAGGAAGGAGCTAGAGAAGAGTTCCTTGCAGCTCAGTCAGAGTCCTGGTGTGGAAGGAGCAACAGTGAGGAGTTCCTTGCAGCTCTGACAAAGCTTTGGTGAAGCAGCAGCTATTCAGGAGGAAAGCTGCACTCAGGTGCTGGACTCAACAGAGCAAAGCTAAGTGATTTTTCCCTGTTTGTAACTTTCCTTATGTGTGTTTTAGTGCAGTGGTGGGATTAGTTTCTGCACCATCCAATTCATTAGAAAGGGATAGGTGCAGGGTGAGCGAGGGTTTTTAGGTATCCTGCTCGTCGCCAGGTGCGGAACCTGCCTAGGGACCATCAGGAGTGTAGAGACACTGACTCAGGGGAGTGCAGGAGGTCTCCACGTCCCCGTTCCCTATTGCAGGGCCCTCCATTGTATCGGTTTCCCTGGTGTTTCCCTTATCTCTGTAAATGCGCCCTGCTGGAGGCGGTGTATCCAGATACACGTGTAACTATTGAAATTGGCCTACTGGAGGCGGAGTATCCAGCTGCACGTTTCTTTGTTTCAATTCGCCCTGCTGGAGACGGTGTATCCAGGGTCACGGGTGTCATAGAAATTCGCCCTGCTGAAGGCAGAGTATCCAGTCACACGTGACATTACACTATGGATTTGTACACAGCTCCTCTGCAGACCTAAGTGTCTCTCTATAGTTCCAGACAACAAACCCTGTGTGCCCCGTAGGCATCATCTGTCTCCTATTTTTCCCTTACACAAATTGATTGATTGACACAGGGACATGAAATCATTATGGAGGACCCGGATTGAAGGTTGTTTGCTGATGGAGCATGTTGGATAGACTATACATATATAATTGGAAAGGACTTTGTTCAGGCATAAAAGCCAACTTCATTCATGAAAAAGAATGCCGCCCCTCCTCCACCATATCCAGGATAGATGTATAAGAAAATATGTTGTTCTTTTGGGGTCAAGGTGCAGTTTTTACAATTTGCATGACATTTTATGATGCACAGAATTGCTGGAGGATGAGGTAAGACTCCGAGCTTGAGATTTATGTCTACAATGATGTCTGTCAAAAGACGCACACGTGGTTAATCGGAGATTCTTCATCTGTGGACTGGGATATCTAGAGAATTCAGATGCAGATGTTTCTTCTGACAGGAGATTCTTGCATACGGTGTGGTGTTGCAGCACTCTGAAACCCTGCGGCGATTCCAAGAAAACTTTAAAGAGTCAGCAGGAGACCTTGTGTCTCAGATGATCAGTCCGAGGCCGGTACCCGCTCTCCTAGACTGACAGGTCAGTCACAAACCCACAAACAGACAGGGCCTTGTCAATCATGGGGACTGGGCTGTGAGCATGGAGCCTGCTGCATCTCACTTGTAAGGATCACTAGGTGAGGTGGATCTTCAAAGCCCAAAGTACAGGTGGGCACACAGATGTTGGTGGAGCAGGCATTTGAGGCATGCCGGAAACAATCTAGCAGAGGTCCTGGAGACCGCAGAAAATTAGCAGAGGTCTGGAGACCGCAGGCAGGTAGCAGAGGTCATGAAGACCGCAGACAGGTAGCAGAGGTCCTGAAGACCGCAGACAGGTAGCAGAGGTCATGCAGACTGCAGACAGATAGCAAGAAGAAATGCGTAGCGCAAGACAGGGAGGGGGGGAGCAGGTGAATAAGCCCCGCCCAGCGGACCGGACAGCGGCAGTTTACATACATCTGAACCGATATAAGAAAGGTATTTATGCATGAAAGGTGCGGGGTCAGGGGGAAGCAAAAGTACTAAGAGAATCCTTATGTGACACACAATTGAATGATATCATTATATGATATCTCAAAAAAGGGGTGGCAGATTCCCTTTAAGACCGCAGGAAGGTAGCAGAGGTCCTGGAGACCAGAGACAGGTAGCAGAGATTCTGGAGTCCACAGATAAGTAGCAGAGGTGCTATAAGAGAAAACAAGGGCGGGTGCGCAGACATAGGGCTTCACCTGGTATAAATCAATTAAAATATAAAAGTACTCTGGAGTATTCACCCTTTATAGGTTGTGTTCAGACACAACCACTCTCAACGTTTGTTGCAGTCATATAGCTGCTGCAGAGCTCGTGCAGGTGTATTTAATCTCATTTTTAAATACATTTGTTTTTAATTTGTATCAGTCCTTTCATTCAGTTGGTTTTTGGGATTTAAAAACTTCCCCACAAAATTATTTTTAAATAATTTTTTAAATAATTTTAAAATACACATTTTTAATTAAACACTTCGGTTTTATATTTTTCACTCGCATATTTGCACACTGGGAATTGTGGCAATATGCTTCTAGTTCTTTCATAGATCTGCCATGTGAATGGCAACATAAAAAAAAAAAAAATACATCGGTTTAAAATACATAATTTCTCCAAATATAGCTCCTTTTATACACTCCCATTTATCACTACTATTGGTGAAAGGAAACTTTTTGCACTCTCTATCTTCACTAGTTATATCAAATGAGTAATTACTCTCCACTACTCCTCACCACTGGTAGCTCATCACTCATGATAGCTCAGTGGTGAAACCGCCAGACATTTGTCTCAAACTCACCACAATGAAACTGGTTCTTATCCTCTCTTGTTCCCTTTTTTTGTGTTCTACATATTTCATATATTTCTTTTTATTTAATTGTAAAAGTCCATGTTATTGTATTGATTGTTTGAATAGGATGCACAATACTATCACTATCCGGAATATATGTTTTTCTATATATATATGTCACTTTGCTTGTCTTTTCCAAATATCTTTATGTGCAGCATGTGCAGGTTGACGCCCTTCTCTCACAACGGGGGGTTACGCCCACACAGCATATAAGGCTGTCATTTGTATAGACCGATCACATCTCTATACTGAAACCTGAAGAAGAGGTGCGGTTTGTCACCTCGAAACGCGTAGTTTCTGTAGTACATATAATAAAGAACTTGAAAGATTTATATTTTGATTTCTGAAGAATTCTTATCACTAAAGCAGTGCGGATGCTCAGAAGTGCTTTTCTTGGATCCTCAACTTATGATAGCAGAGGTGCTAGAAACCGCAAACAGGTAGCAAAAGTCTCAAGGCCTCAGACAGAGGTAATAGAGACTGCAGAGGTCCTGAAGACCGCAGAATGGTAGCAGAAGTCCTGAGGACCCAAGACAGGTAGTAGAGGTACTGAAGATTGCAGACAGGTAGCAGAGGTCCTGAAGGCCACAGACAGGTAGCAGAGGTACTGGGAACCACAGAAATGTATCAGAGACCCTTAAGACCGCACACCGGTCCACGCCAATTGATAGCCGACTCCCGCTGCCTAACTGTGGGGAGCCAACTGTCAATCAGCATGCCATCGGCAGACACGCTCCGTTGACAGAGCAACCCAGAAGAGGAAGAGCTGCTCTGTTGACGTGGAGCCGCTGATGTCTGTAAAGTGCTGTGGAATATGATGGCACTTTATGGGTAAGAATAATAAATAAATGTAGTCAATGAGACTTTCTGGTGGCCCATCACCTATAGACATTATATTTGTGCCATACTACTGTGGTAATCTTTGATACATTATCCATATCACAAGGCATCTTCAAGGGCAGTGGTTCTGTGATAGACAGATTTATCATGTACCATTAAGCTAGCAATTTATTTGGTGGTTAGTTCCCCCCAAAAAATTTCAAATGGTAATTATAAGTTTTACAATTTTTGTAAATTAATGTTTTGTTTTTTTTCCTTTTCAGATCATACAAGCTTCGTCCCGGATTTAGAAGGAGACCTTTTCTTCCTCCTGGACAGTTCTGGAAGTGTCACCTACGATGAGTTTTCCAAAGTCAAAAAGTTCATTGAGGATCTTCTTCAACCTTTTAAATTTGGTCCACAGGACGTTCAAGCTAGTGTTGTTCAGATCAGCACCAACCCTACACTGGAATTTCCATTGAACCAATACAGTTCCAGTAAAGATGTCCAAAATGCCATCCAGAAAATAAGACAACGCATGGGAGACACAAATACAGGCAAAGCTGTTAATTACGTAAAGGAGAACCTTTATGCAGAAGACTTTGGCTCTAGGAGTGGCGTCCCAAAAGTTCTGGTGTGGGTGACTGATGGATTGTCCACTGATGACATCTCTTGGCCAATGAAGCTTCTCAAGGACATGGGCGTCTCAGTATTTATTATTTCTACAACTGGTCGAGGAAATTTCCGGGAATTATCTGCTGCAGCCAGTGAGCCAAATGAGAAATTCCTAAAGTTTGTGGATAAGGATGATCTAGTCATCATTAAAAAGGATCTGAGGGACTCAATTATTGGTAGGTGGATCTACCATTCATAGTTTATAAAACACTAGGGTGTCCTAGGTTTCTTCAACTGGTGATAGTAGTGGTCGGACTTCAAAAATCATTAAGTTATCACTTATATAATGGTTAGGTGATTACTTGTTTTCACCCAAAAACCTCTTTAAAATGTCCAATCCTTTTTTCTCGAAGGAGAATAGTAACCACCCAAAGTATCAAGCTGCTGCCCCCTCCCAATTGAGAACATGTGAACGCTCGGCTGAACTGGGAGTGCATATGTATGGGAACAATTGGTTTTATATACAGTGCATAGGGAAAGTATTCAGGCCCCTTTCAATTTTTCACTCTTTGTTTCATTGCAGCCATTTGGTAAGTTTAAAAGAGTTCATTTTTTTCTCATTAATGTGCACTCTGCACCCCCATCTTGACTGAAAAAAAACAGAAGTGTAGAAATTTTTTACAAATTTATTAAAAAAGAAAAACTGAAATATCACATGGTCATAAGTATTCAGACCCTTTGCTCAGTATTGAGTAGAAGCACCCTTTGAGCGAGTACAGTCATGAATCTTCTTAGGAATGATGCCACAAGTTTTTCATAACTGGATTTGGGGATCCTCTGCCATTCTTCCTTGCAGATTCTCTCCAGTTCCGTCAGGTTGGATGCTGAACATTGGTGGGCAGTATTGATGAGCAAACATGCTCGCCACGACTCTTTACTCACCCGAGTATCACTGTACTCGGTGTGCTCGCTCATCTCTAGTGGACAGCCATTTTCAGGTCTCTCCAGTGATGCTCAATTGAGTTTAGGTAAGGGTCTGGCTAGGCCAGTCAAGAATGGTCACAGAGTTATTCTGAAGCCACTTCTTTGTTATTTTAGCTGTGTGCTTAGGGTCATTGTTTTGTTGGAGGGTGGACCTTCGGCCAAATCTGAGGTCCAGAGCACTCTAGAAGAGGTTTTCATCCAGAATATCTCTGTACTTGGCTGCATTCAATTCCAACCAGTCAACCTGTCCCTGCAGCTGAAAAACACCCCCATAGCATGTTGCTGCCACCACTATGTTTCACGGTTGGGATTGTATTGGGCAGGTGATGAGCAGTGCCTGGTTTTCTTCCCACATACTGCTTAGAATTATCACCAAAAAGTTCTATCTTTGTCTCATCAGACCAGAGAATCTTATTTCTCATAGTCTGGGAGTCCTTCATGTGTTTTTTAGCAAACTCTATGCGGGCTTTCATACGTCTTGCACTTAAGAGTTAGTTGACTTAGTGGAACTTTCTCCCATCTCCCTACTGCATCTGTGTAGCTCAGCCACAGTGATCTTGGGGTTCTTCTTTACCTCTCTCGCCAAGGCTCTTCTCCCACGATTGCTCAGTTTGGCTGGACGGCCAGGTCTAGGAAGACTTCTGGTGGTAAAAACTTCTTTCATTTAATGATTATGGAGGCCACTGTGCTCTTAGGAACCTTGAGTACTGCAGAAATTCTTTTGTAACCTTGGACAGATGTGTGCCTTGCCACAATTCTGTCTCTGAGCTCCTTGGCCAGTTCTTTTGACCTCATGATTCTCATTTGGTCTGACATGCACTGTGAGCTGTGAGGTCTTATATAGACAGGTGTTTTTGAATTTACCAAATGGCTGCAATGAAACAAAGAGTGAAAAATGTAAAGCGGTCTGAATACCTTCCGTACCCACTGTATACCATATACAAAATATACATTCTGTTCTTCCGTTCTGCTGATGACCTGAGGTTAGCATCCTCAATAATCAGAACCTCACACTCCCGTCTTCAAGACTATACACGTGCTGCGCCAATTCTTTGGAATGCACTTCCCAGGTCAATACCATTAGTCCCCAATCCCCACAATTTTAAGCGTGCCCTGAAAACGCATTTATTCAGACTGGCCTACCGCCTCAACACATTAACCTAATCTATCCCTATGTGGCACCGCCAAAAGTTTTTTACCATAACCAGGTTCCCCACATCATGTTCCCACATGCTTTATGCATCCATTAGCCCTCTGCATCCGTACTGTTACACACTTAACATTATGGCTGGTCCATACAATCAGGGCAACTGTTACCACCCACCTTTCGTGTCTACCTCTTTCCTCATAGACTGTAAGCTTGCGAGCAGGGCCCTCATTCCTCTTAGTATCTGTTATAATCTATGTGATTATTGTTATGCTGTAATGTCTATCGTCTGTACAAGTCCCCTCTGAAATGTAAAGTGCTGCGAAATATGTCAGCGCTATAGAAATAAAATTTATTATTATTATTCCATATGCACTCCCAGTTCAGCCGAGCATTCACATGCTCTCAATTGGTAGGGGACAGCAGCTGGATACTGCAGCTGGATATATATATATATATATATATATATATATAGCCAGTGTTAGTTTTGTGTTTTGGTTACTTTTTACTATGGGGTTTTTTGCCGTCATATATATTTATGTGTCTCTTATATTGTCAGATCTACAGTCATGGCCAAAAGTTTTGAGAATGACACAAATATTATATTTTCGCATGATCTGCTGGCCTCTGGTTTTTATGTGTGTTTGTCAGATGTTTTTATCACATACAGAAATATAATTGCAATCGTATTATGAGTAGCAAAAGGTTATATTGACAGTTAGAATGAGTTAATGCAGCAAGTCAATATTTGCAGTGTTGACCCTTCTTCTTCAGGACCTCAGCAATTCTCCCTGGCATGCTCTCAATCAACTTCTGGATCAAATCCTGACTGATAACAGTCCATTCTTGCAAAATCAATGCTTTTATTTTGTCTGAATTTGAAGGTTTTTGTTTGTCCACCCGTCTCTTGATGATTGACCACAAGTTCTCAATGGGATTAAGATCTGGGGAGTTTCCAGGCCATGGTCCCAAAATCTCTATGTTTTGTTCCCTGAGCCATTTAGTTATCACCTTTGCTTTATGGCAAGGTGCTCCATCATGTTGAAAAAGGCATTGTTGATCGCCAAACTGCTCTTGGACGGTTGGGAGAAGTTGCTCTTGGAGGACATTCTGGTACCATTCTTTATTCATGGCTGTGTTTTTAGGCAAGACTGAGAGAGAGCCCATTCCCTTGGCTGAGAAGCAACCCCACACATGAATGGTTTCAGGATGCTTGACAGTTGGCATGAGACAAGACTGGTGGTAGCGCTCACCTGGTCTTCTCCGAATAAGCCGTTTTCCAGATGTCCCAAACAATCGAAAAGGGGATTCATCAGAGAAAATGACTTTACCCCAGTCCTCAGCAGTCCACTCCCTGTACCTCTTGCAGAATATCAGTCTGTCCATGATGTTTTTCCTGGAGAGAAGTGGCTTCTTTGCTGCCCTCCTTGAGACCAGGACTTGCTCCAAGAGTCTCCGCTTCACAGTGCGTGCAGATGCACTCACACCTGCCTGCTGCCATTCCTGAGCAAGCTCTACACTGCTGGTAGCCCCATCCCGCAGCTGAAACACTTTTAAGAGATGGTCCTGGCGCTTGCTGGTCTTTCTTGGGCGCCCTGGAGCCTTTTTGGCAACAAGGGAACCTCTCTCCTTGAAGTTCTTGATGATGCGATAGATTGTTGACTGAGGTGCAATCTTTCTAGCTGCGATACTCTTCCCTGTTAGGCCATTTTTGTGCAGTGCAATGATGACTGCACGTGTTTCTTTAGAGATAACCATGGTTAACAGAAGAGAAACAATGATGCCAAGCACCAGCCTCCTTTTAAAGTGTCCAGTGGTGTCATTCTTACTTAATCATGACAGATTGATCTCCAGCCCTGTCCTCATCAACACCCACACCTGTGTTAATGGAGCAATCACTGAAACGATGTTAGCTGGTCCTTTTAAGGCAGGGCTGCAATGATGTTGAAATGTGTTTTGGGGGATAAAGTTAATTTTCTAGGCAAATATTGACTTTGCAAGTAATTGCTGTTAAGCTGATCACTCTTTATAACATTCTGGAATATATGCAAATTGCCATTAGAAAAAATGAAGCAGTAGACTTTGTAAAAATTAATATTTGTGTCATTCTCAAAACTTTTGGCCATGACTGTAAATTGTTACACAGCAGCAATTTTTATCTTTAGACCTGAGTAACATACGCCTATGGTGATGGGCTACATATCAGGTTTTTGTAACGCTGGTTGGCGCTGAGATGTCTATGACACAGCAAGTTCTAAATCCGTGTCTAAACACTGTCACTTCTGAGTCACAGAAACTTGGAAAGTCATAGTCAGGTCTCACCTCTCTCCATGTGTTGTGGGCAGGGGTTCAAGTCTTCGTCTCTATCTCCTTCACTATTATTAATTTTATTTAGCAAATATATTTTGCTTAGTGACTTAGATTTTACATGCATTGTTCTGTACTTCGGGAGCAGCTTTCCTTCTGTTCATTGTAAGCCCCAATGGCCACTCTGATTGTTTGACCAATCATGGGGTGGCACTTTTAAAATTTGATGCATTTTTTCCTTGGAGGTCACTTTCATGCAAACGCAGAATATTTACTTGACAAAGTAGAATATATTAATTACACTTTTACTAAATGCTAAAATTCTGCCCTTTTAAAGGGGACTTTTCACTTGAGTTTTTTTTCATTTAAAATGAGTCCCTCTTCCAATTGCCAATGCTCCGCTGATTCTGGAACAGTTTTTTCTTTTCTTCTGTGCCCCTCCATTCCAAAGTTATGCCCCCGATAATAAAGGTGCAAATTTTCCCTTCAACCAACTGGGCATACATCACAGAACTCCTCTGTGGGTGTGGTTGTGCTCTGATTGGCTAGCATCAGAGGAGAAAAATGCAAACGCCCACTGTGGTATACTACCACGTGGTTGAAGAGAAAATTTGCCTCTTTTTTACCAGGGGAAATATCTTTGGAACAGAGAGGCACAGAAGAAAAAGAAAAACTGTTTTAGAATCAGCGGAGTAGTAACAATTGGAGGAGGTGCTCAATTTAAATTTAAAAAAGCCAATGAAGAATCCCCTTTAAGAGCATCAAACAAAGAACTCTGCTTAAAGTATGGTTCTCATCTAAAATATAAACATGGTCACCAGGGGTGGGACTACCGTGGTCGCAGGGGTCGCAGCTACGACGGGGCCCGGAGTGTTTAGGGACCCGATCGCAGAGCTGCAGCCGCTTATTGGCTGTGCAGCTCATTGCTTTGAGTGGCGCGATAGCTGCACACAGGACCTGTGATGAGGTCACAGGAGGGGAGGAGTCAGGGGTCACATGATCAGGAGCCTCGTGTGTGCAGGACTCTGCCGACATGGTTGTCATGGTGCACTGCTGGATGAGGGTAAGTTTATGTGTGGGGTCAGGAGTGGTTTACAGGGTGGATGTAACACAGCCGTGTGTGTATGGGGTGTACTGAGCGGAGCCATGTGTGTACGAGGTGTACGGAGCGGAGCCTTGTGTGTACGAGGTGTGCAGAGCCGCGTGTGTACGAGGTGAGCGAAGCCGTGCGTGTACAAGGTGTACAGAGCGGAGATGTGCATGTATTTTGGCATAGGGGGCCCCATTTGAAAGTTCGCACCGGGGCCCATAACTTTGTACTTACGCCACTGATGGTCATTTATTAGGTAATCAGAAGGTAGAGCAGAAGCCACATTTTGATAAATTTGTTTTATTTTTGGATATATTGCCATTTTTCTGTTTTGCTTCAGTGACCATTTTGAAAAATTGACAATGAGAAGTGCAGCCATATTTGATGTCCCCTTTTTGTTCTGGAAAATGATGATCAGCTTTTATTTTGTCAGTCATTTTACAATTTAAAAGCAAAGTGACTTTTCTTTTACCATCAGTGGCTGAAAATCTAATGCAAAGGTGACACCCAATGTGTCAGAACTCACCATGGCTATTATCTAAAGAGGAATACTGGCTTTTCTAGAATATAAAAAAAAATCTGAGGGCAATTTTACATTCTGGTACTTTACATACTCTGCATGCTTTGCCAGTCAGATGTGAACCTAGGAAAGATCTTCACAGGTCACTGCACACATAGCACTGACAAGGTATGGAGACATTGAAACACTGGGAAAAAACAAAATGTCTGGACAAAAGAAACAAATTAAGTTTGTTTAATAAGGAAAAATGTCCTTCAACAAAAGGCTAAATAAGATAAATATTAAAAAAAATAGTTGTTGTTGTTATTATTATTATTACTATTATTATACACCAGTTTTCCTTTCTAAGAATGTTATAGTCAGTGTATTAAACTGTGTCAAAGTAAGTGGGATAAATATGAAAGAAAAGCTCTAGGTACTTAATATTCTTAAAAAAAAAAAAAAACTTTTATGATGTATAGATGTATAGAGTTCTGCAGAAGGTCAGAAAGAAAATGTTTTTTCCTAATCAGGAAAAAGTTTACAGAAACAGAATATTGAATAATGCTGCCATCTAGTGTCTACTTTTAAGTACTGCAACTGTAGAAAAATATACCTTATATGGCACCTAGAAAAAAAAACATTTGTTATTTTTCATTACATTTTTAAATTAGATTTTATAGCTATGCATTATATGATTTTATCATTTTCTTCTCAACACATGCAGAACTGATTAAAGCAAAGAGACTTCACGCACTGAACATAACAACAACAAGCTTTCTGCTGACCTGGCCCAGCTTACTATCAAAAGAGATTGGACATTATGTTTTGGAATACGCACCGGTAGCAGACTCAAAGAAGATACAGCGCACTCTGCAGGGGGATCAAACAAGTTTAGAGATCACTGGTTTAACTGCAAATACCACATATGAGGTCACACTGTACCCCGAGTCGAATGTTGAGTATCTCCAGCCTCAAATGATAAAAGTCTCTACTCTTCAAGGTAAAATTATTGTGATAAGGAATTAAAAATGCACAAAATAATGTAATATTGCGTGTGATAAGTACATACATAGATAATATAAGGCTGAAGAAAGACACAGGTCTATCAAGTCCAACCTATAATACTACAGTACTGATGAAAGTCTGTCCCGTGGGTGGGTTGTGGACCCACCGCGCCCCAGGGCAGGTTGGAGCTTCTGACGGTGGAGTCAGGCTTGAGCTGTAGGCGACCACCAGGTACCACTCCTAGGAAGTCCCTGGTATTGCAGCAGCTGACCCCAATGGTCAGGAACACAGGTACAGACTCGGAATGCAAGGCAGGACCGGTTGCTGATGCTGGTTCAAATGGTGCAGATCCTGGAACACTTGACATTATGGACACTAGTGTTAGTTCGGACAGTGCGGATCCTGAAACACTTGATAGAATGGACACTGGTGCTGGTTCAGACAGTGCGGGTTCTGGAACACTTAATATGATGGGTAACAGGTTCAGGTGTTGGTTCAGACTTGATGGGTTCTGGTTCAGGATTTCAGGTTCAAGAACAGACAGGACAGGCTCAGGTTCAGGAGGAACAGGTTCAGGAATTTATGTTCAGGAACAGACAGGACAGATCTAAACTGTGTTCCAAATTATTATGCAAAAAGAGTTTAGGAGTGATAAGGTTAGAATTTTTTTGTTTGTCATTTAAACTCATTGATGGTGATGTGTGTCAGGGCTCTTTATATCACTGAAAGCAATTGCAGATACCTGTGCAAATTAGTTTGGCAGGTGTGTCCAAATAAAGGCAAGACTACTTAAGAAGGTTGTTCCACATTATTAAGCAGCCTACATTTTTTGCCAAAATGGGAAAGAAAAAGGATGTGTCGGCTGCTGAGAAGCAACAAATTGTGGAGTATTTAGGTCAAGGCATGACTACAATCAACATTGCCAAGACACTTCATCGTGATCATCACACAATCAAGAAGTATGTAGCTGATTCCCAGCACACACGTGTGCGTGCTGATAAGGAAAAATTGAGGACTCTTTCCAACAGGCAATTGCGTCAGGTTAAAAGAGCAGCTGCAAAAATGCCTTGTCATAGCAGCAGACAAGGTGCCTCCAACATCCCCCGAACAACAAGATGCAGGGTCCTTCAGAGGTTTGCAGCTGTGCGTAAGCCATCCTGTCGACCACCTCTATCCACTGCACACAAGCAGAAACGGCTCCAGTGGGCCAAACGAGACATGAAGACTGACTTCCAAACTGTTTTGTTCACCGATGAGTGCCGTGCAACGCTCGATGGTCCAGATGGATGGAGTGGAGGATGGCTGGTTGATGGACACCCCATGAAAACACGGCTAAGGCGCCAACAAGGAGGTGGAGTAATGTTTTGGGCTGGAATCATGGGGAGAGAGATTGTCGACCCCTTTAGGATCCCTGAAGGGGTAAAGATGAACCTCATAATCTATGTGGAGTTTCTGAAACAGCACTTCCTGCCATGGTTCAAGAAGAAGAACCGCGCTTTCCGCAGCAAGATCATTTTCATGCATAATAATGCACCGTCTCATGCTGCAAATAACACATCTGCATCTCTGGCTGCTATGGGAGGACAACCTTATGGTGTGGCCACCATCTTCCCCTGACCTCAACCCCATTGAGAACCTCTGGAGCATCATCAATAGGAGTGTCTATGATGGCGGGAGGCAGTTCACATCTAAGCAACAGCTCTGGGAGGGTATTCTGTCCACATGCAAAACAATTGAAGCACAAACCATCCAAAAACTGACAAATTCAATGGACGAGAGAGTTCAGAAGCTTCTTTCGAACAAGGGGTCCTATGTGCAAATGTAACATCACCGAGAATAAAGTTTTGACTTGAAAACTGTTTGATTTCATTTTGTAATAAGCTGATAATGCTTATTTCACAATTCACCATTTTTTTGTTCAAAATAAAAATAAAAAGGTTGAAAACTCTGCTGTGCATAATAATTTGGAACATGCATTTTGAGTGTTTACTATTTTAAAAAATATATTGTTTTCATAGGCAGTTTGCTCAAAAACATTGCAATTATACTAGAATAGTAGATGACTGGAAAATAACAATGACTGCAATTCATATAGGTAATTTAGAGAAAATATGAGGAAATATTTTTTGCATAATAATTTGGAACACAGTGTAGGTTTGGGAACAGGAAGGACAGGTTCAAGTTCAGAAGGGACCGGTTCAGGTACCGACAGAGCAGTTTCAGGTTCAGGTACTGTAGAACGGGTTCAGGGGCCGACACAGTGGATTCAGGTTCAGGTACTGCAGAGCGGTTTCAGGTTCAGGGACCAATAGCGCAGTTTCAGGTTCAGGTTCAGGCTAGCCGAGTACTGGACAACAGTACTGGAACAGGGACCTGAAAATGTCTTAGCAGGTTGCAGACTAACTAAACACAGATGTTGCACAGGCACCTTCCTACAGGGGAAGGTGCCTTAAATACTTTAGTGCCTCCCAGCCATTGGTTTGGGACACATCAGGAGTGAACACTCTACCCCTTTATGAAACTGGGAGTGCACGCCTTAAGTGCACCATCAGGAGACCTGCACTGCTTGTGCAGATCCTGGTATCCAAGAGCCACAGCAGAGGACACACAGCTGGGCGGTGAAGGCTGTAAGCATGTCAGGGTCTCTGCCGGGAGGAGTGGGAGGAACCATGCAGGGATGCTTGCGATACAGTCTGTTGACTCATATTAGGGGAAAATAAATAGACCATTGAACATGTTGTGGCAGAGAAGTCCATAGTCTCACTGCACATACACTAAAGAATCCATAATCTTACTGCTCGTACAGTAAAGAATCCACAGTCTCACTGCTTGTACCATAAAGAATCCATAGTCTCACTGCTCGTACAGTAAGAAAATAAATAAGTAGATGGTTTATTTCACCATTTCATCCCAATTGGACTTGTTTTCACATTTTCCAATACAAATACAATACAGTAACAAAATAAAATGAATGGTGTCATTCAAATATAAAACTCATCCTTGAAAAAAACAAGCACTGATACAACTATGTTGATGGAAAATAAAAAAGCTATGGCTCATGAAAGGGAAAGAAAAGATGAAAGCGCAAAAATGAAAAATTCCTGGCTTTTTAAGGTGTTAAGTTATCCTTCTCAATGTTGATTTTACACCATAAATCCCCAGAAAGGTAATTATTAAAAATATTAAAATTTAGAGGGCCCAATACTGTCCCCAGTGGTGCCTCGTTAGCATCTGTGACACAATTGGAGTGTTTTCCTATAATAACCATTATTAATGACACCCACTGTATACATAAAGGACAGTTTGTCACAGTGGAAGATGTTCTTTCTCATGGTTTATTCTCTTTGGGTAATAGCAGTGATGAGCAGGGGACACCTGACATAAAGAATTGGGGTCTTTGGCTGAGACTATCTCTGTGAGTTAGAAAGCATTGGATTTGCAACATATTTGAGAACTTTTTCTTATTTTAGAGGTGAAAGAAGAGAGGAATCTGGAGGCCCTGGATATAACAACTACAGGATTTGTGTTGAGGTGGACAAGCTTATCTGGGGATACAGGGGTGTATGTCCTGGAGTATTCGTCGCTGTCTGACCCAAATAGCAAGTTACAGAAGATGACATCAGTGGAGGAGACTAGTGTGGTCCTTAGTACTTTAACCCCAAATACCACCTACCAGGTCACACTTTTACCTGACTCCAGTGACCCCAACATGCAGCCTGAAACAATCCAAGTGTCCACGCTCCCAGGTGTGTCTTTTGCTTCACTCTTACTATTGCTGCTCTCCTTTGTGCCATTATAGTAGAGTATGTTGTTCTTAAATGGAACTTTCCACAAGGAGAGAACCCTTTAAGTTGTGTCATCTGTGGGAAATACTCTTAGTGCAACTTTGGACTTTGCACCCCCCTAAAAAAATGGCAGAATTAGTTTTTTGGTCCGCTTTGCCTCCAAAAACATGGAATAAAAGGAGATCAGAATGTTGTATAGATTCCAAAATAGTAATAATAAAAATTACAGTTTGTGCCACAAAAACAACATACCCTCTATTGACTTAAAATAAAGAAAATGTTATAGCTCTTGGAAGGTGAAGAGGGAAAATCAATAGCATTGAGGGGCCCAATGGGACTCTGTTGCTTAAGAGCCCACATAAACCTGGAGCCGGCCCTGGTAATCCCACTATTTTCTCCTGGCCAACCAGCCTATCACAATCTATCACACTAATTTCTCTATTTCTAACGTCTGTTCTACAGATTATATCCAAGAAAGAAATCTACAAATTCTAGGCATCACATCCACCAGCTTTAATGCCTCCTGGTCCAGGTTGATAGGTGATATGGGACGTTACTTTCTGGATTATGCTTTACTGTCTTATCCAAGAAGAAAGACAAGGAAAACGTTGTATGGAGATCAGACTAGTGCAATGGTCAGTGGGCTAATACCAAACACTACCTATCTAGTCACATTCATTCCTGAATCCAAACTGGAGGCTTCACAATCACAGACGCTCCCGGTCTCCACTCTAACAGGTAGGATGTTTTTTCTCTATCATTATTAATAAGAGTCTGAAAAAATACAGACTCTGGATCCCACCATTGGTAAAGGCATTAGACTGCTTGGGTTACCCCATGTAAGTGTATTTTGAGATAGTGGATGGTTCTCCTCCATATAATCAAACAAAGCAACAGCAAACTTGTAAAATTAATCTCAAAGGACTTATGTCCTGAGGCTTATGGAAGGAGGTAATGTCCTGAGGCATATCGAAGGAGGCAATGTCCTGAGACTTGTTGAAGGAAGTAATGTCCTGATTCTTATGGAAGGAGCAATGTCCTGAGGCTTATGGAAGGAGGTAATGTCCTGAGGCTTATTGAAGGAAGCAGTGTCCTGAGTCTTATGGAAGGAGGTAATGTCCTGAGGATAATGGAAGGCGGCAATGTCATGAGGCTTATGAAAGGACGCAATGTCCTGAGACTTGTTGAAGGAAGTAATGTCCTGATTCTTATGGAAGGAGCAATGTCCTGAGGCTTATGGAAGGAGGTAATGTCCTGAGGCTTATTGAAGGAAGCAGTGTCCTGATTCTTATGGAAGGAGGCAATGTCCTGAGCTGATTGAAGGAAGCAATGTCCTGAGTCTTATGGAAGGAGGTAATGTCCTGAGGATAATGGAAGGCGGCAATGTCATGAGGCTTATGAAAGGACTTATGGTGCGAGGCAATAGCAATGTCCTGAGGCCTATGGATGAAGAGAAAGCCCTGAGACTCATGGAAGGAGGCAATGTCATAAGGCTTATTGAAGGAGGCAATGTCCTGAGGCTCATGGGAGGAAGAAATGTCCTGAGGTTTATGGATGAAGGGAATGTCCTGAGGCTTATGGATGAAGGGAATGTCCTAAGGCTAATGGAAGGAGGCAATGTTATGAGGTTTATGGAAGGAGGCAATGTCATGAGGTCATGAGGTTAATGGAAGAAGGCAATGTCATGAGGTTAATGGAAGAAAATAATGACCTCAGGCTTATGGCAGGAGGAAATGTCCTGTGGCATATTGAAGGAAGCAATGTCCTGATTTCCATGGGAGGAGGCAATGTCCTGAGTCTTATTGAATGAGGCAATGTGCTGAGTCTTATAGAAGGAGGCAATGTCCTGAGGCTTATGGAAGGAGGCAATGTCCTGAGGCTTATGGAAGGAGGCAATGTCCTGAGGCTTATGGAAGGACGTAATCAGTTTTTTTTTGTTTGAGATATTTTACTTGTCATGCTCGATGAGTTTTTATAATATAATTTTATATGTGATGATTTTTTCGTTTCCCAATAGATCACACACAGGCAAGAAATTTGCAGGCTCGGGACATCACAAGCACCGGATTTCTCCTAACCTGGACAAGGCTGCCTGGAGACAAAGGGCGCTATGTTTTGCAGTATATGCCTGTTTCTAATCCAGAGATGACACAAGAGAAAATTGTGCATGGAGATGAGACCAGTGTGGCTGTGAGTGGCCTAAAATCAGGTACCATCTATCAGATCACATTGATCCCGGAGCATAGTGCAAAGTTTGCTCCTCCTGAAGTCATCATGGTCTCCACTCAATCAGGTAGGTGAGGCCTGAAGTGGCAGGGTGACTATCACTTCCAATCAGTGTTCTTTAACTCCTCCTTTTGCTTCCTTTTGTCTAAGTGGGAGGGATCTGAAACAAAACTGCACAATAGAGAGGCAGTATAGTAGAACATTTCTAGCAATATAAGTTGAAAAACCTGTAAAGTTATAGTGGAGCTATAAAAAGGTATATATACAGTACACAAAGGTATATATACACACATAAATCAGGGGACACTTTAAGCCCTCCTCTATTTTTCCAATGAAGCCTTGTAGCCATAAAAAGACTACTTTACTGTAAAATGAATAGTCCTTGTAAAAAAAACATTCTGGAGTTTGCACCCTTATTACCTAGATACAGGCTTCCTTTTTTTTCTTGAGGCGCCTAGCCTGATTTATAGTCTTACTCACATACCATTTGCTGTGTTAATTTACACAGATTCCCTGAGTAACAATAACCCCATCTTCTTTTTAGATCAAGTACATCCAAGGAACTTTCAGGCCATTAATGTAACCACAACAAGTTTTTTGGTGACCTGGTCCAGAGCCCCTGGAGACTGGGGACGTTACATTGTGGAATACTCCCCTGTGTCGGATCCAAGTAGAACATTACAGAATACTTTATCTGGGGATGATAATACGGCGTTGATTAGTAACTTAGCCCCCAATACCACCTATCAGGTCTCCCTTACCCATGAGTCCGGGGTCCAATATGGAAGGATTCGAGTGTCTACTCTCATAGGTGAGTTCACTGGGGTGAAGTTTGAGTCTAGTCTTGATCTCATGGGAACATTCTGCAAGCTAAAAGTTTAATCAGCTGAATATATATATATATATATATATTCAATTAGTCTACATAAAAAGTGGAGCAACTTTGTATCAAAATGTTCTGTCATTCCTGTATTTACATGTGTTTGATATTGAAATATATTCAGCTTACTCATATACATAAATTAAGGAAGATGTCAGGAGTCATATCTCCACATCTGGCTTGATGTGAGACCTTCATGTGTCGGTATGTGACCAGTGTTGTACTGTATGTGAAGGGGGCTGGCTGACTGGTCATTTTAGAGAATCTAAGATAGACCCCCTCTTTAGCTGATACATAGTGAGGGAAGCTGGCTTGCTCGTGTTTTGCAATGAGCAGTCGGCCAGCCCCCTTTACATGCCGCACTGGTAATGTGCCAACACCGGTGCTCTCACTTGTGCGGTATTTAAGCTGGATGTGGAGCTACCGGGAATGATCCTGGTCCAACACTGATATTTTGAGATTAGGGCACCTTTCTTTTATCCGGTCACAACATATTGACCCATAGAATAGATCGTCAATATCAGATCCATGGGGGTTTGACACCCACCCAGGACCCCCATCGATCAACTTTTACAAGCTGCAGTGGTAGCTGAATGTAAACTGTTTTAACAGAGCTGCAAAATGCAGCTCCATTTAATGTGTAGCAGCCGCACTGTAGTTTTGTTCCTGCTAAACAACCATTTAATGACAAATTACAGGCTATATTATAGACCAGACCTGTAATCAAAATTCTGCCAGTTTCAGAGATAAAATATTCCAGCATTTGTTGCTGACTTAGTGCCTTCAGTGAGAACCATAAAATACATAATGGACACAGTTTGGCAGATAGAAAAGTGTCCCTTCTCAAGGGCCATTGGTGTTGGTTAATAGAGGTGATGCGCAAAGGACACCTGAAATAAAGAATGTGGGTCTTTTGCTGAAATGCCCTTTATGAGCTATTGTTTTAGTAGAAAACATTGGATTTACCAGATGCAAAATCAGAATATGTCCAGAGGCTTATGGAAGGAGGCAACTTCCTGCGGCTTATGGAAGGAAGCATGAGGCTTATGGAAGGAGGCCATGCCCTGAGGCTTAAAGAAGGAGGCAATGTCCTGATATTTATGGTAGGAGGCAATGTCTTGATATTTATGGAAGGTAACAATGTACTGAAGCTTATGGAAGAAGGCAATGTGCTGAGGCTTATGGAAGGAGGGACTGTCCTGAGGCTTACAGAAGGAGGCAATGTCTTGAGGTTTACGGAAGGAAGCCATGACATGAGGCTTATGGAAGTAGGCCATGTCCTGAGGCTTACGGAAGGAGGCCATGACATGAGGCTTATGGAAGGAGGCCATGACATGAGGCTTATGGAAGGAGGCCATGTCCTGAGGCTTACCGAAGGAGGCAATGTCCTGATATTTATGGAAGGAAACAATGTACTGGAGTTTATTGAAGAAGGCAATGTCCTGAGGCTTACGGAAGGAGGCAATGTCTTCAGGCTTACAGAAGGAGGCAATGTCCTGAGGCTTACAGAATGAGGCAAGGTCCTGAGGCTTAAAGAAGGAGGTACTGTCCTGAGGCTAATGGAAAGAGGCAATGTCCTGAGGCTTATGGAAGGAGACAATGTCCTGATGCTAATGTAAGGAGGCAATGTTGTGAGGTTTACGGAAGGAGACAATGCCCTGAAGTTTATGGATGGATGCAATGTCCTGAGGCTTATGGAAGGAGGCAGTGTCCTGAGGCTCGTGAAAGGAGGCAATGTTGTGAGGTTGATGACAATTTCTCCTTTCAGAGATTGAATATTTAGGGACAAGTTCAGGCTCAGATTTTGTTGACATAATTGGTCTGAGAGAGTGCATAAGAAATTCATTTTTTTAGTTTTGAGACTTCCCTGTCCTCTTGTATTCTCCTCCGAAATGTTTTTCATTTTGAAAGGTTTTGATTGGTTATCTGAGATATATTACTTGTTATGTTCTGAATTTTTATACTATAGTTTATATGTGATGATGTGGGTCTTTTTCCTATAGATCACACACAGAAAAGAAATTTACAGGCTCGGGACATCACAAGCACTGGATTTCTCCTAACCTGGACAAGGCTGCCTGAAGACGAAGGGCATTACGTTTTGCAGTATATTCCTGTGTCTGATCCAGGGATGACACAACAGAAAATTGTGCATGGAGATGAGACCAGTGTGGCTGTGAGTGGCCTAAAATCAGGTACCACCTATCAGATCACATTGATCCCGGAGCACAGTGCAAAGTTTGCTCCTCCTGAAGTCATCATGGTCTCCACTCAAACAGGTAGGTGAGGCCTGAAGTAGCAGAGTGACTATCACTTCCAATCAGTGTCCTTTAACTCCTTTTGCTTCCTGTAGCCTAAGTGTCAGGTATCTAAAACAAAGCTGTACACAACAGAGAGGCAGTCTCCTGTATTGTAGTACATTTCTAGCAATATAAGCTGAAAAATTGTAAAATAAATTACAATGCAATTATAAAAAAAGGTATATATACAGTACATAAAGGTGTGTATATTTTTTTTTGTGAAAAACATTCTGGTTTGCACCCATATTACCTAGAATCAGGTATCCCTTTTTCTTGTTAAGGCCCCTATCCTGATTTATGGTCTTACTCCCATACCAAGTTCTGGGTTAATTTACACAGATTCCCTGAGTAATGATAACCCCATCTTCTTTTTAGAACAAGTACACCCAAGGAATTTTCAGGCCATTAATGTAACAGCGACAAGTTTTTTGGTGACCTGGTCCAGGGCCCCTGGAGACAGGGGACGTTACATTGTGGAATACTCCCCTGTGTCGGATCCAAGTAGAACATTACAGAAGACTTTATCTGGGGATGATAATACGGCGTTGATTAGTAACTTAGCCACCAATACCACCTATCAGGTCTCCCTTACCCATGAGTCCGGGGTCCAGTATGGAAGGATTCGAGTGTCTACTCTCATAGGTAAGTTCACTGGCGTGAAGTTTGAGGCTAGTATTGATCTCATGGGAATATTCTGTAAATTAAATGTTTTATTCAGATAAATAAATAATCAGTCTACGTAAAAAGTGGAGCAACTTTGTATCAAAATGTTCTGTCATTTCTGTATTTACATGTGTTTAAAAATGAAATATATACACCTTACTCATATACTTTGGTCCTGTATTACCATTACATCCATGACAATCTCTTAGAGAGGAGACGTGTCACCCTCCTATTGAGCATAGAAGCATGGCTTCATCAAATATTGTAAATGAAACAAAAAGAGATAGCACTCAATCTGATCCCTTTTGCATTACGAACCCTCCCACTGTTAACAGGTAAGTGAAGTAGGTTATCTGATGGAGTGTAGACATGGAGTCTGTACGGTGATACTATTGTCTCCTGTGTAGATACGTCTTCCTGTCTTCAAAAGCAAGGATGGCAGACTCATCTGCACCAGATGTCAGATATGAATATTCCATTTTTTGTGACAGATGTAGGTTTTTTAGTTATGGAGACATATTTTCGAAATCGTGGCACATTGGCGAACATAACGCATCTACTTATAATATTGTGCGATCTGTGCATTAGCCCCAAATTAATATATGCCAGATGGATAAAGTTACATTTGCCATGATTCATATCTATAGAAAGCAAAAATCACGATAGGAAATTTGCCATTACTATCTCAAACCTGGGACCTCCAGGATATCTTTAAGATTGGGGATCTGATAATTTTAGGGTCCGAGCTGCATCTCCTTTACCTGTCCCCATGTGAGGTCACAAGGTGAGTTACTCTTACCTGGTAAAAAGCAGATTCTGACTTGAAGCCATTGTTCAGTGCTGGGAGATACATCTTGCTGTGGGACTGCATCATTTTCTAATCGGAGTGCTCCCTTTCCACAAGATCTGTGCCATTCTCATGACATCAGGTCTAGTAATTTTCTATTGGTTATGCCTTTTATTTTTATGGGCCTGTATGTACTGTATTGTCTTGTCCCCTTTGTAATATCTTTGGTATATTTTTATAAAGACTGCCAAGTTGCTGGATTAAATATATAAAATTTAATAGCTTAGTTCCTTTTGCTATATAAACTGCACCCTTGAAGCCTTGTGAGGCCCCATGTTACCAGTAACTGGGACCAATCAGCCCGTATACTGTAAACTATTGATGGTGGCTACTAGTGTTTATTTGGTTATTGCAGAGCTTGGCAGTGACCTACTGAAGTGTATATACATACCCATGTATCGGATATGTATATACTATATGTTCAATGTGAAAGCTCACAGTATCTAGCCTATTAGCTAAAGCAGACATTGCCTCGTCCATCAAACGTCAGTCACTTGTGTGATTGTCCTGAAGATTCTTGGCAGCAGAGTGCCGTTCATGGCATACTTGATTTTAGAAAGATGTCAGGGGTCACCCGCAGCGCCTCATCTGGGTTAGATATGATACATGCGTTGGTATATGATCTGTGTTGTATGTAAAGGGAGCTGGCTGACTACTCATTTCGGAATCTCAGCCAGCTCCCCTCTCTCTTAGCTGATGCCTTGTATTTTGCAATGAGCAGTCAGACAGATCCCTTTACAGGCCACAATGGTAACATACACCAGGTGCTCTCTTTTGTGTGGTATCTAATCTGGATGTGGAGCTACCTGGACCCTGGACCAACACTGATATCTTGAGATTCGGGCACCTTTCTTTAAAATGTTCTCCAGAAACCCACCCGGGACACCCATCAATCACTTTTACAAGCTGCAGCAGCGGCTGACTTTAAACACTTTTTTAACAGCTGCAAAGTGCAGCTCCATTCAATGGGTAGGGGCCGCGCTGTTGATTTTTTTTCCTGCTAAACCATTTACTACTAAGTTACAGCCTATGTTATAATCCAGAGTTGTATTCACAATTCTGCTATCTTCTGAGATTAAATTTTCCAGCATTTTTGGCTGATTCAGTGCTTGCACAGAACATAACATGCCAAAAGTGTAGTTTGGTCACCAGTAACTGTACAATGTATGAAAAAACTAAGAGCCAGGGATATTTATGTCAATTGAGCTTATCGATTCCAGCAAAATTATGAATGCAGCTCTGAGATCAAACACAGGCTATGACGTAGTAACATTACCAGATAATTGCTGCTCATGCAGATCACAAACAAATCAAGAGATTCCAGATTATCGCACATCCCAGATTACGAAACAAATGCAGGGAAGTACGTCAACTACGTCACAGTTATTAGTGGCCCTATATAAAGTGTAAGGCAGTGACTCCTGTTACAGCTAGGGGGCGCTGTATGTTCTCCTCAAGATACGCATGGAGGTGTATTGAAGCCATGGGAGGAGTGCATGGCAGTCGCAGGCGTAACTGTGATAGTGAGACAGTGATTGGCGTCATTGTGAAAGGCCGGTAGGTGTCGCAGATGTCCTCTGCGCTGTAAGCCCAAAATGTTGTTGTTCTGGGACCTGTAGTCCCACAAGTGTTTGTTTAGTTTTAAGGGGGGCTTACAGGGTTAGTCGGTGAGCTGGGTGGGACTGGCTAACCACACTTAGCTCCCACCTATGGGGGTGGCTACAGTGATATAATGTGACTGAGGTCTAGTCACATGGTCATTGGGTAAGGTCCTGGATGGCCTGTGTGTTGGAAGGTCCTGGGAGTAGGACCGTATTCCTGAATAGCACATGGAGAGACCATGGACCTGAAGGCCTATGTGTTGGAAGGTCCTAGGTGTGCACGGACTTCCTGAAGAGCCATGGAGATGTGGCGCCCCTGAGGCTCAGTCGCCACAGAGGTACTACACCTCCTCCTGAGGTGTGGTGCCCCACCATCCAGGTAAGGTGGAGGCTCCTGACCACACTCCAACACCTGCACCCAACACCACAAAGTAGTGTAGCAAAGCACCTTTGGCGGCTCCCTGCTTGGAGTGTAGCAAAGCACCCATTGGTGGCTCCCTGCTTGGAACACGAAACGTGCTGGGTGGTGGGTGGAGCTTAGTTACATTAAAGAGAGCGGGAAGAGTTTAAGTGAGGAGTCAGAGTTGTTGTTCAGTTGGAGAGAGAAGATCCCAGAGAGAGGGATAGATGGATGGAAGTGCTGCAGCAGATCCCAGAGACCTGGGTCTGCTGGCTCAGGAAAGGATGAGAGAGAGAGCGACATAGACTGAAAGCCTGATTTTTCATAGAAAGAAAGATTAGTATGGAACGTGAGTAGTAGAAGAGAACAGAGGATGTGGGTTAGAAGAAAACCCTTCCTAGAAGTTCTAAGCGCAAGGCCGGGGTCCGTTCCCCGAGGTTGTATGGATACTAATGGTCCTGCAGCAGACACCGGAGGAATAGAAGTAGTGACCACTCTATTCCCACACAAGACTTGGGGGCACAACAGCAACTGGATAGTGAGCCGGGACTTAGTAGCAAGGAGTCCCCGAAGCAGGCTACAGCTGTCTGCCGTACAAGTAGAGTTCATAAGAACATCGGACAGGAGGAACTCCAGTGTAACTCAGTACTAGGAGTACTTCATTTAAAGGCGCTATAAGAGGAGACGTTCAGAAAGGCACATGTTGGCGGAGTGTTGGAAAGGAGTATTCCATCTGGCCTGGAGGTTGACTGAGTCCCTAACCCAGAGGACACGGCACGGAGGCAGGCACCTGTTTGTACAACAGACTGAGTAAAGCTTTGGAACTACATGCCCTGGTGTCCTCCACTCATTCCTGCGCCACGAACCTGCCCAGCACGACTACATCCCTCGTGCCTGACACTACACCATCTAAGTGTCACCTCACCTACACTGCCCTGGGACTACAGCCCTGCCTGTGGAGGGCTATAACATCACTGCTGCACCACACCATCTGTCCCAGAGGATCTGTCTGCAGCGTCGGCTTACATCTCTATTGCCGAACACCACAGGTGGCGTCACGAATCACTCATCATAAGCACACTGAACATTCTCCTTTTACAATGGGCACCCAGGGCCACGGGCCGGGTCCCAGCTGCCGTGACATCTCCCATTAAAGCTCATCGGGCCCGGTACCGAGTACTCCGCAGCCCTGGGGGGGGCGACCCAGAGAGGCCGTGTATGTGCAGAGTCTGGGACGGCACTGCATTGGGGAAGCTACCATCCTTCTGAGGGTCAGGAACTGTTGGGTGGCCTGGTGAGCAAGGCATTTCCCAGGACGGTGATCCCAGTTAGGCAGCTTTCCTGGGAAACAGGACTGAAAAGGAGTCAGCGTGTGGAGTAGGAGCTCCTGTAAGGTAACTCCAGACAAGGTGGTTGTGGGCAGACAAGTAACTGCCATTGGAACAGACTGTTGGTGCTTGTTATGTTCCATGGATAGTTACTAATGAACTACGGTAACTGGACGATGTGCGTGTTTAGTGATTGCGAATTAAAGCCGTGTACTAAGACGTGTTATGGACTATGTGTTAAGCCATATATAACATTGTCTCAAGTTGTTTATGATGTCTAAATAAAACAAATAGAATGTTTTTGTGAGAAAAACGCACCTTTGTGGCTTCATCCTGTTGCCAAGCAAGTGTCCCTCAACACATGCAGTAAGCGCTGCCTTACAAAAGACATAATAAAGGTAAAAGACTTTTCTATGTTTGCAGATTTAATTAAGGCAAGAAACCTGCATGCACGGGATAGAACGTCTAACAGCTTCCAGTTGTCCTGGTCCAAATTGCCCGGAGACACAGGACGCTACGTGCTGGAATATGCACCATTAAAGGATCCAAGCAAAGCCATAAAGAACATTTTGTATGGGGATCAGACCAGTATGATATTTCACAACCTGGCCCCAGATACCGTATACCAGGTCACCTTTAGTCCTGACTCCAAAGGGCAGATTAACCAGGTGCAGAACATCAGGGTTTCCACTCTTCCAGGTATGGCCATATAATCCTTTATATGACGTTGTACATTGAATGGATTAAACAGTAAATTGCAAAGTTTCTTGTTTTTTATACTTTGGAATTTTACCCATTTAAGAAGATGACACCGCCCGTTTAAAGTGAATGTTAACTTTTTAACACTATACCTTAGGGTCAAACTTCTGCACTGATTATTATATTTGGCATTATTGTCAATATAGCTTTTTATATGGACTTCCAAATCCCAAGCAAGGCCATAGATGCGATATATAAAATTAGCTTCCTGCTGAGAACACTGGAGGGAGCTCAGGAGTTTTCTACATACTGTGTTATTTTTTAGTCCTTTTTTAAGTTGAAGGGGTTACCCATTACTTTGACAACCTCTTTTTAATTTCTGTATATTCACCTCCTGCATATCTGCCGTTATAGTGATGTTGGTGCATGGTCTTCTCTTGCTCTCATGGCACTGTTATACCATACCACGTGACCGCTGAAGCCAATCAGCAGCCGCTAACGGGTTGCCTCAATCACACTTCTTTGGACGAAACCTTGACATCCGAGGAAAGTGTGAGAACTGCAGTCCATTGGTGGCCACTGATGTTCTGCCTCTTGAGAGCTGGAGCCAAAGGTCACACAAAAGATGAAAGACCCTGCACCGACAGTGCTGGCAATTATCTGTCATTATAGTGCTTTGAAGAAAGCACTATCTTGTAATCCGAACGATGCTAACTTATTCTTCTTATTATAGTGGTTTGAAAAAACCACTATATTGTAATATGAACGCTGCTAACTTCTTCTTCTTATTATTATTATTCATGCGGCCCGAACCGCTACACGCACAGACTCCGTTGAGGTGTCGTTTCGAAGCCAGCGTCCATGAGAGGTGTGCTAAGTATTTTTCGTGTCGATCGGATTTGTAGTTTTTGCACAATTTGCGTTTGAAAATTTTTTTTTCCCGTCATTGGAATGCACTGTCTCAATGCTTTTCAATGGGAAAATGTTGCCACAGTCAAAACGTGCCCTGAGGCGATTGAAATGGCAGTTAAGCTCATTGATATGCGCAGGCACACCCAGTTACTATGCCAACGCCTACGAACGTCACATGACCCCAGCAGGACACAGTTTCTGCCAGATAATTTCAGCTCTTAAAGCGAAACCCACAGCACAAATGCAAATCTAGCTTCATCACATGACACATGCCCCTGAGAGAGAATGTGCGCCAAAGTGGATTCAGAAGCCCAGTGAGCCAAACTGGCTCTTAAAGGGCCGACGCGCCAAAGTGATTCTAAAAGGGCCGGCGCGCCGAAATGAGTCTTAAAGGGCCAGCGCGCCAAATCGACAGCTAAGTGGCCCCAGGTTCCAAATCGGAGGCTGATTGACCCCGGCCTCCAAATCGGAGGCTAAGCCATCCAGGCCTCCAAATCGGAGGCTGATCGACCCTGGCCTACAAATCGGACCTAGAGTGGCTCCGCCCACCAAACCGAACCCAGAGTGGCCCCGCCCACCAAATCATATATATGCATCACAGTGAAGAACTGAAATAAACTAATATTTTTACAATATTCTAATTTTGTGAGAAGCACCTATAGCATTCTATAATTTACTTCTGTTTCAATGCAGAGAACTTAGAGGTACGGAGTTCGCCTACTATCTATGAGGAAATAAATGAGAACAGAATTCTAAATTTATCTAGATTTGATCACTTAGGCTGGGTTTCTATTTTACAAGTTTTCTTTATTTTTATTACAATTTTTCTGCGATTTTTGCATAATTTTTTTTAATGCAGGAAAAACAAACACACACATATACAGTGGGGCAAAAAAGTATTTAGTCAGTCAGCAATAGTGCAAGTTCCACCACTTAAAAATATGAGAGGCGTCTGTAATTTACATCATAGGTAGACCTCAACTATGGGAGACAAACTGAGAAAAAAAAATCCAGAAAATCACATTGTCTGGTTTTTTTTCATTTTATTTGCATATTATGGTGGAAAATAAGTATTTGGTCAGAAACAAGCAAACAAGATTTCTGGCTCTCACAGACCTGTAACTTCTTCTTTAAGAGTCTCCTCTTTCCTCCACTCATTACCTGTAGTAATGGCACCTATTTAAACTTGTTATCAGTATAAAAAGACACCTGTGCACACCCTCAAACAGTCTGACTCCAAACTCCACTATGGTGAAGACCAAAGAGCTGTCAAAGGACACCAGAAACAAAATTGTAGCCCTGCACCAGGCTGGGAAGACTGAATCTGCAATAGCCAACCAGCTTGGAGTGAAGAAATCAACTGTGGGAGCAATAATTAGAAAATGGAAGACATACAAGACCACTGATAATCCCCCTCGATCTGGTGCTCCACGCAAAATCCCACCCCATGGGGTCAGAATGATCACAAGAACGGTGAGCAAAAATCCCAGAACCACCTGGGGGGACCTAGTGAATGAACTGCAGAGAGCTGGCACCAATGTAACAAGGCCTACCATAAGTAACACACTACACCACCATGGACTCAGATCCTGCAGTGCCAGACGTGTCCCACTGCTTAAGCCTGTACATGTCCGGGCCCGTCTGAAGTTTGCTAGAGAGCATTTGGATGATCCAGAGGAGTTTTGGGAGAATGTCCTATGGTCTGATGAAACCAAACTGGAACTGTTTGGTAGAAACACAACTTGTCGTGTTTGGAGGAAAAAGAATACTGAGTTGCATCCATCAAACACCATACCTACTGTAAAGCATGGTGGTGGAAACATCATGCTTTGGGGCTGTTTCTCTGCAAAGGGGCCAGGACGACTGATCCGGGTACATGAAAGAATGAATGGGGCCATGTATCGTGAGATTTTGAGTGCAAACCTCCTTCCATCAGCAAGGGCATTGCAGATGAAACGTGGCTGGGTCTTTCAACATGACAATGATCCAAAGCACACCGCCAGGGCAACGAAGGAGTTGCTTCGTAAGAAGCATTTCAAGGTCCTGGAGTGGCCTAGCCAGTCTCCAGATCTCAACCCTATAGAAAACCTTTGGAGGGAGTTGAAAGTCCGTGTTGCCAAGCGAAAAGCCAAAAACATCACTGCTCTAGAGGAGATCTGCATGGAGGAATGGGCCAACATACCAACAACAGTGTGTGGCAACCTTGTGAAGACTTACAGAAAACGTTTGACCTCTGTCATTGCCAACAAAGAATATATCACAAAGTATTGAGATGAAATTTTGTTTCTGACCAAATACTTATTTTCCACCATAATATGCAAATAAAATGAAAAAAAAACAGACAATGTGATTTTCTGGATTTTTTTTTCTCAGTTTGTCTCCCATAGTTGAGGTCTACCTATGATGTAAATTACAGACGCCTCTCATCTTTTTAAGTGGTGGAACTTGCACTATTGCTGACTGACTAAATACTTTTTTGCCCCACTGTATATATATTTTATTTTTATTTTAAGTGCATGTGTTTTTCTGTGCATTGATTTTGCAATATGTACATTTTCGGCACTCGGTTTTTACAGGTGAAACTATTTTTTTTCCAAAAACAAATTTTAATTCCCTGTTATAAATGGCTCTTAAACACAATAATTCAATTTGCTCTGGCAGTAAGAAAGATTTGTACCGTGCAGTGTAAAGCAGAAATAACCCATCCGGCTATCTTCACAGAACTTGCTCAGAAGAGATCGGTATATGCTCGGGATATCACAACCTCAAGTTTACAGCTGGGCTGGTCACGGATGCCCGGAGACAGAGGACCCTACGTAGTGGAGTTCGTGTTAGAATCCGACCCCCGGAGGAAACTTCGGAAGACTTTGCCCTTTGACGAGACAAATGTTATATTTAGTAATTTAAGCCCAAACACTCAATACCGGGCCATAGTGTTTTCTGAGTCCAATATTCAACACGTCCCACCAAACAGCATTCACGTTTCAACACTTGAAGGTAAGAGGCATAGAAACATCAACCTTGAGAAAAAGAGGGACCTAGGGCAGAGAAGACGTGACCAGGACACGGGTAGCTGATTGGGTAGCTGGACATGGGTAGCTGATTACAAGTCATTTATTACCCTCTTTTCATCTTAAGGATACCTCATGAGAGCCAAGTAGTGGATTTAAGGCTTTAAAGAGGACCGGTCACTTGCCTTCAAATTCGCCATTTTTATTTTGGTCCTGCTCCTCTCCATTCCAGATATATGGCCGCCTTTTCACTACATATAAATCTAGTGCTAGCCAAGTGGGTTTGGACCTCAAGTCTCTATGGGAGTGTAACGCTGGTGGGTGTGGACCCATTGCGTCATGGGCCAGACTTACCCTGGAGGGGCATGACTAAGTGTTTAACGGGTCTTCATTAGAGCCTCTGATGGTGAGGATAGGCTGGGCCGCCCTTAGACACCAGGTATCACTGCAGGACAATCCTGGGATTGTCACAGCTGACCAGAGGGTCAGAGGTGCGAAGTACAGGAGGGCGAAGACAAAGATGTTGTCAGATAATCCAAGGTCGGGGCAGGCAACACAGGTTTGATACAAGTAGCCGATGTCAGGAGCGAAGAGGTCAGACAGGACGGGTGAACACGTCGGGACAATAACAGGAGACAGAATATGTAGGAATGAGTAAACAAGGTGCTAGCAGGCTAGGAACATTGGTGAGGGATGGAGGGTGGCGTCCCTTGATATATCATCTACTAGCAGGTGATAGGCCCGGGGAAATAAATCTCTGCAGGACAGGGTGGATACAAATTCCTGCTCCCCTTTTTGACTCACAACCAGCACAAGGCAACTCAGAGCAATGATTAGTGCATAAGTCGCAATTTCCAGACCAACGAACAGCCTCATAGTCATATATGAGACTGTGGCGTCAGTTCAGGAGACCCGTGGCCGGTCCGGACCATGAATGTGAAGCCTTAGGAAATATCAGGTGTGTCTGATATTGCTATTCCACTAATGGTGGATGGTTTAGGCCACCCAGGTTTAAATGTCAAGGATCCTTTACCAACAACTAAAACTGGGTCAAAGGGGTTGCCCAGGTTTAGAGTGACGGGACTTGTTTCTTCATTCAACAATATATTATTCTCCATGTAATTTACTGAATGCAGAAATATGTTTAGCTTGAAGTGTACTTTTAATATCATATAAAAGGGGTTATCCAAAATTTAAAAAAAAACATGTCTGCTGCTTCTAAAACCAATGCCACACCAGTCCATGGGTTGTGTGTGGTATTACAATGTAGCCCCATTCAAACAAGCCCGCATAGACAGGTGTGACACTGTTTCTGGAAGAAAGCTGCATTGCTTTTCTAATCCTAGACAATCCTTTTAAGGGGTTATTGTCAATATTTAAATGTACCATCTAAAAATATGTGATAACTTGAGGATCAGTGGAGAGTGTATCCAAAATAAAAAAAATGGGGCTCTGAGATGCCCCAGCGGAATGAATCAGTGGCTACCACCAACGCCCTACTTATTCTCTGTGCCTTTAGGTGAAAAAGGGTTATTCCTTATAGGAATGGAAATGGCACAATTCAACGGGATCCATAATTCACTTTGTTGGTTTCTTTTACAGAACAGGTTTCTCCAGCCCACATCCTAATTTCAGACCCCGGTGCACACAGTTTCCGGGTGAGTTGGGGTCCCAGTCTCGATAGTGTCGCTGGATATGAAATTCAGTACGGACCAATGGCCAGCAATATCGTACGGACCATGCAGGTGGACAGCAGGATGAACAGCACCGTTCTGGAAAACTTGAAGCCCAATACAACGTACCTGGTTACAGTGTCGGCCATATTTAAATCTGGTGGTGAAAAGGCCTTGTCTGCCATAGCATGCACAGAACAGGGTAAGTGACCGTAAGGGAATTTAACATGAGTTCCTGGCGTATGTGCTCGCGACTTATCGTGTTTGTACATTTTTTTTTTTAAATCTGTGATACTGTTCAATATACAAGGTTAGAACAAAAAAATGTAATAAATCAATTTTCGTCTATGTTACAAAAATCACCCCAATTAATACCAATAATCCCCAAAAAGTAAAGTAAAATGCAAGCAGATCCCCAATAAAAAATGAAATGTATATAAAAAGGGTAATAAAATACATAGACTATAAAAAGGTTAAAAACTGATATTTTGCATGATTACATATTAATTAACCACAGCTAATCCAGTATATTGCTAAAAAATACACATTTTTTAATAATCATTATACTGTGTAAGATCTAATATAATCCAAAACAGTCTCTATGAACCAGTACATGAATTCTGCTCAGAAAGGCATTGGGACCAACACCAGAGGCTCTAAGGACCTGCTCCTCGTAGATAGAGCAGTAGCTCAAGACTCAAGATCCAGACAGACGAATATCAGCACAGCCTGGATTGACTACAGGAAGGCCTATGACTATGGGGCTATGGAGAACAGCCTTGGAAGTCAACTCAAGACAACTAGCACAAGTTACCATCAAATGCGGCACATACCAAGGTGATGCGCTGTCCCCACTGCTGTTCTGCATAGGCTTGAACCCCCTCAGTCAGATAATTACAGTCTGGCTATGGATACAAGTTCAAGAGTGGAAGCACCATCAGCCACCTCCTCTACATGGATGATATCAAGCTGTCTGCGAAAAATGAATGAGACATCAATTCACTGATCCACCTGACAAGGATCTACAGCGAAGACATCGGGATGTCCTTCGGACTGGAGAGGTGCGACCGGTTGGTAATAAAGAGAAGCAAGGTAGTCAAGACCGATGGAGTGGAATTATTAGTAGGGCACATAGCAGATATACAGACATGCTACAAGTACCTCAGCATCACACAGAGATACGGTAACCATGATGAGGAGGCAAGGAAAGCAGCAATATCCAAATACCATCAAAGGGTCAGACAGGTCCTGAAGAGCCAGCTCAATGGGAAGAATAAAATCCGCACCATCAATACATATGCCCTGCCAGTTATCAGATTCCCTGCTGGCATAGTGTTCTGGGCAAAAGAATCATAGAATCGTAGAGTTGGAAGGGACCTCCTGGACCATCTGGTCCAACCCCCTGCTCAAAGCAGGATTCGCTAAATCATCCCAATAGAAGAAGAGATAGAAGCTGCAGATGTGAAGACACGTAAGCTCCTCACAATACGTGGAGGTCTACACCCTAAGTCTAGCACCCAAAGATTGTATACCAACAGAAAGGAGGGTGGTTGAGGCTTGATAAGCATCCAAGCCACCATCACGGATGAAACAAGGAGTATCCAGGAATACATCAGAAAAATGGCACCAAAAGATGAGATGCTGAGAGAAGGCCTAAGGCAGCAACAACAAATCTGGAAGGAAGAACAGGAACATGAAGCACCATGGCAAGACCAGCCACTGCATGGGATGTACCATCGACAGATAATGGAGGTAGCTGACTTGGAGACTTTTCCTACCAATGGCTGGAGAAAGCTAGACTCCGAGACAGCACAGAGGCACTAATCATAGTGGCACAAGAGCAAGCACTAAGTACCATATTCATAGAAGCAGGAATCTACCACACAAGACAAGGTGCAGACTATGCAAAGAAACCTCAGAAACCGTCCAACACATAGTGGCAGGATGCAAAATGCAAGCAGGAACAGTGTATACTGAATGCCGCAACCAAGTAGCGGGAATTGCATACAGGAACATCTGCACAGCATATGTGCTAAGTCCCCCTAAGTCCAGGTGGGAGATCCCAGAGAAAGTGATAGAGAATGAATGGGTTAAAATCCAGTGGGACTTCAAGATCCAGATGAATAAGCAGGTGTTGGCTAACCAGCCAGACATTGTGATAGTAGACAAGGACCTGAAGACAGCAATGTGTCTTCACAATGTGGCAGTGCCAAGTGACAGCAACATCAGAAAGAAGGAATATGAGAAGCTGGAGAAATATCAGGGCCTCAAAGGAGAAATGGAGAAGATGTGGAAGGTGAAAGCAACAGTGATTCCAGAGGTGATAGGAGCACTTGGAGCAGTGACCCCCTAAAAGTTGGGAAAATGGCTACAACAGATCCCAGGAGCAACATCTGAAGGAAAGCGCAATGCTGGGAACAACTAAGATCCAGTGCAGAACCCTCAAACTCCCAGGCCTCTTGTAGAGGACCCGAGAATGAGAAAGGACAAAAAAGACCACCCCCTTTCGGGGGTGAGAAGGAAGTTTATATAGAGTGGGTATTGCAGCCATTTGGTAAATTCAAAAAAGTTCATATTTTTCTCATTAAAACTGAAATATCACATGTTCATAAGTATTCAGACCCTTTGCTCAGACACTCATTTTTAACCCTTTTACCACCAAGGGTGGTTTGCATGTTAATGACCGGGCCAATTTTTACAATTCTGACCAGGGGTGGTTTAAGGGTAGCAAGGGCCCCGGGCTATTCAGACTCTATGGGCCCCCCCCGGTCATGTGACGGGGTCGGGAAGTCACTAGTTTTCATGACGCATACCGTGCATCAAGGGGCGGGAAGGGGTTAAATACTGAGGTAAAAAAAACGCAACGTGTGCACGAGGCCTCACAAATACTGAGGTAAAAAACACCAAATGCTCAGCGTGTCCATGAGGCCTTACAAATACTGAGTGAAAAACTCACCAAATACTCAGCGTGTGCACGAGGCCTTATAAATACTGAGGTAAAAACTCACCAAATACTCAGCGTGTGCATGAGGCCTTATAAATACTGAGGTAAAAACTCACCAAATACTCAGCGTGTGCACGAGGCCTTACAAATACTGGAAGGCTTCCACCCAACATCTAGTCCTGACTCACCTGTACCTAGCATAAAAACCAGCTAATAGTCTGCAATCACCTGCTGACCTGGACCCATGACCTGTCAGACAAGTTACTTCACATGAGTCGCACAGAGGCTTCTGCTTCATGAACTTCCCCAGATACAAGAAGCAGCCTCCGATGTGCAGCCTGTGGCCGGCTACACAGGAAGAGACGCTCCTCGTCACAGGCTGTGCCCAACATGTCAGCAGAGGGGTTAACGCTACAGACAAGTCGCCATCTCCTCACACACTGGACACGACGCTGCATCTGGCGACGAACAAGCACACATTGCACAATGTTAGTCATGTCCCAGATGTTCAGCATGTGGAGGACCAAGGGGGGACCAAAAAAGACCCCAGGATTGGAACAGGAGCATGGGAAAGTGGACGGCGGTCGGAGGGGCAGGGTTTATATAGGAGTCGGAGTAAATATATATATATATATATCTGCGGGCAGCGCACACACGCACAATCCTCAGGTTGTATAACTTTCAACTGGTCAAAACATTTCTCTCAGTAGGCCAAGAAAGAAATGTGGCAGGAATAAAGTACACCTCATAGTAACTTATGTTTGAGGCAGAGGTGACAAGACCCGCCATCTCATGCCCACCTTACTAGAGGTGCCCACTGCCCACATATAACAAAGTTGATGGAAACAGATGACTTCCACTATGATGATTAGTTACCGGCCACCCGATCACACCCATTTCACAGCTAGTCACACCCATGTCCACGCCCCAACCACACCCATTTAGCACTGCTGATCACACTGACTGGTACTGAGGGCACAGTGGCTGGTACTGTGGGCACACTGACTGGTACTGAGGAAAAGAAAGAACAGAGAGAGAGAAAAAAGAGAGAGAGAGGAGAGAGAAAGAAAGAACAGAGAGAAAGAAAGAAAGAAGAAAGAGAGAAACAGAGAGAAAGGAAGAAAGAACAGAGGGAAAGAAAGAGGGGAGAGAAAAAAAGAAAGAGGGGAAAGAAAGAAAGAACAGAGGGAGAGAGAAAGAAAGAACAGAGAGAAAGAAAGAGGGGAAAGAAAGAACAGAGAGAGAAAGAAAGAAAGGGAAAAGAAAGAAAGAACAGAGAGGGAGAGAGAAAGAAAGAGGGGAAAGAAAGAAAGAGGTCAAAGAAAGAACAAAGAGAGAAAAGAAGAAAGGGGAAATAAAGAACAGAGAGGGAGAGAGAAAGAAAGAGGGGAAAGAAAGAACATAGAGAGAAAGAAAGAAAGACAAGGAAAGAGAAGAAAGAAAGATTCTATGTAGTGCCCACCTGAGCCTCCTGGTGCAGGACATATCATGATCCACTCACATGGCCGACATCCCCGAGTCCAAGGCGATCCCACTGTCCGCGCTGTCATCGGAGGACATAGAACATGGTGATGATCTGAAGCATTCCCTGAAGTGCCTCCATGGTCTCCTCCGGTCAGCTTCCAGCACGTCACTTCCGATGGAATGTCACGTGTGAGTTTTCAAGTGCTCCTCGGGGCTCTGTCGTATACTCCTGTGTCTGCGGGAAAAGTAAGCTCCCGGTTGGGGCAGTGGGGCAGACTCTCAAAATCTGGGACGGTTGGGAGGTATGAATGCTCCCCATTATACACCTTGTACATGCATGGCTCCGCACACCTCATACACACACGGTTCCGCTTTGTATACCTCGTACACACGGCTTCGCTCCGTACACCTCGCACACACTCGGCTCTACTCAGTACACACATGGCTCCACTCCGTAAACCTCGTACACATGCGGCTCTGCTCCGTACACCTTATACACATGCAGTCACGCTCTGTACACCTTGTACACACATGGCTCTGCTCCGTAAACCTTGTACACATACCGCTTTGCTCCACACACTTCGTACACATGTGGCTCCGCTCCGTAAACATACGACTCAGCTCTGTACACTTTATACACACAGGGCTCCGTTCCATACACCTTGTACACATGCGGCTCCGCTTCGAACACCACGTACACACACACGGCTTTGCTCCGAATACACATGCGGCTTTGCTCCGTACACCTCGTACACACACGCGGCTCCGCACCGTACACCTCGCACGTGCGCGGCTCCGCTCCGTACACCTCTTACACGCGCAGCTCCGCTCCGTAAACATATGACTCAGCTCTGTCCACTTTATACACACAGGGCTCCGTTCCATACACCTTGTACACATGCGGCTCCGCTTCGAACACCACGTACACACACACGGCTTTGCCCCGAACACACATGCGGCTTTGCTCCGTACACCTCGTACACACACGCGGCTCCGCACCGTACACCTCGCACGTGCGCGGCTCCGCTCCGTACACCTCTTACACGCGCAGCTCCGCTCCGTACACCTAATACACATGCGGCTCCGCTCCGTAAACATACGACTCAGCTCTGTACACTTTATACACACAGGGCTCCGTTCCATACACCTTGTACACATGCGGCTCCGCTTCGAACACCACGTACACCCACACGGCTTTGCTCCGAACACACATGCGGCTTTGCTCCGTACACCTCGTACACACACGCGGCTCCGCACCGTACACCTCGCACGTGCGCGGCTCCGATCCGTACACCTCTTACACGCGCAGCTCCGCTCCGTAAACATACGACTCAGCTCTGTACACTTTATACACACAGGGCTCCGTTCCATACACCTTGTACACATGCGGCTCCGCTTCGAACACCACGTACACACACGGCTTTGCTCCGAACACACATGCGGCTTTGCTCCGTACACCTCGTACACACACGCGGCTCCGCACCGTACACCTCGCACGTGCGCGGCTCCGCTCCGTACACCTCTTACACGCGCAGCTCCGCTCCGTACACCTAATACACATGCGGCTCCGCTCCGTAAACACACGGCTCAGCTCTGTACACACAGGGCTCCGTTCCGTACACCTCGTACACACACGTGGATTCGCTCTGTACACCTCGTACACACACGCAGCTTCACTCCGTACACCTCGTACACACATGCAGCTCCACTCCTTACACGCGTGGCTCTGCTCCATACACATCGCACACATGCAGCTCCGCTCCGTACACCTCACACGCGCGGAGCTCCGCTCCGTACACCTCGCACGCGCGTCACCTCTGCTCCGTACACCTCACACACGCGCAGCACCGCTCCATACACTTCGCACATTCGCAGCTCTGCTATGTACACCTCGCACACGCGCAGCTCCACTCCGTACAACTCGCACATTCGCGGCTCTGCTCTGTACACCTCGCAAACACACGCAGCTACATTAACCCTGTAAACCCCTCCTGACACCACACATAATTCTCTCATCCAGCACCATGACAACCAGCGCAGCAGTCCCACATACAATACATTGAGTGCTGTGTGCACAGGGCCTGTGATGAGGTCACAGGAGGGGAGGAGTCAGTTGTCACATGATCAGGGGCCTCCACTGAAGGGCCTCTGATCATGTAACCCCTGACTCCTCCCCTCCTGTGACCTCATCACAGGTCCTGTGCGCACAGAGCAGGGATTTATTAGTGAGGGGCTGGTGCTGCGGTGGCCGGTGGGTCTGGGAGGGGGAGGAAGGGGTCGATACATTGGGGGGGCGTGGCGCTATGGTCGTGGATTATAATGGGGCATTTTTCCTTGGGATGGTGGGCCCCCCCACACCACTGGGCCCTGGGCTACCGCCCAGATTGACCTCATTATAATCCGCCACTGATTCTGACCACTGTCCTTTTATGAGGTAATAACTCTGGAACGCTTCCATGGATTCCGGTGATTCTGACAATGTTTTCTCGTGACATTTTGTACTTCATGATAGTGGTACAATTTCTTTGATATTACTTGAATTTATTTGTGAAAAAAAATGGAAATTTGGCAAAAAATTTGCAATTTTCCAACTTTGAATTTTCATGCCCTTAAATCACAGAGATATGTTACGCAAAATACTTAATAAGTAACATTTCTCACATGTCTACTTTACATCAGCAGAATTTTGGAACCAAAATTTTTTTTTGTTAGGAAGTGATAAGGGTTAAAAGTTGACCAGTGATTTCTCATTTTTACAACAAAATTTACAAAACCATTTTTTTTTCAGGGACCACATCACATTTGAAGTCACTTTGAGGGGTCTATATGATAGAAAATACCCAAAAGTGACACCAGTCTAAAAACTGCACCCCTCAAGGTGCTCAAAACCACATTCAATAAGTTTATTAGCACTTCAGGTGCTTCACAGGAATTTTTGGAAGGTTTAAAAAAAATGAACATTTAACTTTTTTTCACAAAAAAATTACTTCAGATCCAATTTGTTTTATTTTACCAAGGGTAACAGGAGAAACTGGACCCCAACAGTTGTTGTACAATTTGTCCCGAGTACGCTGATACCCCATATATGCAGGTAAACCACTGTTTGGGTGCATGGCAGAGCAGGAGCGCCGTTTGACTTTTCAATGCTAAATGGTCTGGAATTGAGATTGGACGCCATGCCGCGTTTGGAAAGCTCCTGATGTGCTTAAACACTGGAAACCCCCCACAAGTGACACCATTTTTGAAATTAGACCCCCTACGGAACTTATATACATGCGTGGTGAGCACTTTGAACCTCCAAATGCTTCACAGAAGTTTATAACGTACAGCCCTAAAAATAAAAAATCATATTCTTTTTACAAAAATAATCTTTTCGCCCCTAATATTTTATTTTCACAAGGGTAACAGGAGAAATTGGACCCCAAAAGTTGTTATACAATTTGTCCTGAGTACGCCGATACCCTACATGTGGGGGTAAGTAGCACTGTTTGACTTTTTCAACACAGAATTGGCTGGAATTGAGATCGGATGCCATGTCGTGTTTGGAGAGCCCCTGATGTGTCTAAACAGTGGAAACCCCCCAATTCTACCTCCAACCCTAACCCCAACACACCCCTAGCCATAACCCTAACCACAAACCTAACCCTAACACTCCCCTAACCCTAATCCAAACCCTAACTTTAGCCCCAACCCTAAGCCTAACTTTAGCCCCAACCCTAACCCTAACTTTAGCCCCAAAAATAACGTGTAAAAATATTTTGTTTTAAATTCCTAAATAATTAAAAAAAAAATAAACAATAAATACATTTATATATGTAAATAAAATAAATAAATAAATGTACACATATTTAGTATCGCTGCATCCGTAATGACCCGGCCTATAAAACTGTCCCACTAGTTGACCCCTTTAGTGAACCCCATAAAAAAAACAAGGCAAAAAAAAATGCTTTATCATCATACCGCTGAATAAAAAGTGGAATAACACGCGATCAAAAAGACGGATATAAATAAACATGGTACCGCTGAAAACGTCATCTTGTCCCGCAAAAAATGAGCTGCCATACAGCGTCATCAGCGAAAAAATAAAAAAGCTATAGCTCTCAGAATAAAGCAATGCAAATTTTTTTTTATATAAAATAGTTTTTATTGTATAAAAGCGCCAAAACATTAAAAAATGCTATAACTGAGGTATCGCTGTTATGATACTGACCCGAAGAATAAAACTGCTTTATCAATTTTACCACACGTAGAACGGTATAAACACCCCCCTCCAAAAGACATACATGAATTGCTGGTTTTTATTCATTCTGCCTCAACAAAAATCGTAATAAAAAGCAAATCAAAAAATGTCATGTGCCCGAAAATTGTACCAATAAAAACATCAACTTGTCCCACAAAAAAGTAAGACCTCACATGACTCTGTGGACCGAAATATGAAAAAATTATAGCTCTCAAAATATGGTGGCACAAAAACTTCTTGCAAAAGAAGTAAATCTCTGAAATACGTAATTCAGACAGAACCACCGGCGGAAGATGATTTCCTATGAGGCAGATGGAGGCACTGTGAATGCCATAGGACCTGTGATCCGGCGGTGTCCGTCTTTTTCGGCTTGCATAAAAACGCAGTGCACCTCTGAAAGGAAGGACAACGCTGAGCAGAGGCCAGATGGAGTCCAGAGTAACTCTGCTGCTTCATTATAGTGAATGGATTCCTCAGGGGTTTCATCTGTCAGGTAGCTCAGAGATTTAAATGGAAACTCCAAAGTATGTGCTCAGCGTAGAGCGCCGGATAAATGTGATCATAAACGTTATGAAAAATGTTCCCAATAAAAGCTTCAACTCAATCCACAAAAAAGTCCCCACTCAGGTCTGTCATCTGTTAACAGAAATATAGGGGGCTTCCACGTTACTGGTAGTACAAAGGCTCTGGAAAAGCCAAAAGAAATTCAGCAAATTCTGCGCTCCCAAATCCAAATTCCCACCTCGCTTCTGAGCCCCAGTGTGCATAAACCACCTTTAGCATTCACATTTATGCAGGAGTTTAATTTCCAAAATGGGGTCACTTGGGGGGAAGGGGGATGCTGCTCTCTAGCACTTAGGGGGCTCTATATATGGAGTCCGCAAACTATTTTAGGAAAATCTGCGCGCCAGGAGGCATATAGCGCTGCATCCCTACCGAGACTCTCCGTATGGCTAAGCAGTACTGTATAGCCACATATGGTGTATTCCTATATTCAGCAGAAATTGTGAGACAGATTCTGTTGCCAATTTTACTCTCTTCTTGTGTGAAAATGTTAAATCTGGGGCTAAAACAAAATTTTTGTGGTAAAAATGTAATTATTTTTTCTTCACTGCCCAATGGTATAAAATTCTGTTGACACACCCTTGATATCAATATGATCATTACACCCCTAGAGTAATTCATTGAGAGGTGTAGTTTGTAAAATGGGGTCACTTATGGGGCGCTCTACTGTTTTGGCACCTCAGGGGCTCTCCCAGTGGGTCATGGCATCCTCAAGCCATAATAGTTAAATCTGCACTATAATCTTGCGCTCCTTCCCTTTTGAGCTTTGCATTGTGCCTCAGAAGTAGTTTTCACCCACACATGGGATATTGGCACACTCAGGAGAAATTGCACAACAAGTTCTGGGTCCATTTTCTCCAGTTACCCTTTAGAAAATAAAAAATTTGGGGCTAAAAGAAAAATTTTGCAGTAAAAATATGTTGTTTTTTTTGTTTTTTTGTTAAGTTTCTTAGCTCTGTTATAAACTTCTGTAAAGCACCTGGTGGTTCAAGATGCTCACCACACATGTAGATAAGTTTCTTGAGGGGTCTAGATTCCAAAATAGTATCACTTGTGGGGGGTTTCCACTGTTTAGGTACATCAGGGACTCTCCAAATGTGACATGGCATCCAAACTCAATTCCAGACAATTTTGCGTTGAAAAAGTCAAATGGCGCTCCTTCCCTTCCGAGCTCTGTCATGCGCCCAAACAGTGGTTTACCCCCACATATGGAGTATCAGCATACTCAGGCCAAATTGCACAACTTTTGGGGTTCAATTTCTCCTGTTATCCTTTGGAAAATAAAAAATTGCGGACGAAAAGATCATTTTTGTGGAAAAAATATGATTTTTTATTTTCACTGCTCTATGTTATTAACTTTTGTGAAGCACTTGGGTGTTAAAAGTGCTCACCACACATCTAGATAAGTTCCTTGGGGGCTCTAACTTCCAAAATGGGGTCACTTATGGGGGATTTTCACTGTTTAGGTACATCGGGGCTCACCAAAAGCGACATGGCGTCCTCTCTCGATTCCAGACAATTTTACATTCAAAACCTCAAATGGTGCTCCTTCCCTTCCGAGCCCTGCTGTGCACTTAAAGAGTGGTTTTCCTCCACACATGGGGTATCGTTGTACTCAGGAGAAATTGTACAACAAATATTGTGGTTCATTTTCTCCTGATACCCTTGAAAAAATAAAAAAAATTGTGTCTGAAGTAAAATTTTTGTGAAAAAAAAGTTAAATGTTTATTTTTTCCTTCCACATTACTTCAATTCTTGTGATGCACCTAAAGGGCTAATAAACTTTTTGAATGTGGTTTTGAACACCATGAGGGGTGCAGTTTTTAGAATGGTGTCACTTTTGGGCATTTTCAGTTACATAGGCCACCAAAGTGACTTCCAATGTGAGGTGGTCCCTAAAAAAAATGGGTTTGTAAATTTTGTTGGAAAAATGAGAAATCACTGGTCAACTTTTAATCCTTATAACTTCCTAACAAAAAAAATTATGTTTAAAAAATTGTGGTGATGTAAAGTAGACATGTGGGAAATGTTATTTATTAACTATTTTGTGTGATATAACGCTCTGATTTAGGGGCATAAAAATTAAAAGTTTGAAAATTGTGAAATTTTCAATTTTTTTTGCCAAATTTACATTTTTTTCACAAATAAACACAAGAAATTTTGAAGAAATTTTACCACTATCATAAAGTATAATATGTCACGACAAAATATTCACAGAATCAGCGGGATCTGTTGAAGCGTTCCAGAGTTATAACCACATAAATTGACAGTGGTCAGATTTCAAAATTAAGGCCTGGTCATTAACCTACAAAATGGATTGGTCCATAAGGGGTTAAAGATACTACAATACTTGCCAACATACTAACACGTAGTATTACCCCTCTATAGAAAATATCACCTCAACGTGTGTTTCGCAGTCTTGGTCAGTAGCTCCTAAAGGGATTTGGATAAAAACACTCTTGAGAATTTAGAGGAAAAAAAAACTAGAATTTAGAGAAAAGACCATTGTTTATTTTGAGAAAGAAACTGAAATCCACAAACAGAAATTGAAGAGAGATCTAACAATGAATCTCTTAAAAAATTTATGGGACCTCCTGAAAAAGATTGTGGAACGCACGTCAAAGTGTTATTTGTAATTGAGGGGTCCAATTACTTGCTATTATGCCATCAGGTAAAATAATCTTTATAAAATCTTAGTTTATATATCATTTAATCAATTATATAATAGTTAATTTTTGGGATTATTTCTGGTCAGGCGCATATCTCACAAGATCTTATGTAAGGTTTTTTTTATTACGCAAAATATATTTATAACTATCTGGGATTAATTAATAGTTGCAGGCTCAGTGCTAGCACCTGATGTAGTCATGTAAAATATTTTAATTTGGCCTGTTTATAGGGTTTGTAATATATCACAAATCTCATGTTTTATAGGGGGTTTTTTGCCTGATTTTTAGGTTATTAATACAGATATCTGTTTTTAATTAATTAATTGATTAATTACTTATTAATTGATAATTGATGTATTGGTATTTTTTATGATTAGATGATTGGTTCAGTATGTGATTCAGTGTTTTATTTCTGATCATTTATATTATAAAATTTGATTGTTCAGGTCGAGTTTCGTAGAATTTTGTAGGATTATTTCTTCTACATTAATTTTAGGGACTTCTTTGATGTTCTAGTTATCAAGGCAAGTCACCATATGAATTCATTACAAGACAGATTTAACTGAAATACAAAAAATATGGAGCTAAACAACCACCAAGTTAGGTCATAAAAATGTTTTTTAATAGAAAAATTGTTTAAAACAAACAATACATCACATATATCATGGAACAATTGTCAAAAAACAGAGCGATTCAAATGAGGTTACAGATACACCAACAAAAGGTATCACAAAAAACACCATAACATGGGTAGCAGCCACAAGATTTAAAGAACTATATAAAGGACTATATAAAATGACAGTGGAATAATTTAATAGTGCCGGGTAGAAAAAAGTCCTGTCACTGCATAAATATAATAATCAAGGTATCAACGGTTCACAGAGGTCAGTGACCACTAAATCATTAGTTGCAGTGAAGGAGTTAATACTTTCATTATAGGTTCTTACCCATGTTGGTGTCCATAGGTGCAGACATGCGCGTTTCGCTACAGCTTCCTCGGGGGGCCGTTGTGTCGTTAATGTCCCCGGTGTCCTGCTTACAGTATATATCCCCTAGGTGTTCATCTTAATTGGCGCATGTCTTCAAACATCTGGACGCCGCTAACCGCATCATTCCTGGCGCCAAGATGGTAGTGCGGGTCACTGGGAAATCCCCAATGACGTCAATGACCCGCACACGTCACTATATGGCGCCGGAAGTGATGCCGCGGCCATAGTCCGCGTCGAAGACATGCGCACTGATGAATTATACAAACTGCAATAACACCAGGAGTACAACGACACCATATCGAATCTGGGCAGCGAAACGCGCGTCAGGGGGTGGACGTGGCTCCTCGGCATCTTGTTACCTCCGTCATGGGTAAGCACTGAAATTACTTTCAGGCACTTGGTTGTTTTTCCTCTTTTGATGTAATGTCACTATGGCAGTCTTAGGGGATTTTTTTATGACTGATTTGTTTCACATACATATGTGTCAACACAATTATGGTATCACAATGTGTCTATAATTGTAAGTATATATGGCTGACCTGATATACTGATATGTGATTTAAAGTGCCCACACTCACTATATTATCATGATGGTGTTTACTATTTTTGCATGTCTTGGACCCAAGAGTTTTTTCTAGGGTCACATGTCCTATGTTTGTGCTTCTATGAGCTATATTTTGTATTGTTAATATATAAATATTTTTTTTTTTGATTTTTTTTACAAAACGTGTATGGAGCTCCATTTTTTTTTCTAATTATCCAAACTTTATTCCATCAGCAAGCCCGAAACAAAACACAACGTTTAACCTTTATAGGGGTCTTTATCACTTACTTGATAAAGACCATAATTAAGGTGGAAACGTAGTAGGCTCTCAATGAACTGTATACCTTAAACAGAGGCCATTATGAACATTTGTTCTTTTTCTTAGATGACACAAGGGTGAAGTTTCTTAATTTCAAAGACCTGGGCTCCAACAGCGTGAAGGCCATCTGGGGGTCTGCAGATGGAGAAGTACAAGGTTATCGTGTGCGGTGCCGAAGGCAAGCAGGCCACTCCTCGGTTATCAATGTTGCTCCGCAGACTCACAGCGTATATTTAACGGACGTTGTCGAAGGAGTCATGAATAAGATCTGTGTCGTACCTATTTATAAGTATGGAGAGGGCAAAAACCTGTGCCGAAAGATTTATATACAACAAGGTAGGTGACAGAACCAGTGGAGAGACCTTACTGAGCTCCTCAAGTCTATGGTATTATCCAATGGACTGCTGATTTTCCACTTTTGTCCATGGGCTGTGTCCAGTAAAAGGAATATCTCCAAGCAACAAACTACTAAGAATATAAATTTTACAATAGAAGGAAATGCTTCCAAGTCTTCAGACAAACCTAATAATATTGAGTGAGATGAGCCGAGAAGGTGAGAGATTTTCTCCGAGCTCTTTGTATGAAATTACAGCCCGTCCTTGAGGATGGAACAGAGGAGGCAATAAGCAATTACACTCAGTGTTCAATATGATTAGGGATCAAGCCATGTCCTTGATAAATGCTGAAGGTTCGAGGTATGAAATGGTATCTCTGCATTTAGCTAAATGGGATTCTTCAGCTTTTCATAATGAAGGATGATCCGACTTCTACAGATGATGTAAATGGATGCACAGCGTCTGCCATCCGCTATTTATGCAGAACATGGACAGTAAAAAGCGTAAGAAAGTTAGGTTGTCAATAAACTGGAGATGTAAAATAAGAAAATTACTCACTTTTCAGTAGGATCACAATTTTTTCACAGGCAGATTCCGTCTGGAATCCGAATGAAAATCATTGCGAAACCACAACAAAAAATTAACATAATGCACAGCACTGTCAAAACGACATTACTGTGCACATGTTCAGTCTTTTGCTACTTTTTTTTAAGCGTTCACGATTTGGAAATCTTGAAGCCCTTTAAAGAAGCAACCTGTTTATCTTCTCTCACAACTATGATGGAAAGTACAGAGAGAAGATGCAGGCGGCAGATCCACCACAAAAAACGATGGAACAGACACCAGCGAAGTCGCTTCTGAAGAATGGAGTATGCGCTACCTCCACTCCATTTAATCTTAAAGGGGTTGTTCACTACTAGGACAACCCCTTCTTGATCAAAATGTTTGGCCCCGATAAATTAATAAAGCCTATACTCACCTCCAGTTCCGGTTCCGTTCCTGCAGAGGGTCTCATGCGGTGTTGTGTCACGTGACCCCGGCTCTCCAATCAGCTCTGGCTTCACTGTCTCCGCCTTCGGACAAATTGAACATGAAGAGGAAGACCGGGCAGCCGCTGACCCAGACTTCCTCTTCATGTTCGATTTGTCCAAAGGCAGATACAGTGACGCCATTGCTGATTGGGCGTCGGTGTCACAACACCGTTAGACAGCCCCAGGGAGAGCGAGTGCTGACAACACTGAAACGGCGCCGGCATGGGAGGCGAGTATAGGCTTTATTATTTTATTGGGGCATGAGAAGAAATTATTCTAGTAGTGCACAACTTCTTTAATGTGGCTGTTAAAGAAAGCCGAGCATAGTCTCTGCAGTCCCATAGACATACAGTAGAGATAGGGGATAACTTTTTTATTTTTTTATTAGGAGGAATAGCCCTTCAACTGATTTTGAGAATGGGGTTCCCAAATTCCAGTGTCAAACACCACTTTTTTTTCACTTTAATGGGTCTGAGAGAACAGCTATAGAAGGGAATGGAGCGTTGGTCAGGCGTTCTTCTCCCAGTACTTTACACTTCTACTCCATTCATTCATGGGACCCCCTTTCTTCGATCGGTTTAGGTCCCAACAGTCCGCACCTACTCTGCAGTTAGGAGATAAATATATTTAATGGGAAAACCACATTGAAGCAGGATTTGCAATCGTGTGGGATGTCTGGGGGTCTATAATAGGTACCATAAATGTAGGGACTTTATATGGCTCTATGGACCAAGCCATTCCAAGATCAATGGAAAATGTCACTGTTATTAACAATGCACTTATTTTTTTCTTAAGGAACATCAGCAGACAGTTATTCAAGAATATCAACTCGGTAAAAGAAGGTGAAAGAGATGCCATGATGGCCGACATGAATGGAACCAAACAAAAGCCACAAGGATGAGAAACTTTTACTATCTGAACGTTTCTGCAGAAGACGAAAAAGTGCTAAGAAATTGGGAGAAGAACTCAAGTGTGTAGACCTCAAGAAGGAGAAGCTGAGGAGATCATCTTGTGATAACCCATTTTAACATCCGTGTGGTCAACATACCTTGTGGCCATAATGAGCCTGTGTATCTTTCTCATAACCATTGCAGACTGATCCTATCTCATCTATTTACAGGGGTTCTCCAAAACTGGAAAATGACCTGGCCTAAAAGGCCATCATCGGTGGTGATACAACTCTCGATATCCTGGTCATTGGTTGTACAGGGCAGGATGGTCCGATGAGCTCTGTGGTCCCACCTTGGTTTACCAGGCACACCTCCACACTTCTAGTCCTATTTAAAGTCTATGGACACCTTTGGGGACATTTTTTTAACTTAAATTCATGCATTTTTGTCTAAAATCCATTTTTGAAATTGGCGTTCATTAAACATTTTGCAGCATTTATCTTCTCTATTGATTCTACGCCCATTGCTGGCTACAGAATGAGGTCATCAAGAATCCGTCCATGAGCATGTGCTGAGGCTTTGTAACACTTTTATCTTTTCTTTTCTTTGAGGTTCCCTCAAATTAGTTATAACGACAAACATCATTTAAACATCCATGTGGTCTGTGGTCATCATTTGGCTGAGAAGGGCTCAGAAAAAGACAGATAAAAAAGTTACAGACTTTCAAAAGGAGTTTACTGATGGATTCTTAGATAACTCATTCTGCCGCGGGGAATATACAGTGCAACACAAAAGGTTATAGAAGGCAAGAGGTGCAAAATTTTAAATGAAACCCAATTTAAAAATAAAAAATGAACTTAAAAAATGGCCATATAGTATATGGGTTCTTCTCAAGTTTGAAAGGCACATAGGGGACAGCTTTGCGATTACTGGGGGTCCGACTGCTTTGGACCCCACTAATATTATGCATCGGAGCCCAGTTAATTTTCATATACATGTAAATATCCAAAAATTAGGAGATTTGTTACAAGAAGAAAAACAAGTGTCCAAATATCAAGGGGTTGTCCAGGACTATGATAATGATCTATCCTGATAATATGGATGTGCTTTTCTTGTCATCAATATCAGATCAATGGGGGTCCAACACCCATTGCCCCTACCAATCAGCTGATACCTGGCAGAACTAAACAGTGCATGGAGCCCAAACACTTCCGTTGACCATGTAGTGGCCATTCTCGGTACTGCAGCTCGGCTTCTATTGATATGCAAGGGAGCGGAGCTGCAATGTACGGTGTTGTGGTGGTCTACTTCATACAATGTGCACTCCCACCATCCACAGGGGCCTTGTGCCAGTTGTAAGACCCCCAACTGATCTGATATGTAAAGACCTATCCTAAGGGTAGGTGTAACAGTATAAAAAATCTTTTGATTTTTGGATGAAAATTGTTGAAAATTGTGCACGTTGAGTTTTTTTTTTGTTTTTTTCACATGAGGATTCAGTGAAAAAAAAAAATCACTCCTATGAAGTGCCCCATTGAATAACACTGGTCCTTTTTTTTTTTCACATATAGCACCAGGACCAAAAATACGGTTGTGTGAACAAGCCCTAAGTGTAGAGCAGTATATTGATGCTGGACAACCCTTTTTTATTGTCTGCAAGTTTACTTTAAGATTAGGAGTCCGCAGCTATATGACAGAGATGCAGGAATTTACAGGTGACAGTGGCATCGATGCAAAAAATAAAATTTTTGGAAAATGTAGGTACACTTCCAAAGGTGCGGTAGACTTTTCTTATTGTCGCACCTGCAGCTCTAATTTACATCAAAATGTGCCTTGGTTCTAAAGCAAAATGTCCTTAATGTACAGAAGGGGCGCTCAAAAGCCACAGACTGACAGATTACAAGACAGTCCATAGGGAGCGAGCGCTGTGCATAGCTGCTGCATGGGCTACCATAACTACACGGGAGCAGTAACACCAGCAACATGGAGATTCTGAGAATCGGAAGAGGAGGAACGCCTAGTGAAAGATCCGATTCACATACCATACTTATGGAGAACTACCATATTCAGTGTCTTCTTCTACTATGTTCCTTAAAACAAAGGAGCCGCAGGGACACTAAATTCCCTGCAGACTCCACATCGACAGTCTGTAGACTTTGTGATTTTTTTATTTTTTTTTAAGTATTTTTTACTAACTTTTTATATTTGTTTGTTGCACAATAAAAAGTTACAAAACAAAAAACAGTAAAATTGTCCAAAACTGTTACATAAGTTTCTTTCGAAGCACAGAACTTTTTCATGAATGGTATTAATAGTTTATCTCTCTATAGGCAGCACATGCAATTGGGATTAAAAGGGTTTATTCACTACTTGGACAACCTCTTCTCGATTTCTGTGTTACCCCTTGCAAAATAATAACACCTATACTCACTTCCTGTGCTGTTCCAACGGTGTCGACACTGTCTCTCCCGGAGATCATGACACATTATTTCATGCCATCCCTGGGGCTAATCCCTGCCTTCAGACAAATCACATACATCGCAGCAGCATCCCCCTCGTCTCCATCCTCTACTTACTGTTTTATACTAAAGGGGCTTCATTTAGAGACTGGGGGAATTTTTGATAAATTACAAAGCAATGTCAGACAGGTAAACAGTAATTGCATTTCACAGGAAAGCGAGGAAGACATGAACCCCATTATGCTAATAAGATACAATGCAAAATTTCATATACTCGATGCTCCACAGAAAATGTTTCCAGTGCTCCAGAGTCCAGTAATGGCAGCTTTACATGACTTCAACTGACGCTTAGCATTGTGCTTGGTGATGTAAGGCTGTATGCAGCTACTCGGCCATGAAGCTCCTGGCGCAGTATTTGTGCTGATATTATTACCAGAGGAGGTCGGGACTCTGCAGTTATGGTCAGCAGAGCATTGGTGACTTTTCTGCTCTCTGCTCCTCAGCAATCGGTGACCCCGCTCTGTAATGTTACGGGGTCTCCACTTCATGTCTGAGCTGCTGCGGTTCCTTCCATTTCTCAATAATATCACTCACAGGCGATGAGAGATTTAGCAGGAAAGAAATGTTATATACTGGGGGGGGGGCGATGGTCCAAATGTTATACAAGGGTGGGCATGGGTCAAATGTTACACACCAGGGGGAGAAGTGTCAGATGTTATACACTAGTGGGCGGGGGGGGGCCAGATTCTATATCCTGGGGGGGGTACGAGGGACGAAATGTTATAGGTGGGAAGAGCGAGGGCTCAAACGTTAAACACCACTGGGCAAGGGGCCGAATGTTATACATGTAAGGGTAGGACGAATTTTACACACTGGGAGGGTCAAGAAGCTGGATATTATACACTATGGTGGCGAGGGACCAAATGTTGTACACCTTGTGGGAGTGGGGCAAAGGGCCGGATGTCACTCCTCAGTCGGAGAGGGGTCCAATGAAAAACTGGATTACATATTTAGCTTATAAACAATGCTGGGGCCATGGCACTTTCTGGGGTTACATATGTGCGAGATGGTTGTATCTGCAGAATTTACATGCACTTCACCAGACCCATCCACAAGTGGGACAATCACAGTATTTTCTACAAAAAATCTCCTTGTAGGAATGAATTCTCACTTATCAGTGATTTTCCCATGACGGTTTGATAAACAACTCACATTAGATGACGTAGAATCATTGTGCAAAGGTCATTTATTAGAGGAGAGAGACACAACTATACAGACACAACACCAACATCAACCATGAAAAATCGAGACCAAGGTTTCTGCAGTAAAGCTTTCATAAGATTCACAGATTAAAGTCAGACATTACAGTAAATGGTTTCTCTTCCATCTTGATCCTACTATTAATATAAAGTCATTTTCGGGTATGTCTATATCTCGATATGTTTCTAACAAGTATCAATGATAAAAAGCCCCAAAAATACTTACACAATGCCTGAGTGGTTACCATAATGCCCGTGTGGCTACCGCTGAATTAAAGGGGTTGTCTCAACTTCTTAAATGAGTAAATTTTCAAAGTTCTTGTAAAAACAATCAAATTTGCAATTTACCTCTGATTAAATATCTTCTCTGAGGGAAGTTTAATTCTATTGTCTACAACTCGTTGCCTTGGTCACCGGCCACCACTGCATTCCACCAGTCTTTCAGGAGCGCAGCACTTGGCGGCTCTTTGCTGTAGAGCTTGCAAGCATTGCGCTGAAGCTGGCTGCAGGGGAAAAGCTGCCTCTGCTTGTAACATGGCAGAGTACACAGTTCGGGTCAGCAGCTCAGCCCCGACGCTAGTCCACACTGTCAATCGTAAGGCGTGCACTGCATGCTGGGAAGCCGGGAGGCAGGGGAGCGGTGCGCTATTGAGATAGAAGTAGAGAATAACCCTTTAACTCACCAGGACGGATTACCTGTTGGTATGAGTAGGCGCTATGAAGCCTGTTGAGGATCACTGAGAAAAGAGAAGACCAGTTATGGATCTAGTGCAGCATCCCGATATCTGCACCCACTTTTTTGGGGGATCTAATGAGGATTTAGGCGCAAATAAATATGGCAACTATATACCACATCTACTTACTGCAGATAAAATAGTAATACGTCTCATGGCTTCAGTGTGGAAAAGAGGATCATCTATGTGCGGATACACTGTGCATCCGTGGTAGTAAACTGAACAGACTCCTCAGCTTTCTTCCACAGATCTTGCAAAATACACATTTGGAACTATTCTGATGACAAATATGAAGACACTAGCTGAAGAACCCGGCGCTGCCCGGGCATAGTAACTAACTACAGTTAGTTATAACAAATTATAATGATTATATCTATATATATATATAAAGCTGAGCGTAGAGCCCCGCCCACTCCGCATAGACACATTCACTATAATATCCAACATCATCCCGTCAGCCAGAGCCACCAGACTACAACCCCTAATATCCCACATCATTCCGTCAGAGCCACCGGACTACTACCCCTAATATCCCACATCATCCCATCAGCCAGAGCCACCGGACTACTACCCCTAATATCCCACATCATTCCGTCAGAGCCACCGGACTACTACCCCTAATTTACCACATAATCCCGTCAGCCAGAGCCACCAGACTACTACCCCTAATATCCCACATCATCCCGTCAACCAGAGCCACCAGACTACTACCCCTAATATCCCACATCATCACATCAGCCAGAGACACCGGACTACTACCCCTAATATCCCACATCATCCCGTCAGCCAGAGCCACCGGACTACTACCCCTAATATCCCACATCATCCCGTCAGCCTGGGATCAGAACCAGAGCGCTGAGTGGAACGGTCCTAACTTCCATACCGGGGATCCCTTTAAGAGAGGCTGGCTTCAGAACCAGAGCACTGAGTGGATTTGTCCTAACTTCCATACCAATGATCCCTTTAATCGAAGCCTGGGGTGAGAATCAGAGCACCGAGGAATTTACCCTAACTTCCATACCAGAGATCCCTTTAAGAGAGGCGTGGGGTCAGTACCAAAGCGCAGAGTGGGTTTTCCCTCACTTCCATACTAGGGATCCCTTTAAGAGGGGCCTGGGGTCAGAATCAGAGCACAGAGTGGCTTTGCCCTCACTTCCATACCGGAGATCCCTTTAAGAGGGGTCTGGGGTCAGAACCAGAGCGCTGAGTGGAATTGCCTTAACTTTCATACCAATGATCCCTTTTAGAGAGCCTGGGATCAGAACCAGAACGCTGAGTGGATTTGCCCTAACTTCCATACAGGAGATCCCTTTAAGAGAGCCTGGGGTCAATACCAGAGCATTTGAAGGCAATTGCCCTGACTTCCATATCGGGGATCCCTTTAAGAGAGCCTGGGGTCAGAACCAGAACGCTGAGTGGAATTGCCCTAACTTCCATACCAGGGATCCCTTTAAGAGAGGCCTGGGGTCAGAACCAAAGCACTGGATGGATTTGTCCTGACTTCCATACCAATGATCCCTTTAATAGAAGCCTGGGGTCAGAATCAGAGCGCTGAGGGATTTGCCCTAACTTCCATACCGGAGATCCCTTTAAGAGGAGCCTGGGGTCAGAACCGGAGCGTTTAGTGGAATTGCCCTAGTTTCCATACCAATGATCCCTTTAAGAGACCCTGGGGTCAGAACCACAGAGCTGAGTGGAACGGTCCTAACTTCCATACCGGGGATCTCTTTAAGAGAGGCCTGGGGTCAAAACCAAAGCGCTGGATGGATTTGCCCTGACTTCCATACCAATGATCCCTTTAATAGAAGCCTGGGCTCAGAATCCTCCCTTCCGCACAATGATGTTTCACTATTTATAGTATTTCTGAGCAGCATACTTGCACATTTATCATTATATACTATGGTTTTATCATAGCAATATCCTTTAAGCAGATACATATATGTATATATATAGTTTGTGTCAGGAATACACTAAGACACTTTGAGCACTATTGCATTCTATCAATTTGTTTATCTAATTTTTTTTTGTAATTTATTTGAGGAGTGGTATATATAAAAACATTATTCTACTTTCTACGTTGTTATGAGCTCTGTATAACAAAAATTACAGCTTTTTCATGAGAAAATAAATTTATCATCCTTATGGTTCATTTAAGTATCTATAGTGTAATTTAGCATTAGTGCTCATATATTATGGATACAATGTCCTGACATTTTTTAGATGCTTTCTAGTTCAGTTTGAACGTTAGGATTAATCCATTATTCACACATTGATTGGAAAATAACTGTTTTCATATACTGTACATTGAACCATATAAGCACCAATTGTACCAGACAGTACTTTTTTGTATCAGTATTTATTTATTCATGCTTTTTCTTTTTTATTTACTTTGATCATTAGCTCATTAATTGGGTATCACTGATCCGGTTTTTCAGGTTCATTTGTGTGTCTACCCACTATATTATTAGAATTAATTTTTACCAATTGTTTGTCAATAATGTTAATAAAGATTGAATTTTAAATTTATTTGGCATATACGTCTTGTAATTTATAGGTTTAATACTTAGTATGTTGCTGATATCTATGTTGAGATAACCCCTTTAATTTATTAGATTTTGTTTTGGTACTGTATGTCTAGAAAAAATTTGCAGGACCCTAGTCGGTGGTCCATGGCCACAAGAGCAGAGCCTGCGAAGCTTCTGCCGGCATCCCCGGCTCCTTTTCTGATTAGTAGGCCTGATGCAACGTTACATAACAATGATGACGTCAAGCCGAGTCTAATAATTAGAAAGGTGTAGCGGAGGTGTTTCGCTGTATTCAAAACAGCCTACGGACTACCGACATGGCCACCGGACCACCAGGTTCCTGCACATCATTTTCCTTAACTTTATTCATATCAGATGAGCTGCACACTCTGTAGAAAGTCATAATCAGACTATGAGATGTGCGTGTTAGAGGTCAGGTAGTTACAAGCACATACCCCTGAGTTATTGGAACACGTATGGCTTCCCTTAGATGCTTTATCCCAGGTACCTTCACATACAGATTTGAGTGCAGATCTCCAGGATCTATTTTCATGTAACACCCCCACCTCTATATAAATATTAGCACACTGCCTTATTACCATCTCCCATAAATCTACATAGGCACCGAAATAGCAAAACAAAGCATTTTCTGCAAGCATGGGGTTCAGTTTATACCGGTTCCAGGTGTGTGATCTGAAAGTGCTCCTGAAAATCCTTTGATGATGCGCCGAGATCCTGACGGTAATTGAAGATGGCCTGGTAATCCTTACTGGTCTTCAGTAGCTCATTATTCTTGCGGGCTTCATAGTGGAACTGCGAGTTCTTCATCTCATACCTGCGAGGTAAAAGGAGGACTAGAATATTATTGTTCCTATTAATGAATTCAGGCAGCGTGCCTATTTATTGGTGCCCAATGGAGTATGTAAAGTGGGTGCAGGGGTTTCTCGCTCATTGGGACAACCCTGGCCCATTTCGGCCATACGTAAATCATCAAAGGCATCTCTACCAGATCTGGCTTGTGTATGCCGGACGTAATCTGCTATATATATGTGATGAACATGTACAATTGACATGTTGCTCCTGTTGATAACTCTTGGTTGCCAGGGGTTAAAGGGACCTGTAGTATTTAGCTGATCCTCTGGGTGCATTTTGCTTAAAAATTTACACCTCTGCCCTCTGTACGGTATTGTGTCATAGCTAAATTAGTATATACAATTATGTCCTCCCAAGCGATCACCTCCTGAATTACTGGTGTCAGTCATTGGCTGATGATGGGAAAGATGGACGTAGCGTCATTACTACAGAACTAGTGGGGACCCCCGAAACAGAAGTGCTTACATTTTTTAGATAATTTCCTGACCTTAATCAAATGTAATAAAAACTACTATGCAACCTCTGTCCGTGCACCAAAAGATGGCTTAGCAGAAAGTTGATCCTAGAGATAAGCAAAATTCTCTGCGGTGCCCAGTAACATCTGCCGGCATCCTTCATCTGGCATTTCGTGGGCACCTCCTTTGCTATACAGTTGGTGCGGTATCATGATGTCACAGCGTGACGCATGATATAATGTTGTGTGAGGTCTAGTGACTAAGTCTCATACAACATTATGATGTCACGAGGTGTAGGAAGTGACAGAGGAGCCCAGGAGACACCAGGACAAGAAGTGAAGTCTCCTGGGAAAAAAGCCTCTGTCGCTTTCTTTTGACCACGTGGCAGGTCCTGTGTAAGGTTATGTCCACATGGGACTTATTCACTGCTGACTTTCTGCAGCAAAAAATCCACAGTATCAAAACTATCAACAAAAAAACATTCAGAATTGGGAATAAGGTTTCTCACTGTGTTGAGTTACAAACCAAGCCTGGCATGTCGGAATGAGGAGACTTATAACTTATAAGCCATGGATGCTACTCTGGGAAATTGCCTCTTTAGAGAGGAAGAGGACTAGAACTCTAGCGCCAGCTATTGGAAGAAGCGATCCTAACAGTCTATAATGACTCTATAACAAGCCTTGCAAAATGACTTGGGATAAAAGCCAAACCAAAATCTCAATTTGCAGACCCGGTGTTTGGGGGTGTTGCCCTTCATCAGTGCAAAGTATGAAATCTGATTTGGCTAGGTGAGAGGTTGTGGACTGGGGTCTAAGGAGTAACATTTCTCCTGGCGGAGAGTGACAAGCCAGGCATGTCAGAGTGAGGAGACTTATAAGCCATGCAATGCTCCTCTGGAAAATTAAATATGCAAATTGTCTCTTCAGAGAAGAAGCAGACTAGAACTGTAGTGCAACCTATTGAGAGCAGTGATCCTAAAAGTCTATATTTACTCTTTTACGAGTCTTGCAACATGACTTAGGATAAAATGGTGTGGATTTTCTGCAGATTTCACCCCTTGCATTGCAGAAATACTAACTAATATATTGTGGACATAAAATCCACACTGTAGGTCAATTTACGCTGAACATTATTTTTTTCGCTGATCCATGGATGAGATTTGGTAAAATATCATTCACTTTAATGCGTCAGTAAAACACCACAGATTTTCAGACTGCAAATAAATACGAAATGAAAAACTACGGTCTAAAGGGCCTTTTACACATAGTGATATTGCTAGCGATATCGCTAAAGCGTCACCGATTTTGTGACGCAACAGCGATGTCGCTACCGATCTCGCTTTGTGTGATATGTACATGCGACCCGGCTCCCCGCTGGATATCGCTGATTGCGCTCGAATGTCCTGGGCCATTTTTTCCTCGTTGGCGTCCCGCTGGCGCCGACTAGCGACGCATGAACGCAGGCGGAAATCGTCATCATCGCTGCGGTGTGACAGGTAAGAGCGATCGCCGACGGATCGCTTATCGCTGCTGCATCGTTGATGAGATCTGCCTGTTTGGCAGCTCACAAGCGACCATTTAGTGATGCACCAGCGATCCTGACCGGGTCGTATCGTTGTCGGGATCGCTGGTGCATCGCTAAATGTAACGGGACCCTAAGACACCAGAAGTCCACAATCTCACCATTTAGGCTTTGGTCCTCGGGTCCTTTCCAGCTCTTGCTGCCTTTTAATCTCCAGCAACAATTCCTCTTCCACGTGGAGCCGCTCCAGTCGTAACCGAGTGAGCTCCTGTTGATAGGGAGATGCTTCTACTACAGATATCCCCGCGTCTGCTTTGGACAGCGTCTTCAAGAATCTAGAAAAGTAAACAGGATATCCCTTGGATTAGCAATGTATATAGCACATCATAAATGAGCAGAGCATCGAGGTCTGTGAAGAGCTTGCCTGCACCTATTCTACCAAGAAAGGAGCTGCATTGTGAATCAGACATCTGCAGCACTCAATTGTTTGGGGGTCTATACTATAAATACAGTATATGTGCAGCAGAGGATTGAAGATGGGACCATAGTCAAGGGTACAAGCTCATAAGTCCATAAAAGCTATCGCTGAATGCACCCACACAATCACAACTGCATTATAATATGCAAACATGGAACCTTTCAAAGTGTGACTGCACTTTTAGAAAACTTTTGACATGTCAGGGAATCATTAGACGTTTTCATTGGTGGGGTCTGGGTGCTGGGACCCCCAACAATCACTAAAACAAAGTAGCAGCCGATCGCAACTTTCCTCCGAGACTGAATATGAACTTAAAGGGGCAGACTCAATTTAGTCATTTAAAAAATGATTGGAGTAAATTGCCCCAAATTTATTAAAAGCCGTGAGCTAATTAATCAATTTAGTGCCGTCCTAAAGTCAGAAAATGAAATTATGCTATGAGCAAGTGCAGATGTGTGCCAAAATCTGTAACATTTTCTGCCAAATCTGTCTTACAGTTGTTGGGCGAGCCCCTCCTGATGCTTCATGGGTCACTTCAATTATTGCTGAGTATGGATCAAAAAGTGAGTGTAATTTATATCTTTTTGTAGGATCAGTTATGAGAATAAATGGCCTAAATCACCTGGTAAATTTCTATGGAGCCACGCTTCAATTTTGGAAAAGAGCAGCAGTCGGATTATAGCTTTTGCTAATTTTTGGGGAATCTCAGCACTTGGACATTCACTGATTTCAACTCCTGATAAGTCTCTATGATATGTCAAAAGTTTTCTCAAAGGGCAGTGACATTTTAAAATAATCAGCGCTTACCATTAAGCCTGTACGGGGCCCAAATATTTCATAATGCAAGTAAAGTCTCTACCTGTCACTGATCTCCTCTGCGGTTGGCGCGGATATTGCAGGTGATGGGACACTGTATGGAGACCATGAATAGTTGAGGCTGCTTCTGATCTTTCTCGGAGGAGTGAAGGACCTTGTAAGAAAAGTTCCTGGTCTGTAGAACCGCGAACGTGACTGCCGGTTGGAAGAGGATGTCTTGACGCTGGATTTCAGTCTTGGCGGAGGTTGGGCGCAGGCATTGGCTTTGGCAGAGTTTGGCCTCCAGATGGGTTTTGGGGATTGGGAGCGTGATCTCAGCCATCTGGCTTTCTTAGAGGTGGGTGAAAATGAGTGGGAACGGTCCAAGGACTGAGATCTTCCTCTTAGTGTTGAGACTCGAGGTCTTTCAGGAGATCGGGATCGTACAGCAATCTTGGGAGGTAATAAGGCTTTGACTCCAACAATATGAGGAGCCCCGAGCTTCACGGGGATGGATTCTCCATAGGTAAAGTCCGATTGGTTCAGAGAGGAAGATTTGCTATTCAACACATCTCTTGGACGAGTGATGGAGTACTTTGAAAAAGCTGGCAGGCCAGAACTCTGGACAGCAGAAAACATCTCATGTGGATCATTCACATGATTTGATGCTAAAGACCAGTGAGACTCTGTCCCGAGATCAGGGCTGCTATTGTACAAGGAGTCCTCCATCTTCTTTGGCCATGCATGATTATTGGTGCTTGATCTCTTGCTTTCAAAACTTAGACTAGAAGCCAAACTATCCACCTGGACCCTCAGCTTCCGTAGGTTCTCCTCCAGGTCATCGATGGTGACGTTCTCTTTGGTGTATGAAGACAGCGTGTTGCCTGGTTTTAATGTAGGATGTCTGGTTAGAAAGATTACTGTCGTTTTTACATTCCCAGGTTATCTGAACAGCCTATGTGACGTCTTACCGTTTGATTGGAAACAGACCAATGATATTATTTTGCTATACTTATTTTTTTAAAATATTTGGTCATTTTTTGTTTTCTGGGTCTGAACTAAATTTCTGCAGTCACTTTATGGGATTGGCAAATCCAGACTGTGTGAATTAAACACACTGTTAGGATTCCCATCAATTGCCGGATCAAGTGGCTGGTCAGGTGTCCACCAGTATGAGCTCTGGATATAGGTGGTCCCGTGGCGACTAGATTCTCATCCGCTTCTTTAAATACATCAGTGAAAGACGCAGATGAGAATCAAGTGGGCACATAAAGTGACTGCAGAAAGATTGCTCAATACTGGAAAACCCCTTTAATTTCACTCGTCTCTACATAAAAAAAACAAATGCTGAAATCTTGCAGTTTGGCCATGAAGTATCAAAATAGGCTGACACCTGCTGCTCAATGCAGATCTCTTCTCAGCAGTTAGCCTAGAAAACGTTACCAGAGAAGTCAAAGGGGCTAATTTATCATTTGTGCTTTTGAAAGTAACTTTCTATTGTCGTATGGGATTGATGGATGGATGATTGATTGAAAGGAAGAAAAGAAAAAGAAAGGGAAAGAAGAGAGACGAAGGAAGAGAGAAAAAGTAAGAAAGAGAGAATATGGAAGGAAGAGAGAGAAAATGGAAGGAAAGAAGAAAGAAAAAAAAGAAAAAAAGAAGAGAAAAAGAAAGGAACAGAGAAAAGGGAAGAAAGAGAGAGGAAGAAACGAAGGACAAAAAAGAAGGGAAAAAATGAAGGATGAAAGAAAAAGGAAGGAAAGAAGAGAAAAAAAAGAAGAAACAGAGAAAATGGAAGAGAGAGGAAGAAAGAAGGATGGACAAAAAGGAAGGGAGAAAAAAGGAAGGAAGAGAAAAGGGAAGGAAGAGAAAAAAAGGAAGGAAGACACATAAGGGGAGTAAGAGACAAAAGGGAAGGAAGAGAGAAAAAGGAAGAAAAAGAGGAAATGGATGGAAGAGAGAGAAAATGGAAGGAGGAATGAAAAAGGAAGGAAAGAAGAAAAAAGGAAGGAACAGAGAAAAGGGAAGAAAGAAAAAGGAAGAAAGGAAGGAAGGCGGAGAGAAAAAAGGAAAGAAGATAGAAAACTCTAACAGAGAAGTAAGGCCAGGTTCATACTGCGTTAATGCAGTCCGTTAATGCAGTCGCATTATGCTATAGCGTTAACGCAGTCCGTCAACGCTATGTGTTGAACAGACTGCATTAACGCAGTATGAACCTGGCCTAAAAGAGACTGTTTTATCATTTGTGCTTTTGTTTGTTTTTTTTTAAGTAACTTTTCTTTTGCCCTATGGTATTCCTTGTTGCTTTTGCAACAAATTCTTCAAAGAGTGGATGATTTACGCAAACTCAAAGATGCTCTTTTTTGTCTTTTACTTATTTGCACCTTTTTTTGAGTAAAAAGTTGCACAAACTTTTAAAATGTTGCATGTTAGCCTTCCATTGTGCAAAAAGAAAAATGTAGCCGGATTATTTACTCCAAAATTGGCGTACAATTTAGCGACATTTCAAAACATAGCAAATGTTGAGTTAGGGCTCATTCAGAAGTCCAATTTTTACATACGTGTGCTAGCCCTGTTTTTCATGGATAGCACTTGTACCTGTTGTAGTCTGGGGCCATCCTTATGTCTGTGATTTTTTGCAAACGGAGAAGTCTCCGGAAAATCGAGGAGACATGTCCAACTTTAACCCCTTCCTGACATGAGACGTATTATCCCGTCCATGGGACCTGGGCCCCTATGCCCATGGACGGGATAGTACGTCTAGCGCGATCAGCGGCGCCCACGTGGTGAGCGCCGCTGATCGCGGCCGGGTGTCAGCTGATTATCACAGCTGACACCCGGCACAATGTGTCAGGGGCGGTCACGGACCGCCCCCGACACGTTAACCCCTTGCACACCGCGATCAAACATGATCGCGGTGTACCGGGGGTTAAAGGGAAGCATCGGCAGGGAGGGGGCTCCCTCCGTGCTTCCCTGAGCCCCCCACGGCAGCGCAATGTGCAGCGCTGCTGCGGGGGGCTCCTTTCCTCCAGGCCCCCGAATCCAAGATGGCGACGGGGGCCTTCGGGGGCCTGAGGAAGCTGGCTTCCTCAGTGCCTGCAAAGCGCAGGCATGAGGAAGCCTTTTGCAGTGCCTGTGTCAGATCGCTGATCTGTCACAGTGATCTGTGATGTGACAGATCAGCGATCTGTCACAGGACAGTGAGGTCCCACCTGGGACTATTTAATAAAGTAAAAAAAAAAAAATTAAAAAAAGTGTTAAAATAATTAAAAAAAAATCGCCAAATAAATTAGAAAAAAAAAAAAAAATATTCCCCCAATAAATCCATTTTTTGGAAATAATAAAAAAACAAAAACAATAAAAGTACACATATTAGGTATCGCCGCGTCCGTAATGACCCGCCCTATAAAACTGTCCCATTAGTTAACCCCTTTAGCGAACCCCTTAAAAAATAAAAAACGAAGCAAAAAATAATGATTTATTATCATACCGCCAAACAAAAAGTGTAATAACGCGCGATCAAAAAGACGCATATAAATATCCATGGTACCGCTGAAAACGTCATCTTGTCCCGCAAAAAACGAGCCACCACACAGCATCATCAGCGAAAAAATAAAAAAGTTATAGCTCGCAGAATAAAGCGATGCAAAAATAATTATTTTTTATATAAAATAGTTTTCATTGCATAAAACCGACAAAAACATAAAAAAATGACATAAATGAGGTATCGCTGTAACCGTACTGACCCGGAGAATAAAACCGCTTTATCAATTTTACCGCACGCGGAACGGTGTAAACGCACCCGCCCAAAAGAAATTCATGAAACGCTGGTTTTTGTTCATTCTGTGTCCCAAAAATAGGAATAAAAAGCGATCAAAAAATGTCACGTGCCCGAAAATGGTACCAATAAAAACGTCAACTCGTCCCGCAAAAAATAAGACCTCACATGACTCGGTGGGTCAAAATACGGAAAAATTATAGCTCTCAATATGTGGTGATGAAAAAACTATTTTTACAATAAAAAGCGTCTTTTAGCGTGCGACAGCTGCCAAATATAAAAACCGCCATAAATAGTAAATCAAACCCCCCGTTATCACCCCCTTAGTTAGGGAAAAATAATAAAATTAAAAAAAAAGTATTTATCTCCATTTTCCCATTAGGGTTAGGGCTAGGGTTAGGGTTAGGGCTAGGGTTAGGGCTAGGGTTAGGGCTAGGGTTAGGGCTAGGGTTAGGGCTAGGGTTAGGGCTAGGGCTAGGGTTAGGGCTAGGGTTAGGGCTAGGGTTAGGGCTCAGATTAGGGTTAGGGGTGTGTTGGGGTTAGGGTTGGAGTTATAATTGGGGGGTTTCCACTGTTTGGGCACATCAGGGGCTCTCCAAATGCAACATGGCGTCTGATCTCAATTCCAGCCAATTCTGAGTTGAAAAAGTCAAATGTTGCTCCTTCCCTTCCAAGCTCTGCCATGCGCCCAAACAGTGTTTTACCCCACATGTAGGGTATCAACCTACTCAGGACAAATTGCAAAACAATTTTTGGGGTCCAATTTCTCCTGTTACCCTTAGGAAAATAAAAAATTGGGGGCAAAAATATCATTTTTGTGGAAAAAAATGATTTTTTTATTTTCACGTCCGAGTGTTATAAACTTCTGTGAAGCACTTGGGGGTTCAAAGTGCTCACCACACATCTAGATAAGTTCCGTGGGGGGTCTAGTGTCCAAAATGGGGTCACTTGTGGGGAGTTTCAATAGTTTAGGTACATCAGGGGCTCTCCAAACGCACATGACACCCGCAGACCATTCCATCAAAGTCTGCATTCCAAAACGTCACTGCTTCCCTTCCGAGCCCCGACGTGTGTCCATACAGTAGTTTTCTCCCACATATGGGGTGTCAGCGTACTCAGGCCAAATTGGACAACAACTTTTGGGGGTCCAATTTCTCCTGTTACCCTTGGGAAAATGAAAAAATTGGGGACTAATTGATCATGTTTCTGGAAAAAATACGATTTTTTTATTTTCATGCCCTGGCATTATAAACTTCTGTGAAGCTCTTGGGGGTTCAAAGTGCTCACCTCACATCTAGATAAGTTCCTTAGTGGGTCTAGTTTTCAAAATGGGGTCATTTGTGGGGGGTTTCCACTGTTTAGGTACATTAGGGGCTCTCCACAGGCAACATGACACCCGCAGACCATTCCATCAAAGTCTGCATTCCAAAACGTCACTACTTCCCTTCCGAGCCCCGACGTGTGCCCATACAGTAGTTTTCTCCCACATATGGGGTATCAGCATACTCAGGACAAATTGGAAAACAACTTTTGGGGTCCAATTTCTCCTGGTACCCTTGGGAAAATAAAAAAATGGTGACTAAAAGATCATGTTTGTGGAAAAAATATGATTTTTTAATTGTACCGCTGTACGTTATAAACTTCTGTAAAGCCCTTGTGGGTTCAAAGTTCTCACCACATATCTAGATAAGTTCCTTGGGGGGTCTAGTTTCCAAAATGGGGTCACTTGTAGGGGGTTTCCACTGTTTAGGTACATCAGGGACTCTCCAAACGTGACATGGCGTCCAATCTGAATTCCAGCCAATTTTGCATTGAAAAAGTCAAACGGCGCTTCTTCCATTCTGAGCTCTGCCATGCACCGAAACAGTGGTTCCCCCCCACATATCAGGTATCTGCGTACTCAGGAAAAATTGCACAATAACTTTTGCAGTCCAATTTCTCCTGTTACCCTTGGTAAAATAAAAAAAATTGAACCTGAAGTATTTTTTTTATGAAAAAAAGTTAGATGTTCATTTTTTTTTAAATATTCAAAAAAATTCCTGTGACGCACCTAAAGGGTTAATAAACTTCTTGAATGTGGTTTTGAGCACTTTAAGGGGTGCAGTTTTTAGAATGGTGTCACTTTTGGGTATTTTCTATCATATAGACCCCTCAAAGTGGCTTCAAATGTGATGTGGTCCTAAAAATAAAATGGTGTTGTAAAAATGAGAAATCGCTGGTCAACTTTTAACCCTTATAACTTCCTAACAAAAAAAAATTTTGGTTCCAAAATTGTGCTGATGTAAAGTAAACATGTGGGAAATGTTAGTTATCAAGTTTTTTGTGTGCCGTATCTCTGTGATTTAAGGGCATAAAAATTCAAAGTTGGAAAATTGCGAAATTTTCAAAATTTTCGCCAAATTTCCGTTTTTCTCACAAATAAACGCAAGTTATTTGAATGAAATTTTACCACTAACATGAAGTACAATATGTCACGAGAAAACAATGTCAGAATCACCGGGATCCATGGAAGCGTTCCAGAGTTATAACCTCATAAAGGTACAGTGGTCAGAATTGTAAAAATTGGCCCGGTCATGAAAGTGCAAACCACCCTTGGGGGTGAAGGGGTTAATCAGAGGGTTGAATCAAATCGGCAATGCAAGTTAATGGTTCCGTGAAAATATCGGACCGCACTCAGATGACATTCAAGTGTGGTTCGATTATCACGGACTGTCAGAATGGAGAAGGAAAAACTTTTTTGTTTTTTTGTTATTTCTCTACATATGAGAAAAACAGATGACACACGGAGTAAACTCTGAGCAAAGACTGATCAGAATAATCGGTCTGTTTTCCTCTTATATGGAAAAATCGGACGTATGAATGAGCCCCAGAGTCACGTACAGAAAGTGAAGTACAAAAAAGACCTACGCTCAGAATATAAAAATAAATTATAAAACAAAATAATATAATATTTATTTTACATTTCTACCCTTCACAGGATGTATATTTGTTATGGCAGACAAATATTGAAGAATTAATAGAAAAAAAATAAACCAGACACAGGTTTGGCTTTGACTCACCGTTTGGCTCATCGGGATATACTAGTCCTCCTCCTTGGCTGCTAAGTGAGCTGCGGTTGTTGACAGACCCCTGAAAGCTAAGATTATGGGTGCTGGTGGTCTTTTGCGTATTGCTGAGAAATTCATATGGCTTCTCTCTAAAAATGAAATAAAAAAAAATAAGGTTTTTAAGGCTTGAGAACTATGCAGGAGAATAAAGCAAAGAGGTGATGTCCCTTCCACATTGTTCCATGATCTTCTATACTCGCCTGGTCTTTGCCCTGGGGATTCTTCACTGAGCCTCCTGCATTGCTGCCATCTATGGCTTTCATTATTACCTGCGGGCACTAGTGCAAAAATACTCAGTCACTTCCCCTTTAAGGATTTCCATTTTTTTTTCGCTTACATGCATGCATCTGGGGCAAAAATAATTTCTACAATTGGGTTTCATCAAAAATTTTACACTATTTGGCTTCTATATCCTCTGTGCTTCACTGTCTCTGGCTGGTTGCAAAACGAGTTATCTGAGAATCTGTCAGTGAGCTCACTCCGACAGTCTGATGGAAGAGTCTGTAAGAGTTCATTTTCTGAACTCCTAGAAAATGCTATAAAATAAGGAAATAAGCGTGTCTTACTTTTTGAATCCCGCGCCACCCCAGCATCGTCTCTTGTATGTCCCCAGTATTGGCAAAGATGACATCATGTCCATTAGCCACTTAGACGAGGTAGCCAATCACGTGTGCGTGTACAGGATTTAACGAATGATTGGCTGCAGAGGTCAGGAGATAGATGTACAGGACTCCACATCATCACTTCCAGCACCAACATGGAGCAGCAGGGGATTCAATGGATAAATCATGCTTATTTCATTTTTTTTTTGCCGTTCGCAGGTGAATTTCCAACTACAAAGCAGTATTTGCTCCCACAATATAATTATGATGTGCGAGTGTCAGTCCCGGGATCTTAGTAATCTTCTCCACTCGCTCGGTTCTTGGGGATGTGTGGGACAGCGCCAGAGGTTTCCATGACAGCGAGCGGCCCCCCAGACAGATCCCCCCTCTCACAAGAATACATCGTCACTGACAGCATGAAGAAGCGATGGAAACCGGAGAAGAAAAAGAGCCGGAGGGGAAGAGGATCTGGAGGAGAAGAGGAGCCAGAGGGGAAGAGGAGCCAGAGGGGAAGAGGAGCCAGAGGGGAAGAGGAGCCAGAGGGGAAGAGGAACCAGACGGGAAGAGGAGCCAGACGGGAAGAGGAGCCGGAGGGGAAGAGGAGCCGGAGGGGAAGAGGAGCCGGAGGGGAAGTGGAGCCGGAGGGGAAGTGGAGCCGGAGGAGAAGAGGAGAAGAGGAGCCAGAGGAGAAGAGGAGCCAGAGGGGAAGAGGAGCCGGAGGGGAAGAGGAGCCGGAGGGGAAGAGGAGCCGGAGGGGAAGAGGACCCGGAGGGGAAGAGGAGCCGGAGGAGAAGAGGAGCCAGAGGGGAAGAGGAACCAGAAGGGAAGAGGAACCAGAGGGGAATAGGAGCCAGAGGGGAAGAGGAGCCGGAGGGGAAGAGGAGCCGGAGGGGAAGAGGAGCCGGAGGGGAAGAGGAGCCAGAGGGGAAGAGGAGCCAGAGGGGAAGAGGAACCGGACGGGAAGAGGAGCCGGAGGGGAAGAGGAGCCGGAGGGGATGTGGAGCCGGAGGGGATGTGGAGCCGGAGGGGAAGAGGACCCGGAGGGGAAGAGGACCCGGAGGGGAAGAGGACCCGGAGGGGAAGAGGAGCCGGAGGAGAAGAGGAGCCGGAGGGGAAGAGGAGCCGGAGGGGAAGAGGAGCCGGAGGGGAAGAGGAACCAGAGGGGAATAGGAGCCAGAGGGGAATAGGAGCCAGAGGGGAAGAGGAGCCAGAGGGGAAGAGGAACCAAAGGGGAAGAGGAGCCGGAGGGGAAGAGGAACCGGAGGGGAAGAGGAGCCGGAGGGGAAGAGGAGCCAGAGGGGAAGAGGAGCCAGAGGGGAAGAGGAGCCAGAGGGGAAGAGGAGCCAGAGGGGAAGAGGAGCCAGAGGGGAAGAGGAGCCAGAGGGGAAGAAGAACCGGAGGGGAAGAGGAGCCGGAGGGGAAGAGGAGCCGGAGGGGAAGAGGAGCCGGAGGGGAAGAGGAACCAGAAGGGAAGAGGAACCAGAGGGGAATAGGAACCGGTAGGGAAGAGGAACCAGTGGGGAAGAGGAGCCGGAGGGGAAGAGGAGCCGGAGGGGAAGAGGAGCCAGAGGGGAAGAGGAGCCAGAGGGGAAGAGGGGAAGAGGAGCCAGAGGGGAAGAGGAACCAGGAGGGAAGAAGAACCAGAGGAGAAGAGGAACCGGAGGGGAAGAGGAGCCGGAGGGGAAGAGGAGCCGGAGGGGAAGAGGAGCCAGAGGGGAAGAGGACCCAGAGGGGAAGAGGACCCAGAGGGGAAAAGGAGCCAGAGGGGAAAAGGAGCCAGAGGAGAAGAGGAGCCAGAGGAGACTCGGTACAGGAAGCTACTTTTCAAACAATAATTTGGAATCTGAACAAATAGTTTTTTTTAAATCTGAACAAAAATGTTTTTCCTTTTTTTTTTCAGCAGTGAAAGATCAGAGAATATGTGTCCTTCTATATGAACTCTGTATATGGCCCATATAGCTGTGAGAGATCATGGGACAGGGAATTGGTAATAGAAGATAAATGCATAGATAGATATGAGGGAAGGAAGAAAGAAAAATAAGAAAGAAAGAAAGAAAGAAAGAAAGAAAGAAAGAAAGAAAGAAAGAAAGAAAGAAAGAAAGAGAAAAAGGAAAGAAGAGAAAAAGAAGGAAGGAGAGATAAAAAGGGAAGGAAGGAAGAAAAAGGAAGGAAGGAAGGGAACAAAGGAAGGAAGAGAAAAAAAGACAATAAAGGAGAGAAAAGGGAAAGAAGAGAGAAAAAGAGAGAAAACTGAAGTAGGCGAGAAAAGGAAGTTAGAAAAGGAAGGAAGCGAAAAAAAGGAAGGAATGTAAAAAAGGAAGAAAGAAAAAAAAGCGAGAAAAGGGAAGGAGGGAGGATAGAAAACAATGGAAGCAAGAGAGAGAGATAAAGAAAGCGAGAAAAAGGAAGGAAGAGAAAAAGGAAAAAAGAGAGAAAAAGGAAATAAGAAAGAAAATAGAAAGAAGATAGAAAACAGAAGGAAGAGAGAAAAGGAAGAGATAAAAAGTAAGGAAGGAAAAGAGAAAAAAAGAAAGAAAATGGAAGGAAGAGAAAAAGACAGAAAAAAAGGAAGGAAGAGAGAAAAGGGCAAGTAGAGAAAAAAAGGGAAAGAATGGAGCTAGAAAAGGGAAGGAAGAAAGAAAAACTAAGGAAGAAAAGGGAAGGAAAGAAAGATAGATAGATAGATAGATAGATAGATAGATAGATAGATAGATAGATAAAAAGAAAATAAAGAAAAATGAAAAGAATAAAAAAGTAGGAAATAAAGAAAAAGGAAGAATGGAATAAAGAAGGAAAGAAGGGTGAAGGAAGGAAGAGAGGAAGGAAGGAAAAAGGAAAGAAGGTAAAATAGGAAGAAAAAGAAAAAGGGAAGGAGAGAAAAGGGAAAGAAGAGAGAAAAGAGAGAAAAGAGAGAAAAGAGAGAAAAGAGAGAAAAGAGAGAAAAGAGAGAAAAGAGAGAAAAGAGAGAAAACAGAAGTAAGTGAGAAAAGGAAGGAAATAAGAAAAGGAAAAGAGGGAAGACAGAAAAGAATGGAAAGAAGAGAGAAAAAGGAAGGATACGAGAAAAGGAATGAAGAGAGGAAACAGAATGAAAATGAAGGAAGCGAGAAAAACTAAGGAAATAAAATGGAAGTAAGAGAAAAAGAAAGTAAGGAAGAGAAAAAGGAAAGTAGAGAAAAAAGGAAGAGAATAAAGGGAAGTAAGAGAGAAAAGGGAAGGAAGAGGAAGGGAGTGAAAAAAAGGAAGGAAGGAAAAAAGGAAGGGAGAAAAGGGAAAGAAGGAAGAAAATACTATAATAAATTACCCCACAGAAGATAGCACTCACCTTGCATCATTGTAAGTATGGTATCAAACGTTCACACACTCCTGTTTATCCATTAGTTTTCCTTGATCTTATTGGAATGTGCATATTGTAGATTCAGACTAAAGGCAGCAAGGACACGTATAGAACACGTATGGAAGTAAAGACACGTATGGAAGTAAAGAAACATCGGTGAAACAAACCTGAATATGTGTTAAACCTTAGATTCCTCACAGTCCCCCTCTGTTACTCTGATGACAGCTTTACATCTTCTCTTGGTATTCCCTCTAGCGGCTTCATCAGGTCGACACCCGAAATGGCGCCAACAGTCTTGAAGGTGTTTCCAAAGATGTTGATCACTTGTTGGCTGCTTTGCCTTCACTCTGTATCCAACTCATCCCAGACCACCTCAACCAGTTGGCCAATTGTGGAGGCCATGTCATCTGATGTAGCCTCCAACCATCTTCTTGATCACTTAGCTCTCTCATAGCCTGGAGTGGTGTTTGGATCACTGTCCTGTTGCAACACTAGAGATGGTCCCTCTGATCACAGCTAAGATGGGATGGTATATTTTTGCAGAATTCTGTGGTAGCCAGACAGGATAATGTTCCTTTCAAGTGGAATAAATCATCAATAGTGTCACCATCAAAGAACCTACACACCACCACACTTACCCCCTCCAGACTTCATGGTGGGCTGGTACCAAAAATGTCAAATTTTAACTTATCAGGTCCCAACACAGATTTCCACTGATCTAATAATGTCTTGTCCTTATGTTGCTCTGCCCAAATAAGTCTCTTCTTGATTGTGATCCTCAGTAGTGGCTTCTTTGCAGCAATTCAACCATGAAGGCGGCTCCTCTCAGCCACCTCTAGACAGTTAATGCTGTTGTGTCTGTGAATCATTTATGCGGGCTGTTATCTGAGGTGCTATCAATATGCAGTTTGTGAGGCTGGTAACTCTGATGAACTTATCCTCTGCAGCAGAGGTAATTTTTCATCTTCTTTTCCTGGAGTAGACTTCATGAGAGCCAGTTTCATTATAGCGATTGATGGTTTTCAAGATTGCACTCGCGGATACCTTAAAAGTTCTATCAATTTTTCGGACTGACTAATCTTCATGTCTTGGTAATGATGAGCTGTCTTTCTCTATGTTGTTGAGTGGTTCTTGCCATATTCTGGTTTAGGACATTTGTGGATTAGGACTTCGCACTGTGTGGGGCTGTGCACCAACACGGCCTCTGCAAAACACAGCCTGATGGTCACAAACATTTTCTGAAGACCGGTGATTCTACAAATAAGTTCTTCAGCACGCAACAAATTCATTGGAAGCCATTCCAGGTGGTGACCTGATGAAGCTGCTTGAGAGAATGCTAAGGGGGTGTCACATTGTCATCAGAGTAAAAGTGGGGACTGTGAGGAATCTAAGGTGTAAGACATAATATCATCTGCTTCATGTGTGTTTCTTCCTGGTTTTGGTACCTTCAGTCTAAATCTATAATGTGCACATTCCAATAATACTGGTGCTGTAACATTTCATCATACAGTGGTGTGTTGTGAGGCTGACGCCGCGCGACCGGATAGGGGGGGTGACGCCGCACGACCGGACAGGGGGGTGACGCCACGCGACCGGATGGGGGGGGTGATGCCGCGCGACCAGAGGGGGGGGTGACGCCGCGCGATCGGATGGGGGGGTGAACCCGCGCGACCGGATGGGGGTGTGATGCCGCGCGACCGGATGGGGGGGGGTGATGCCGCGCGACCGGATGGGGGGGGTGATGCCGCGCGACCGGATGGGGGGGTGATGCCGCGCGACCGGATGGGGGGGTGATGCCGCGCGACCGGATGGGGGGGTTACGCCATGCGACCTAATGGGGGGGGAGATGCCGCGCGACCGGATGGGGGGGGTGATGCCGCGCGACCGGATGGGGGGGGTGAACCCACGCGACCGGATGGGGGGGGGTGTGAACCCGCTCGACCGGATGAGGGGGGTGACGCCGCGTGACCGGATGGGTGGGTGACGCCGCGCCACCGGATGGGGGGGTGACGCCGCGCCACCGGATGGGGGGGGTGACGCCGCGCCACCGGATGGGGGGGGTGACGCCGCGCCACCGGATGGGGGGGGTGACGCCGCGCCACCGGATGGGGGGGGTGACGCCGCGCCACCGGATGGGGGGGGTGAACCCGCGCGACCGGATGGGGGGGTGACGCCGCGTGACCGGATGGGGGGGGTGACGCCGCGTGACCGGATGGGGGGGGGTGACGCCGCGCGACCGGATGGGGGGGGTGACGCAGCGCGACCGGATGGGGGGGTGACGCAGCGCCACCGGATGGGGGGGTGACGCCGCGCCACCGGATGGGGGGGTGACGCCGCGCCACCGGATGGGGGGGGTGACGCCGCGCCACCGGATGGGGGGAGTGACGCCGCGCCACCGGATGGGGGGTGAGGCCATGTGACCGGATGGGGGGATGACGCTGTGTGACTGGATAGGGGGGGTGATTGTGGACACACTTTCACTACACCCAAGAGCATAATTACCAGCAGTCACCTTAATTCCTGGACATCCCCTTTAAGGGTGCGTGTGTCGTCACTGAAGATGGACCCTCAACCATTCATACTTCCATAAATGTCTATCTATCGCATTCCTAAGTCCTCATTCACATAATGACTTCTCTATGGAGCCCCCACATAAGCATCCACCTACCTGAGCGCCGCTTTCCTCCCGTGCAGGACGAACACTCCCTCCGCTCTCTGAGCCATGGTGGCTTTTCTCTTTGCTTCTAGACTACGTAACTAAGGGAGGAGCCAAACAAGACGTTGCTAAGCGGAAGTCTCCATCTTCAACAAAACTTCGCTTTCTCAATCGTTTTGGTCCTTTGCGTTATCCGTCCTCCGGAAGCTGAATGCCGGTTAGAACTCAGCCAATAACATTCTGGTGTTTCACGTGACGTCATCAGCCGGGCAGGGTTGTACGGAAAGTGACCTTGTCACAGAGGTTGACGCGCATGCGCGTTGGTCTACTATCTACCCCACGTGTGTATTAGTGAGAGGAGAGCAGTGCGCCCGCTGTACGGTGACATGTCCTGGCTATTCGGGTATAACAAGGGGCAGCCGGCGCCACCGGACGTGCCAGGTCTGCCAATGCCCCCGCCGCCCCTTGGAGGGGATGGAGATGGGGGGGACAAGAACAAGCCCAAGGACAAATGGAGCAACTTCGACCCCACCGGCCTGGAGAGGGCGGCAAAAGCGGCCAGGGAGCTGGACCAGTCACGTGAGTGCAGGGAGATGACAGCTGCAGAAGTGGCTGCTGGTGCTGGGACTTATAGTTCTCCCCTACAGACCTGTCTGCTGTGACACATAGGGGAGACGTACGGTATTGCAACATTTTATGGCCATGACTCAAATTTATCGATGCTTTCTGCCATTTATTGCTCCATTTTCTTAGTACTTGCGCCAAAACGTGAACATTACGAGAAAAGGGGGCCGTGGTGACCCTCAGAAGTGCAGTTTGACGCGTTTCTGGCTGTAGGTCTGCATAGTGCGGCCTTATAGCAGAGGCGCTCATGTGGCGGCCGCTTGTATCATGCAGAAAGTCACAATTTGTGCCCAGTTCTGCGTGATCCGGACACATGGGTCTCCCGCTCTGCTGATGCTGGGAAGGGTCTGCCGTGTGTTATACAGCTCCACAGGTGCAGTGTTCTGCGCAGATCCATCACTGAGGGGCGCTGAAGATTTGGGGCGATTATTGATAAATCTGGCCCATAGTCACATGTCACCTCCAGACTTTGGTGCAGCAAATCACTCATACATGCTGGATCCTCATTGCTTTACAGATTCCCAGTTACCGGGGGTTTTCCAGTTTGGGAATCTGCTATCCTCCCCCAAGGCTGTAGTTTGCCGATATACATGTTACTCCCCTTCCCCAGGTACAGCGCTGAGCCTCTGTCTCTGCTCCTGGAATCGGTTATTTCCTGCAGCCAGACACTGGGCTCAGCGGCTCTTTCCACCAACATCACTCGCTGGCTACAGCGCTACTGACAGCATGAACAACGACGGCGGCTCAGAGCAGGACCTGGGGAGGGGAATAACAACTGCAGCTGGGGGACAAGGATTGTTTGAACACCGAAAACCCCTTTAAGGTATATGACTTCTTTTGCAACTTTTTAAATTATTGCTACTCCCAGTTAGGTGCCATGCTGGGAATTGCAGTGCAGTCCGCTTGTACTTGTGTACCAATAACCTCACTTTCGCCAGTGTCACCACTCCATAATAATAATAATAATCTTTATATAGCGCCAACATATTCCGCAGCGCTTTACAGTTTAACAGTTTCAAAACACAAGCCATAAGTAACAACGTTAACAATACAGTAATTACAGCAAAATAAGCCGCCCCTGCTCGTGAGAGCTTACAATCTACAATGAGGTGGGGGAGATACAAAGTACAAGTGTGTATTTACAATGGTGTATTTACAATAATGGTAAAGGCATCTTGAGAAGGTGGGGGACAGAGATAGTAAATGGGCTACATACTCATAATTGCACATAAAATGACTGTGATTAGTGAATGTGATAGGCTGCTCTGAATAGATGTGTTTTGAAAGAGTGCCTAAAACTGTGCAAATTGTGGATAGTCCTGATTTCTTGGGGTAGAGCATTCCAGAGGATTGGCGCAGCGCGGGAAAAGTCTTGGAGTTGGGAGTGGGAGGTGCGAATTAGTGCAGAGGTTAGTCGAAAGTCTTTTGCAGAGCGCAGCGGTCGGCTAGGGCTAGGCCGATAGACAGAAATGAGGGAGGAGATGTAGGGGGGTGGCCGCACTGTGGAGAGCTTTGTAGGTGAGAACAAGTACTTTGAATTGGACCCTATAATGAATGGGCAGCCAATATAAGGACTGACGAAGAGCAAACGAGTCCGAGTACCGATTAGCCAGGTAGATGACCCTAGCTGCTGCATTAAGTATGGACTGGAGAGGGGATAGTCAAGTGACGGGGAGGCCAATTAATAGAGCGTTGCAGTAGTCCAGGCGGGAGTGGATCAATGCGACAGTTTTTGTTGTTTCCATGGTGAGAAAAGGGCGAATTCTTGAGATGTTCTTTAGGTGTAGGTGGCAAGACATTGTATATGGGATGTGAAGGAGAGGTTGGTGTCAAACATAACACCGAGACAGCATGCCTGCTGCCGGGGTGTTATTGTGGTGCCACCCACGGAGAGGGAAATGTCAGATTTAGGGAGGTTAGTAGATGGCGGGAGCAGAAGAAGTTCAGTTTTTGAGAGGTTAAGTTTCAGATAGAGAGCGGGCATGATGATGGAGACTGCGGACAGACAGTCACTGGCGTTCTGTAGTACAGCAGGCGAAAGGTCAGGGGATGACGTATATAGTTGTGTGTCATCAGCATAAAGATGGTACTGAAAGCCAAATTTGCCGATGGTCTGTCCAATTGGGGCCGTGTAGAGAGAGAGGAGAAGGGGGCCAAGGACTGAGCCCTGAGGTACCCCCGACAGCAAGAGGAAGAGGAGATGACGTGGAGCCAGAGAACAAAACACTGAAGGAGCCGTCAGAAAGATAGGAGGAGAACCAGGAGAGAGCAGTGTCCTTAATGCCTAGTGACTGGAGCCTAGAGAGTAGGAGACAGTGGTCAACAGTATCGAAAGCTGCAGAAAGGTCGAGAAGAATGAGCAGAGTGGTCACCGTTACGTTTGCTGTCAGAAGGTCATTGGTCACTTTGATGAGTGCACTCCATGTAATGTCCTTGCCTTGTCTGTGGTATCTCTGTGTTCCCCGCTCCTCTTTGCTGATCTCCCTGCTTACCTGCGCTTGCATCATTGCTCTCGGTCTGTGAACTGTAGGTCACATGCTGATGTTATTGCATTCTGGTTGCTGCAATATTGAGTCACCACTGGATATACAGAATTCACGTTATTTTTAATATATTCAGTTCCTTGATTTTTATTATATATACTATATATTAAAAATCAAGAAATTGAGTTAAAAAATTAACTGGGCATAGTAACCAACTGTGGGTAGTTATAACAAATTATGATGATTATATTGCACATAAAAACTGTGCATCTAATCCTATCCTGTGTGATACTGACTGCTGAGCCGTGTATCTATTCCTATCCTGTGTGATACTGACTGCTGAGCCGTGTATCTAATCCTATCCTGTGTGATACTGACTGCTGAGCCGTGTATCTAATCCTATCCTGTGTGATACTGACTGCTGAGCCGTGTATCTAATCCTATCCTGTGTGATACTGTGTGCTGAGCTGCGTATCTAATCCTATCCTGTGTGATACTGACTGCTGAGCCGTGTATCTAATCCTATCCTGTGTGATACTTTCTGCTGAACTGTGTATCTAATCCTATCCTGTGTGATACGGACTGCTGAGCCGTGTATCTAATCCTATCCTGTTTGATACTGGGCTCCCCCTGCAGTCTGTGTCAGAGGGTGGTCTGTGTTGGCACGGTAATAAATTGTGTTATTTCCAGCTTTACAGAAGGACGATAACACCATAGAAATAAGAATAATAGGCCTCAGTTACTACAATGTCTACAAAGAAAACTGTTGCTGATAGCAACCAATCACAGCTCATTTTTCATCTTTTAACCCCTTAACGACCAGGGGTATTTTTGGTTTTACATTTTCATTTTTCCCTCCCCTTCTTTCCAGAGCCATAACTTTTTTATTTTTCCGTTTATATGGCCATGTGAGGGCTTATTTTTTGCGGGACGAGTTGTACTTTTAAATGACCTCATTGGTTTTACCATATCGTGTACTAGAAAACAGGAAAAAAATTCCAAGTGCGGTGAAATTGCAAAAAAAGTGCAATCCCACACTTGTTTTTTGCTTGGCTTTTTTGTTAGGTTCACTAGATGCTAAATCTGACCTACCATTATGATTCTCCAGGTCATTACGAGTTCATAGACACCAAACATGTCTATGTCCTCTTTTATCTAAGTGGTGAAAAAAAATTCCAAAGTTTGCTTAAAAAAAAAAAAAAAAAAAAAATTGCGCAATTTTCCGAGACCCGTACCGTCTCCATTTTTCATGATCTGGGGTCGGGTGAGGGCTTATTTTTTCCGTGTCGGACTGACGTTTTTAATGACACCACTTTTGTGCAGATACGTTCTTTTGATCGCCCGTTATTGCATTTTAATGCAATGTCTTGGTGACCAAAAAAACGTAATTCTGGCGTTTTGAATTTTTTTCTCGCTACGCCGTTTAGCGATCGGGTTAATGCTTTTTTTTTACTGATCGGGCGATTCTGAATGCGGCGATACCTAATATGTGTATGTGGGATTTTTTTTTTTACTGTTTTATTTTGATTGGGGCGAAAGGGGGGTGATTTGAACTTTTAGGTTTTTTTAATTTTTTTTTATTTTTAAACATTTTTTTTCTTTTACTTTTGGCATGCTTCAATAGCCTCCATAGGAGGCTAGAAGCATGCGCAACCCGATTGGCTCTGCTACATATGGGCGATGAGCAGATCGCCCATATGTAGCAGATTTACTGCTGTGCTTTCAGCGCCGACCACCGGGTGGCGCTGAAAGCCTTATACCTGGAACAACCATAGAGGTCTCATAGAGACCTCTGGTTGTCCAGGCAACGTGACGCCGACCCCCGATCACGTGACGGGGGTCGGCGATGACGTCATTTCCGGCCCGGCGGCCGGAAATTCTATTTAAATGCCCGCTGTCAGCTTTGACAGCGGCATTTAACTAGTTAATAGGCGCGGGCGGACGGCGATTCCGCTCGCGCCTATTGCGGGCACATGTCAGCTGTTCATAACAGCTGACATGTCCCGGCTTTGATGCGGGCTCAGCGCCGGAGCCCTCATCAAAGCAGGGGAAATGTCTGATGACGGACTGTGTCCGTCATTGGACATTAAGGGGTTAAACAGCTCTGGGACAGTGTGGTGAGTTTTGAGTGGCGACTTTTATGTGGCGAGGTTGGTGTATGTGTGGTGAAATATGTGCTGAGGGTGGTCTATGTGTTGAAGCACGTGGTAGTGTGTGGCGCACTTTGTGTGTGTGTGTTCATATCCCCGTGTGTGGTGAGTATCCCATGTCAGGGCACCACTTTAGTAACTGTACGGTATATACTCTTTGGCGCCATCGCTCTCATTCTTTAAGTCCCCCTTGTTCACATCTGGCAGCTGTCAATTTGCCTCCAAAACTTTTCCTTTCACTTTTTCCCCATTATGTAGATAGGGGCAAAATTGTTTGGTGAATTGGAACGCGCGGGGTTAAAATTTCACCTCACAACATAGCCTATGACGCTCTCGGGGTCCAGACGTGTGAATTTGCAAAATTTTGTGGCTGTAGCTATGACGGTGCAGATGGCAATCCCATACATACATACATACATACATACATACCCACATTGAGCTATATATATATATTTTCAATACCTTGATTTTTGTTTATATTTTTCATTATGTATTTTTATTTATTTTTTTAAGATCCTATTGCAGTTACTGAATTGAAAAATTCTAGTACTTTACTGCAATATTTAGTTTCAAGTAAGAGCTATCAGAGGCTTTATCTCCTGCTCATGCACATACAAAGTAGCCAACTAACCAATAAAAAGAATAATTAGCATAGTCGCATCATATGACGTCCGGCAGCATGATACCCATGTTGCTGTAACTACCCATTGGCATATTAGGTGGTGGGGGATGAGACCTACCTTAAGGATGACACATTTTTGCAAACCAGCCAGCTCTGTCAGAACATTGCTGGGATTTATTCTTGTCTTCTGAATATAAATCACAATATTTCACTTTACTACCACCCGGCCGAGATCTTGGGCTCTCATCAATGACATTGGTGACTGTGACCCCACAGATCACTAGAAAGTTTCACTGCGGCTGCTGGTGACTTCACACCAGTTGACTTGTAAGTAGTGGGGCATCTTAGACTATAGAGAAAACTTTAAAAAGAACACAACCCCCAAAATCTGCAGCTTGTAAGATGAGACGCTAATTCAGTCACATGCCTGTTGTGGTTTCTGCAGCGTATGAGAACTGGACTGATATGATATAAAATTGTGATAATGGGGGCAGCAATCATCCCATCAAAGGAACCTGCAGTCAGCCTGAAGTGCCTGACAACAGAGGGCAATAGATTAATGAAGTAATTCAAGTTATCGCCTATCCGGAGAATATATGATGGCTTATAGGTCAGTGGAGGACAACCGCTGAGCTGTGCAGTGATTGACAGATCAGATGACTGGCCACCGTTCTATTCATTTCCTATGGAGCTGCCAGAAAAAGCAGAGTGCAGCCCCGGAGGGACTACTTGGAGTGACGGTAGAGCAGGAGCGCTAACGCTCCACTCAGGCAGGGATAAAGGATCTGCTTTATGCTGATTGGTGTAGGTCTCAGTAGTCAGACCCCCGCCGATCAATAAGTTACCACCTGGATAGGCAATATCTGGTTTTCACTGGAGAATCCCTTTAAGCCTTATATGACCCACCTTGAAATGGATAAGCCGCATGAGTTTAGGCCTCCTGATCTGAATCCTGTGTTCATCTTTTGTTTTTCAGGACATGCCAAAGAAGCCCTTGGCCTTGCCAAGATGCAGGAAGAGACCCTCCATATGGAGCAGCAAGCTAAAATTAAGGTACCTCAGTAACGATGACATGCAATGTGCTCCATTCTGTAGGAGCTAGCTGTGTATGCAGGATTGGGGTCTGGATTGCAATTCAGTGAATGAAGCAGAGCTGCAGTACCACACACAACCAATGGATGGGGGTGGCACTGTGTCCTTACAATCCTGGATAACCCCCTTCAATGTCATTTTAAAGTTTACATGAATCAATTATTATTTATCTTGAATGGAGTTACTGCCTGCATTATGTCCATTTATTATTTGTCAGGCTTCAGAGATGAAATCTTCCTACATAACTTGCTTATTCAGATTTTGCATTCTTTGAAGTGTCACCTTTACAGCGGGCTCAATACAGTAGCCTGTCAGAGAGACTAAAATCCCTTTTACACAGGCCAACAATCAGCTGATCGAGCCTTCACAAGGTCACTCATTCACGATTGTTGGCCCTTTTAAAGATGTCAGCGATGCAACCGTGAACATGCCAAATAATCTAAAGATTATTATTATTTCTTCCCCATACAGTTTGCATTGGCTTGTCATAAACGAGCGGGTTTCATTAAAATTTAAGGACCATCTGGCTTCTATAGCCTCAATGTATCATTATACGTATCAGGCGGTAAAATGTAGAATGAGTTATCTGTGAACCCCTCAGTGAGCTCCTTTTGACAAGGTGTGTAGGACTTCTCTCCTCTTTCTAAACTTTCTTCTGAGCTAATTTATGATAACATCCATGATTGCAAGTCCAGAGAAACTGAGTTAATGCTTACTGTGGCCATCACTAGACATTTGGTGACTCACACTTAAAGGAATTGTCTGAGCTTATGATAGGTCATCGATATCAGACCGGTCGGGGTTAGACACCCAGAACCCCCAATGATGAGCTCCAACGGAGGTCAGATGAAAGTAGTGATCGGAGCCGGAATAGCACAGCTCCATGTACTGATCATTAGTAGTGATGAGCGAACGTGCTGGGATAAGGTGTTATCTGAGCATGCACGGATTCTAACAGAGTATCTTCAGCATGCTGGAAAAATATGTTCAAGTCCCACCGGCTGCATGTCTCGTGATTGTTCGACTAACTGCCGTGAGACATGCAGCCACGGGGACTAAGAACATATTTTTCAAGAGCGCCAAAGACGCTCAGTTACCACCCGAGCATGCTCAGATAACGCCTTACCCCAGCACATTCGCTCATCTCTAATTATTAGCAATTGCTGAGAGCTTCAGCTCAGATCCTGTTCAATTCATTAAGAGCTGAGCTGCCATTCTTGGTGGAAATGCCACACGTGTGACCCCCCCCAACATTTTTTATGCCCTATCCTAACAATAGTCGATCAGTAACACAAAGCTCGGACAACCCCTTTAATTCATTCCGCATACTGCTATGTACAGTGGTGCATAGAGGCTGTAGAAGCCAAACAGTCCAAAATGTTTCGTACAACCCTGTTGCAAAATTTTAAGCTGATAATGCATGCAATTAAGTGTCTTCTTACAAGATGGAGACAGATGAGAGGTTAACTGTGTCTAATGACAATCAGCAGGCTTATGAATGCAGCTCTGGAGTATAAAATACAGACTGTAGGTCTGAGCGTGCAGGTGTGCTGTGCTGCCTGCATAACCCTGGCTGACAGGGAGCTGCGTACTGGACAGACGAGCATCGAGCCCGACTTCTGACAGCGTAGGTGACAGAAGAGTGCAGATATCTCGGTGCTCGACGTCCTCTTTCTCTCTCATTCATTTTATTTCACCCCTTCTTTTTCTAGGAATATGAAGCCGCCGTAGAACAGCTGAAAAATGAGCAGATCCGAGTGCAAGGCGAGGAGCGGAGGAAAACCCTAAATGAGGAAACCAAGCAGAACCAAGCGGTGAGTTGGTGCACAGCTCTGTATAGAGGGGGCTGCAGTGCTGTATACAGTGTATATATGTCAAGGCTTTATATGGGCTTGAAAACTGACGACCGGTCTGTGATCGGAAAGGTTGCTGTATGTAGTTGTCACTTCCGCTCCCCCACTGCTCTTGCGTTTCTCACATCGGGCATAACCTGGCGATCTAAGTGACAGAATAATAAAAGTGCAATTCTAAGACTCATCATTTGCACGCAGATCCTCTGCATACCGTACCGTGCTTGTTGCATGGTGTCACCATTTGAAAGGATTTTGGGCAATTTCTGCAGGGTATGCTATATATTTTTTCTGCATTACTCATTCAGTCTTATTTCACATGCATCGTGAACACAAGGGATCGGGTGTGTAGAACACAAGAGCTAAGGTGGAAAAGAAGTGCTGGGGTGACACAAGAGCTAAGGTGGAAAAGAAGTGCTGGGGTGTAAGTACATGGAGCAGAGGGGGCTATGACGGGCACGCCCAAATAATCTCCAGAGTGGATATTACAATGAGGAACTGATTGTTGTGTCTCAGTGTCGGGACCTCCAACTGTCTGAGCGCTCCCCAGGTTGGTCCGCCAACTGTGAGGGGAGTCGTAAAGGGATCTGTTTCTATAGCCCGAGATTTCAGTAATGTGTGACCGCAACATAATTAAACGTGACTCCACTCCATCCTTTTGACTGGCTCCTCGGATTTCTCAGTGACATGATTGCAAGCTCTGTCGACTCTACAAGCACCCCAAGGGCTGTATGTTATAGGTTACACAAATTGTAAATGTTTGCAAACTCAGTAGAAGTTACAAAATAATTGTGTTTTTTTTTTTACATTCATTTTCTTACACCTACAAATTCCAAAGAGGTTAAGTTATTCTCTATCCAGTGAATAGGGGATGAGTTATTGATCGCTGGGGGTCCGTCCTCTAGGACTTACAGCGATTTCAAGAATGGGGTCCTGCAGCCCTAGAATAATTAGAGCGGAGCTTCCCATGCTCGACGTCCGCTCCTTTCATTGCCTTTGGGACTGCCGGAAGTAGCGGAGCTCTTTTCTAGACTGCAGTCCCATAGCTAATGACTGTATCTGACATTGGGCATGCAAAACTCTTCTCCATTCGAGTAGTGACTGCAGGTGGACCCCATTCTTACAATAGCTGAATTTGCCCAGTGGCTGGACCAAAATCAATCAGTAACTTATCCCCTGTTATATGGATAACAGATCACTTACCATTTTGGGAATTATCCTTTACGAACATATATGTCTAAAATATTAATTTATTGTCAAAGCATGCCAAAAAAAATGCTATTTTGCCTGCTTCAAAGAAGATCTTGTGAAGCCACGTCCATGGAACAATGCAAAAATTCTGACTGCTGAAGTCCCGAGAGGCCTAGAAATGCCTGGTCATAAAGGGGTTAAGAAGTGGGAAGGTGAAATGTATTTTCCTGACATTTTGCTCAGTTCTCTGGATGTTTCGAATCTATGAAGATTGTGTCTTTGCTTGTCTTCTAGAGAGCCCAGTACCAAGACAAACTAGCAAGGCAGCGGTATGAGGACCAGCTCCGACAGCAGGTAAGTCCTTTATGCCACCTGGGGACACTCTGAGGGTCCAGCTGCTATGATCCCCAACAATCCAAAGAATGGGGCTCTGGAAAAGCAGTCGTCCCATAGGCGATGAATGGGAGTCAAGCTCCATTCTAGCTGGGGCCGCAGAGTTCTGTTTCACATCACTGTGGGTTTAATGTGTTTTTTGGTGGGTGGTGAGACCCTTTACTGACTGCAGAGAGAACTCCCTACTAAATAATGAAGAAATAGGTAAAATGCTGTGCCTAGAAAATGCATTTCTGTGCCTTCCCTTTTTCTTCTGGGCACTAGGGGGCAGTGTTGTCCGTGCGGGCACAGTGATTTTTCCCCAATGTATTGAAAATGAAGCAACTTTGCAAATAGTATTGATTTGAATAGCTCCGTTTGTGTCTATAGCTCATGTGCCCCCCATGTGTTCCCATGATTATAGGCAACAGCAGCTTATCTCCGGGAGAACAAAGCGATCGGCAGTCCAAAATCGGACATGTGTGATCGACCTCTCCCCCCACTGATCAGTCAGCCGGAGACCCCGTACACATTAGACTGTTCACCAAACACATTGATATTGGTGGTTTCGGCCTATATTTGCGTACTGTGTACACTGTATAGGGGCCATTACTCTCCTTAGTCCCCCTCCTTACACAGGACTGCTCGACAACGGCTTGTTCAGCTGTCAGAAATGTGACATGTTTGATCCTTTGTTTTATTAGACTCCCCATGTACAAAAATAAGAATGATACACTGCTGATTTTGCAAGTTTTCCCACCTACAAAGAATGGAGAGATCTGTGTCATTTTTATTGTAGGTATACTTCAACTGTGAGAGACAAAATCTAAAACTAATTAAAAAAAAAAAAACCTGAAAATCATTGTATAATTTTTTTTATATAAATAAATTGCATGAAATAAGTATTTTATCACCTGTCAACCATCAAGAATTCTATCTCTCACAGACCTGTTAGTTTTTCTTTAAGAAGCCCTTCTACTCTGCATTCATTAGCTGTATTAATTGCACCTGTTTGAACTCATTATCTGTATAAAAGACACCTGCCCACACACTCAGTCTCACATTTCCACCATGGCCTAGACCGAAGAGGACAACAGGGACAAAATTGTAAACCTTCTCAAGGCTGGGATGGGCTACAGGGCAATAGGCAAGCAGCTTAGTGAGAAGGTAACAACTGTTGGAACAATTATTAGAAAATGGAAGAAACACAAGATGACTATCAATCTTCCTCGGTGTGCTGCTCTATACAAAATCTCACCTTGGATAATTCTTAGGTAATTAATCAGCCCAGAACTATACGGGAGGACCTGGTCAATGACCTGAAGAGAGCTGGGACCACAGTCTCAACCATTATCTGTCACGATCCATGTTTGGCTCTGTGTCAGTCCAGATTCCCTGATATAAACGTTTTCCATTCAGGCCATCGGCGGGTTTTGTCAGTTTTTGCCCCGGTGGCTGCTGGTGGTACTACAACTGTAGTTGGTCGGCTGCTGGACTCCAAACCCCCCCCCCCCCCGGTGGCCGCTGGTGTTACTACACGTTTAATTAGCCAGCAGGTGGGGACCACCCCCCCCCTCCTTCCTATTAAAGGTAGTCAGGTGCTCCAGATCACTGTTAATACTGGTCATTTGCTAACCATGTGGTGCTGGACATGTAGTGCTGGACATGTGTTTATTTGACCACAACATTTTATTGGGTCCTGGTGTCTCAATTTAGTGTGCTTGATTAACGAGAAGAGAGAGAGCCAAAAAAAAAAAAAAACTTAGCCTTAACCTCCTATATATTCAGACCTAGCTAGGGGGAGCATTTATGCAGGGGTGGCATTTATGCACATGTAATCGAAGTACATGTATCAAAGTACTACTGGCAGTTATAACATGGCAGGAGACAGGTAAGACATTTATATACATCTACTCCCTGTACATTAGGAGTGCAACAAATATATACCATATGCATTTGTGTAATTTTAATCCTGACCACTGCATTCACACACATGCACCGCCCTGGCATTAACTCTCTACACTCCATCCATATCGGCCCCTCGCTCCTTTCCTCTCCTATGTATAGCACTCACACTCTTTTCACGTTGTTAAATTGCACAGATCCAGTCAGTCCCTCCATTCAACATCAGAGACGCTCTCACAAATCACTTAACCATCTGCTCACTCTTTCTATCCTCGTTCTCCTAGTCGCAGGAGACATTGCTCCCAACCCTGGTCCCCCATTTTATAGAAAGTCAAACCCTCCGACTGCTACACTTAGAAACCCCTCTAATCTTATTAATATTCCCTGCCTGCCATCTGTCTCTCTTAATTGTGCACTTTGGAATTCTCGCTCAGTGTGTAACAAACTCTCCTTCATCCATGACTTCTTCCTTTCTAATTCTCTTAACCTCCTGGCTCTTACTGAAACCTGGATCCAGCAGTCAGACACTACCGCTGCTGCTGCTCTTTCATACGGGGGACTACACTTCTCTCATACCCCAAGATCAGACAGTAGAGCTGGTGGAGGCGTTGGTCTGCTCCTATCACCAAAATGTACCTTTCAGGTTATCCCTCAAGTACCCTCACTTGTCTTCCCTTCTTTTGAGGTCCATGCCGTCAGACTCTACATCCCCTTCTCCATGCGAGTGGCGGTGGTGTATCGTCCTCCCGGCCCCTCCCATCAGTTCCTGGATCATTTTGCCACTTGGCTTCCACATTTTCTCTCCTGTGACATCCCTACCCTCATCATGGGAGATTTCAACATCCCCATTGCTCTTCCCCTCTCCCCATCTGCTACTCACCTTTTATCTCTAACCTCCTCCTTTGGCCTTTCGCAGCTTACTAATTCTCCAACGCACGAAGACGGGAACTCCCTCGACTTGGTCTTCTCTCGGCTTTGTACAGTGGATAATTTTGCAAACTCCCCTCTCCCGCTCTCTGACCACAATCTTCTTTCATTCTCTATAAAGAACTGCCAGGCTGCTCAGGTCACCCCCACTGTCCAGACTTATAGAAACATACAGGCCATTAACACCCAGAAACTTATGAAGAACTTGCAGTCTTCATTGGCCCCTATCTCCTCCCTCTCATGTCCTGATTCTGCATTGAAGCATTACAATGAAACACTTCAAAGTGCCCTGGATGAATTTGCACCCCCTATAAATAGAACACCACAACGCAGACGGCGACAACCCTGGCACACGGTGCAAACACATTTCCTGCAGCGGTGCTCCAGGTGCGCCGAACGTCTGTGGAGAAAATCCAATCTACACGAAGATTTCATCCATTTTAAGTTTATGCTTAGAACATACAACACTGCCCTTCACCTCTCCAAACAAACCTATTTCAACACCCTCATCACCTCACTGTCCAATAACCCGAAACGTCTCTTTGACACTTTTCATTCTCTACTCAATCCAAGAGTACAGGCCCCAACCACGGAGCTCCGAGCTGACGATCTGGCCAATTACTTCAAAGTAAAAATTGACCAGATCCGACAGGAAATTATCTCCCAATCCCCTCATACCATGCACTGTCCTCCCTCCCCCACTGCATCTAGCTCACTCTCTGATTTTGAACCAGTCACAGAAGAAGTAGTAAGCAGGCTCCTTGCATCTTCTCGCCCAACTACTTGCACCAGTGACCCATTTCCGTCACATCTCCTCCAGTCACTTTCCCCTGCTGTGACCCCTCACCTAACTAAAATATTTAACCTCTCTCTCTCTTCTGGTATTTTTCCCTCCTCATTTAAGCATGCCATCATACATCCACTACTTAAAAAACCATCCCTCGATCAAAACTGTGCTGCTAACTATAGACCTGTCTCTAATCTTCCCTTCATCTCTAAACTCCTGGAACGCCTGGTCCACTCCCGTCTTATCCGCTATCTCTCAGAAAACTCTGTTCTCGACCCTCTCCAATCCGGTTTTCGCTCTTTACACTCCACTGAAACTGCCCTCACTAAAATCTCTAATGATCTGCTAACAGCTAAATCAAATGGTCATTACTCGATGCTAATTCTCTTGGATCTCTCTGCAGCATTCGACACTGTGGATCATCAGCTCCTCCTCACTATGCTCCGTTCCATTGGCCTCAAGGACACCGTTCTCTCCTGGTTCTCCTCCTATCTCTCCGACCGCTCCTTTACTGTATCTTTTGCCAGTTCCTCCTCCTCTCACCTTCCCCTTACTGTTGGGGTCCCCCAAGGATCGGTTCTAGGCCCCCTCCTCTTCTCCTTGTACACTTCCCCTATTCGTCAAACAATCAGTAGATTTGGTTTCCAGTACCATCTCTATGCTGATGACACCCAATTATACGCTTCTTCTCCTGACTTCACGCCAACCTTTCTAGAAAACACCGGCGATTGTCTAAACGCTGTGTCTAATATCATGTCCTCACTATATCTGAAACTGAACCTGTCAAAGACTGAACTCCTGGTGTTTCCTCCCTCTACTAATGTACCTATACCCGACATTGCTATTTCTGTGAGTGGTTCCACTATTACTCCCCAGCAACAGGCCCGCTGTCTTGGGGTCATACTTGATTCCGAGCTTTCCTTTGCCCCCCACATTCGATCACTGGCTCGCTCTTGTCATCTGCACCTCAAAAACATTTCTAGAATTCGACCTTTTCTTACTTTGACTCTGCAAAAACTCTTACTGTTTCTCTTATTCATTCTCGTCTCGACTATTGTAACTCTCTTCTAATCGGTCTCCCTCTTACCAAAATCTCCCTTCTCCAATCTGTCTTGAATGCTGCAGCCAGGATCATATTCCTCACCAATCGTTACACCGATGCCTCTACCTTGTGCCAGTCATTACACTGGCTACCCATCCACTCCAGAATTCAGTATAAACTTATTACCCTCACCCACAAAGCCCTCCATGGCTCAGCACCACCCTACATCTCCTCCCCTGTTTCAGTATACCACCCTACCCGCGCCCTCCGTTCTGCTGATGACCTGAGGTTGGTATCCTCAATAGTCAGAACCTCCCACTCCCGTCTCCAAGACTTTACACGTGCCGCGCCAATTCTTTGGAATGCACTTCCCAGGTCAATACGATTAGTCCCCAATCCCCACAATTTTAAGCGTGCCCTAAAAATGCATTTATTCAGACTGGCCTATCGCCTCAACACATTAACCTAATCTATCCCTGTGTGGCACAGCCAAAAGTTTTACCAGAACCAGATTTCCCTCATCATGTTCCTACATGCTTTATGCATCCATTAGCCCTCTGTGTGTGTACTGTCACACACCTACCATTATGGCTGGTCCATACAATCAGGGCAACTGTTACCACCCACCTTTCGTGTCTACCTCTTTCCTCATAGACTGTAAGCTTGTGAGCAGGGCCCTCATTCCTCTTGGTATTTGTTATAATCTACTGTATGATTATTGTTATGCTGTAATGTCTATTGTCTGTACGAATCCCCTCTGAAATGTAAAGTGCTGCGGAATATGTCGGCGCTATAAAAATACAATTTATTATTATTATTATTATTATTACCAACCTTGGTGAAGAATGGACCTAGCTGGTGGAGAGGGGGTTCACCTTATCTGGAGCAGTGGAGTTGCTGCTGGATGCTGATCGGGTGCCTTTCTCTGCTGCTTGGAGTATTGGCAGCAGATAAAGCTAGGTTTGGGTTTTTAGTTGCTTTAGCCTCGTGGAGTCTGTTTTATTTTTCCTGGTGTGTTATTTGATGCAGTTCACTTTGTTCCCTGACTCACCTCCTGGGGAGGGGGTTGTGGGTTTAGCTCAGGGCTAATCAGGAGACAGGGACAGGTCGGGGACTTGGGCCTCACTACCTTTAAGTATACCCCCAAGTTAAGGAAAGTCAGGGCACCTCCTTAGCCTGAGGGGCAGTTCAGGGGCCCAAGTTCCACGTCTCCTGTTTCTTCCCTACTGCCCCGTGACATTATCATTAGTAACAGACTACACTGTCATGGATTAAAATCCTGCAGGGCACGTAAGGTCTCCCTCCTCACGCCAGCACATGTCCAAGCCTGTTTGAACTTCCCCAATGACCATCTGGATGATCCATATGAGGCATGGGAGAAGGTCATGTGGTCAGATGAGCCCAAAATAGAACTTTTTGATATCGACTCCACTCGCCTTGTTTGGAGAAAGAAGGGGTACAACGCCAAGAACACCGTCCCAACTGTGAAGTATGGTGGGGGAATCATACTTTGGCGGTGCTTTTCTGTAAAGGTAAATGGACGGCTGCACCGTATTGAAGGAAGGATTGTTAGGTCATGTATCACGAGATTTTAGCCAACATCCTCCTTCCCTCAGTAAGAGCATTGAAGATGGGTCTTGGCTGGGTGTCCCAGCATAACAGTGACCTGAAACACACAGCAAGGGCAACTAAGTAGTGGCTCCATAAGAAGAATTTCAAGGTCCTGGAGTGGCCTAGCCTGTCTACAGACCTGAACCCAATAGAAAATCTTTGGAGGAGCTGAAACTCAATGTTGCCCAGTGACAGATTCGAAATCTGGAAGATCTGTATGGAGGAGTGGGCCAAAATCCCTGCTGAAGTGTGTGCAAACTTGGTCAAAACCCAAAGGAAACGTCTGACCTCTGTAATTGCAAATAAAGGTTTCTGTACCAAATATTAGGTTCTATTTTTCTATTGTATCAAATACTTATTTGGTGCAATAAAATGCAAATTAATTATGTAAAAATCAAACAATGTGATTCTGTTTTTTATTTTTAGATTCTGTCTCTCACAGTTGAAGTGTACCTGCGATAAATATTACAGACCTCTCCATTCTTTGTAGGTGGGCAAACTTGCAAAATCGGCAATGTATCAAATACTTATTTTCCACACTATAGATCAGACTGTCGGCCGATCCCACTGATAACAAGTGCGATTGACGTTAATCTAATGTGTATGGGGCCTTTAGTTTGGACCATGAACCCCATTTTCTTGCTAACCTGTAGATGATGGGGTCAGATGCAAGAGTGATGCACATGACTGCAAAATCGGGGATTGTATGTAGCTACAGAAACACATACGTTTGCACAGGAGCTGTGTAAACAGAATGGTAGGTTTTTAATTTATATGCAGAGTTTTGTTATATATTATGATCGGACCCCTCTGATCTAATATTGATGTGATGGGGGGGGGGTCCCCCGTCTAGCCCATTGCTACCCTCCATTTAAAGCAATAAAGACAACTTGGCGTCAATTATTTCCATAGTAAATATTTCAGTTTTCTGTTTCTATCTGTAAAGCAAATGCTGAATGAAGAGAATCTGCGAAAGCAAGAGGAGTCCGTCCAGAAACAGGAGGCCATGCGCAAAGGTAAGAAGTCAATCCTCAACACGTCTTACATTTTATTCTTAACTTCAATCACTAATGTTCAAAGCGGATCTGTCACCAGATCTCACAGTACAAACTGTATACATTATAAAATAGATCTTTTAGACCTGATTAGGCTGTTGTACTTGCTTTGAAACTTGTATAAGAATGGCTGTATAATCCTGATAATTAAATGAACGTTTTAAGAGTCGAGCTAGAGCCGGATCCTTAAAATCTTCATTTTCTTATTCACAAAGGGTTGTACAGCTATTCTAGTATGGGTTTTCAAAGCAAGTACACAAGTCTCATCAGGTTTGAGAGATCTATTTAACTCCTTTCCAACCTTCTGAGAAAGTCCAGGCGATTTTGTGTGCACAGAGGCTGTACGCACGCATTCGTCGCAGGGTACCAGTTGATACTCAGCTCTCAGCACTGGCACTTCAACCCCCTAAGTTCTGCATCATTTAACGAGTAGGCAGAGGGTAAAGAAAACCTCTGCCCTTGAATTGGAGACCCTGTGATACGTAGTCAAAATAGAAAGTGATCAAAAATTGTTGTTTGACCAAAAATGGTACCAATAAAAACGTCAATTCAACCCTCAAGAAACGAGTCGTCACATGACTGTCGGAAAAATTGTAGCTCACAAAATATAGTGATGCAAAATCTATTTTTTTTTTTTGCAATAAACGGTTTTTAGTGTGTGACAGCAGCCAAACATAAATACCAGGTATAAATCTGTTATTGCTGTAATCGTACCGACCCAAAGAATAATGTCGTCTAATCACTTATACCGCATGAGGAACGGCATAAAAAAATAAAAACAATTCTTCACCTGCTGTTGATTTTTTTTCATTCTGCCTCCCAAAGATCTCAGTAAGGCTCAGCGCACATTTATCCTGTGCTCGGCGCTGAGCGCTTTCACCAGGGTTTTTGTGTAAATCTCTGAAATACGTGGTTCAGATGGAACCCTCAACGGAAGATTCCCCATAATGAGGCAGATGGAAACACTGTGGATGCCGTCTGACCTGCGATTCGCCAGTGTCAGTCTTTTTAGGATTGCATAAAAGTGCCATTGGCCCCAGTTTGTGCACCTCTAAAATGAACGACAGCACTAAACAGAGGTCAGACGGAGTCCAGAGTAACTCTGCTGCCTCACTATACTGAATGGGATCCCTCGGGGGTTTGATCTGAATCGCGTCACTCGGAAATTCAGATGGAAACCCTAAAGTAAGTGGTCAGTGTAGAGAGCCAGATAACTGTGATCCCAAACGTTATGTAAAATGCTCCCAATAAAAGCTTCAATTCAATCCACAAAAAAAGCAAGTCCCCACTAAGGTCTCTCATCTGTTAAAGGAAATAAAGAGGGCTTTAACGTTACTGGTAGTACAAAGGCTCTGGAAAAGATAAATGGTTCCTCGCACCCCAAAAGAAATCAAGCGAATTCTGCACTCCCAAATTTCCCCTCCCTTCCGAGTCCCACAGTGTACCTAAACCACATATAACGTCCACATGTTTGCCATTTCTGTAGCGATGAGAGCCCACCTAACTTACAGGTGCATGTCTCCAGAAGCATGAGCTGGGCATAATGTACTGTTGACAGCCAGGGTTGTGGAGTCGGAGCTCATTTTGGTGGAGTCGGTATGAAATGGTCCGAATCCTAAAATATATAATAAATTAGATACAGTAGTTCAATGCAGAATGTGCTGAATATTTTTTCAGAGGAATTTTGGAAAGTTATGAAATGGCTGTTCTATTCCTGATCTAAGGCTACATTCACACACAGCGTTTTTGCTGCGTTTTTTGTGGATACGTTTTTCAGCTGCAAAAGCCGATCAGCTTTTTTTAAAACCGCATCACCTGAAAGGTTTTTGAGCTCATAGATAATGTTTTCAATAGCAAAAGCAGGTTAGAAATCTGCTCTATCCATTTATCCATATCTGTCTATCCATATCTTATCTGTACCAAAAAGAATGAAAGCCGGGTAGCACACAGACTAAGGGTGGTTTCACATTAGCGCTTTTTAAGCGCACGCACGGCCGGGGGTAGCTCCGCCCCCGAGCCGGCTCTCTGCCCGGCATGCCCGCCCCTTGTAGCGCCGCCTCCTAGCGCACAGCGCCGCCTGCGATCGGCGCACCCTATCTTTAGCATAGAGTGCGCAGATCGTGCGCAGGCCGTGCGCTAGTTGCGCTTTGACCTGCGCTGCGCACTTTTGACGGTGCGCCGTGCGCGCCAAAATCAAACTTTTCGGATTTTGGCGCGCACGGCGCACCGTCAAAAGTGCGCAGCGCAGGTCAAAGCGCAACTAGCGCACGGCCTGCGCACGATCTGCGCACCCTATGCTAAAGATACAAGCAAGGGGCGCGCACGCCGGGCAGAGAGCCGGCTCGGGGGCGGAGCTACCCCCGGCCGTGCGTGCGCTTAAAAAGCGCTAATGTGAAACCACCCTTACACTCTTTTTTTTTTTTTTTTTTTTTTTTTTTTTTTTTTAAAAGCACCAGTCAGGTACACCTCATAGCTGCCCAAAAGGACGCCCAGGACAGGCATTGCTCGTCTTCAGTAACACATCAATTGATAGTTGGAATAAATAGACTGCATTCACCACATCTTAAGGTGCAGGCTTTCTTTTCAAGTGTAGAGGTGTGCAGTATAAGGTTCTGCAGGAGCTGAGGTGTGCAGTATGAGATTCTGTGGAACAGTATGAGGTTCTGACCCCCCCCCACACACACACACACACACACACACACACACACACACAATTTTGATCCTGGCTAAAACGTTTCTTATAGATATGGCGAACCCTCAGGTAACCCTAAATGAAGGTCAATGGACACAGGTGGCTTAATTGAAGGAATTGCTTAATCACCTATTTGCCGTGACTAAAAAATTACAAACTGAGGATTTAACTCCTGGCATTTTCATAAGGGAGTGGAAGAACTTGCTATATATATATATATATAGCAACACTATGTAATAAACTATGTGAGTGGCAAAAAAACGTTTTCAACAAAAACATACTAAATAACATTTGTGCAGTCTATGAATTTGTTCTAAGAAATAGAATTGCCTCCATCAGATCCTCCTTCACAGATGACCTCAAATCTGACCTAATAATTTTAAGGCCAGAGAACAACCTCTCTACACTAACTTGGGTTGGAGGCAATGCCGTAACCACATGGGAACATCTCTAACAATTTCCGGTTATAAAGGAATTGCCTCATGCACAGTCAGTTTTGATGAACGGTTGAATTTTTCTTTTTCTTTGAGAGCAAGTGAAACATTTTGCTGAAATATGGTCAATCTGCTTGCTATAGGAGACGGAGTGAAATCTTTTTCCTTGCAGCAACTCTTTGCCTGCTCCATATCTTCCAAATACTTGTCAAAGTCAAACTCCTCATCTGATGAGGATGAAGATATGGCAGCAGTAGCACTGTCAGGACCCAAGTCCTCTTGCGCCTGGCAGTCCTCCTGTAGGCCACTCATCCTAACTGCTACCTCAGTCAGAGCTTCTTTTTATTTAGTAAGCTGTTGATCATCAAGCAGTATACGATGACTTGGGTCCACATAAACAGCTGCCAGAAAAATTTTATTTTCCAATAGCTGTGTCTCTCTCCGTTTCATTGAAGCAGAAATGCCATCTGCGATTAAATCTCCTCTTTGGGACAGGCAAAATATATATATATAATATATATATATATGTAATCGATATTACATAGTGTATTACATATTTACAATTGTATTAGTTTTTTGTTCTAAAGTTGTATTCCAATAAATATATATTATGTTCTATCTAAATGTCTTGATTATTGTATCATAAAAATGATTAAATGTCTGAGGTTCACATTGTACTGCAATAATTTTTTCACTTAAATATAAGCAATATATGTTGGAGTCGGAGTCGCAGGTTTGGCTTACCGACTCCACAGCCTTGTTGACAGCAACATACTGGTCACTACAGCGGCAGTTTGAAATTTATTCAGTAACATTCATTGCTGCTTGTTTCTGGAAAATACCCATGGAGTCAAAATCGTCATTACACCTGTAGATAAATTCTCAAAGAGGTATAATTTCCAAAATGGGGTCATTTGAGGGGGATTCTGCTCTTCTAGTGATTAGTGACTTTATAAGGAGTCCGTAAACTATTCTAGGAAAATCTTTGCTCCAGGAGGCAAATAGCGCTCTGTCCCTTTCGAGTCACTCCGTATTGGAGAGTAGTACTGTGCAGCCATATATGGGGTATTGCCACGTTCAGCAAAAATTGTGGGACAAATTTTGATGACATATTTTTTTTTTTTATCCATTTTTCCTTGTGAAAATGTAAAATCTGGGGCTAAAGCAAATTTGTTTGTGGAAAAAATAATTTTTTCTTCACAGCCCAATGGTATAAAATTCTGTGACACATCCGTGGTGTCAATATGATCACTGCACCCCTAAATTAATCCATCAAGAGGTGTATTTTGTAAAATCGGGTAACTTTAATCTCAGGGGCTTTCCCAGTGGGTCATGGCACCCGCAAACCATAACAGTAAAATTTGCACTAAATTATGGCGCTCCTTCTTTTGAGCTTTGTTCTGTGCCTGAAAAGTAGTTCCTGATTACATGTAAGGTGTTGGCGTAGTGAGGTGCAACTTGTACAATGAACAAAGGTCCATTTTTTTCCTATTAGCCCTTACAAAAATTAAACCTTGTGGTTAAAGCAATATTTATAGTGCTTTGAAGAAAGCACTATCTTGTAATCCGAACGCTGCTTACTTCTTATTATTATTATTATTATTATTATTATTCAGTTGAATTCCGCAATTAATGGGGCCTGAACGGCTACACGCACAGACTCCATTGAGGTGTCGTTTCGAAGCCAGCATCCACGAGTGGTGTGCGAAGTATTTTTCGTGTCAATCGGATTTGTCGTTTTTGCGCAATTTGCGTTTGAAAAATTTTTCAATGCTTTTCAATGGGAAAATGTTGCCACAGTCAAAACATGCCCTGAGGCGAATCAAATGGCAGTTAAGCTCATTGATATGCGCAGGCACACCCAGTTACTATGCCAACGCCTACGAACGTCACATGACCTCTCCAGGACACAGTTTCTAGCAGATAATATCAGCTCTTAAAGCGAAACCCACAGCACAAATGCAAATCTAGCTTCATCACATGACGCATGCCCCTGAGAGAGAATGTGCGCCAAAGTGGATTTAGAAGCCCAGTGGGCAAAACTGGCTCTTAAAGGGCCGGCGCACCAAATCGAAAGTTGAGCCACTCCGGCCTCCAAATCGGAGGCCGATCGACCCTGGCCTCCAAATCGGACCCTGAGGGGCCCCGCCCACCAAATCGGACCCTGAGGGGCCCCGCCCACCAAATCGGACCCTGAGGCCAAAGTGGCCCCTGAGAGGCACCAACAGTTAAAACGGATCCTGAGTTGAAAGTCTTGCAGGGTCAGCAGGCAAGTCTCTCTTAAAGGGGCAGCCTGGGCACCATTTCAAAGCACTATCTGTACTTACTTCTTCAGGAAAAACACATCTAGTTTAGTATTTAAAATGTAAATATTCTTTCTTCACCTCCAAATAGTATAAAAATCTGTGAGGTACATGTGGTGTCAGTACAATCCATGCACCCATAAATGAATTCAATGGGGGTGTAGTTTGTAAAATGAGGTCATATATGAGGAGTTTCTTCTCTTCTGGCACCTCAGGGGCTCTACCAATGTGGCATGGCACCCTCAAACCATTCCAGCAAAATCTGAACTCCAGTATGGTACTTCTTCCATTCTGAGCTTTGCACTGTGCCTCAAAAGTAGTTTTCGACCACATATGGGGTATCGTTTTACTTGAGAGAAATTGCACAACAAATTTTGGGGTCCACTTTCTCCTGCTATCCTTGTGAAAATGAAAAATAAATTGGGGCTAATTTAACAGTTTTGTGGGGAAAAATTTGTGTTCCCATTTTCACAGAGCATTGTTGTAAAATTCTGTGAAGCACCTAGGGGTTTAAGATCCACATGTATAGAGAAATTCTTTGAGGGGGCCAAGTTTTCAAAATGGGGTCACTTGTGGGGGTTTTCCATTGTTTAGGCACATTAGGGGCTCTCCAAACACAACATGAACCCTGCTCACAATTCCATCAAAGTCTGCGTTCCAAAACGTCAGTCCTTCCGCCCTGAGCTGTGCCGTGCGCGCAAACAGTACATTTCCCCCACCTATGGGGTATCGGCGTACTCGGGAGAAATTGCACAACAAATTGTATGGTGCAATTTCTCCTGTTACCCTTATGAAAATGCAAAATTTGGGTCGAAAAAAACATTTTTGTGGTTAAATTATTATTTTTTTTTTTTTTTCACAGCTCAATATTATAAACTTCTGAGAAGCACCTGGGGGTTCAAGGTTCTCACCACACAACTAGATAAATTCCCTGAGGGGTCTAGTTTCCAAAATATTGTCCCTTGTGTGTTTCCACTGTTTAGGAACATCAAGTGCTCTCCAAACGTGACATGGCATCCGCTAATTATTCCAGCAAATTTTGCATTCAAAACATCAAATAGCGCTCCATCCCTTCTGAGCTCTGCCTTGCGCCCAAACAGTGGTTTTCCCAAACATATGGGGACCGGCATGCCCAGGAGAAATTCCACAACACATTTTGTGGTCCATTTTTTTTCTTGTTACCCTTGGTGAAATATAAAAAAAAAAAGTTAAAAAAAAAGTTAAAAATTGAGGTCTATAATATTTTTGTGGAAAAAAAGTTAAATGTTCATTTTTTTTTCCTTCCACATTGTAAAAGTTCCTGTGAATCACCTGAAGGGTTAATAAATTTCTTATGTGGTTTTGAGGGTTGTATCACAGCAATTGGATAGGGGAATAAAAAAATAACCTTTATTTCACAGAATTAAAATACTATACATAAAGTGCAAGGTGCTCAATATAGATAACAGACAAACAAAAAAGCTGGTGTATCAAAATAGCAGTCCACTCCACCTTGGTCAGGTATTATCATATATTCTTAAGACGGACACTAGATTCCAATACTATCATCCTGGGTAGCATACTGCCTATACAAAGCTAGGTGCAAATAAGCATATACTGTCAAAAACAAATAGCACCCTGTTATTGATTATTGCAGATTGCCCACCAGGCCTACAGTCCGTGATACAAAAGGTTAATCCAAATTCATTATACCAAGATGCTTTCATATCCAATACTCTCATTTATGATGTTAGGATTATTCCATCTCATGGTATTAAACCTCAAGCATACTATATTTGAATAGTGTCTTCGGGGTGCTCGAATACTGTGTTTGAGTCCCTGGAGACCTTATGCAAGCACGCTCGCTCATCACTAGTTAGTAGCCTTTTGCACGGTCAGACAGTATAGCTAGTATTACTGATCCTGGATCTAGTGATGGGCCCTGTGTGCAATACCCAGATGTCTGCTCAGTAATGGGAGAGCACAGGGCAATGTTGCTTTCCCTGCACTACAAGCCGTGTGCAGATGACGAATACAATGTACTCTGGTAAGTCGGCCATGTTTATAGCTCGCCAGTGAAGTGTCTTGTGCATTCTCTGCAGCTACAATCGAGCATGAGATGGAGCTGCGGCACAAGAATGAAATGCTCAGGATAGAGGCAGAGGCGCGGGCACGAGCAAAGGTGGAGCGGGAAAACGCGGACATCATCCGGGAGCAGATTCGCCTGAAGGCGGCAGAACATCGGCAAACTGTTCTGGAATCCATCAAGTACGTGGAAGGAAATTCCCGCTGTAGGAGATGATCTTATTATACCTGTGATGGTCGCTTACATAGGATCATGCTTATTCCTACAGAACGGCAGGGACCGTGTTTGGAGAAGGTTTCCGGGCCTTTGTATCAGACTGGGACAAAGTGACCGCCGCGGTGAGTATTCCACGGCTGATGAAAATTTTGCATAGTCAAAGGGGTCCTCCAACCCCAAGCTCGTGTACCGTGGCTAGCTCTGAAATATTTCAGCTTTGTTCTCATTGTAGTGACTAAATGTAAGATCTTCTACATTATGATAAAAACGGGGTTGCTTTCATACAGAAACACTAATATCTGTCCCTAGGTTGAGACTGGTGCTGTTGCTCAGCAAAACTGAAATGCATAGAATGAAGCTGCAATAGCTCCCAACCCGTAGATGGGCTGGTTTGGTGTAAAATACGCAGTGCACACACTTGTTGATTGTTGGGTGCAAATGGAATAAGAAGTTCATTAGCCACTGTACACTCAATTGGTACAAGCAAACAGTTTATTGAAGACGACGCACAGCAATAAGCTCCATAGTGCTCTTGGGGTGCGAACATCATGAGGTTTTGTTTTGAGAAAGTCGCTAAGAAAGTCAAATAACTATATAAGAGCGAGACATACAGGGCTGATAGAAAGTTACATATGTACCAACACAACAGTGGAATACATCAGGGGTGGACATATCCTTAGTGCAGCCTGGGGCACAAGAAGTAAGTAGGGGCCACTTCTGTCTCCAAAGCAGGTACAGTTGTGCATTGCAATGAGATATTGGACTTTTCTTGCTCAGGGGCATCTTCTGTGTCCGCCAGTGGGGTACATATTTATGTTATGGGTATTAATGCGTTTACTTGTCTGTGCAATATTTACATATATATACATACAAAGGGATTTAGTGTCCCAGGTCAGCCAGTACAATAAATAATTGATGTACAATGTACTAGGATAACAGTGGAGGAGAATAGCCAAAGGGCAAGATATTGCTGTTAAGAGGTCTGTATGGGTAAGGGGACATGGTGGGGACACCGGTGGGAGGGGGTACGGGTAGGACGATAGAGTGATCAATAAGAGTTGAAGCTTACCTGGGTGGAGGGCACTTGTGGGCATGGATGTCTCATAGGTCCCTGGTGTATGGGTTAAATGGTGCCAAATCACAAGTGGACAAAGGTAGGGAGTATATGGCCAGTAACGTGACTTCAGTGGTGCTGGTTTTGCAAGTTATGGCGAGAGCAGGATGATTAGAGCAGAGGATCAGCGTCCATGTGTATGAGAACGATGCCCAGAGGAGCTGTGCCAACCACAGGGAGGCAGCGTGCGGCAGAAGAAAAATGGTGAAAAAAAGGTTTTTAGATACATACTGACTTTCAAATGATCTAAAAAAATAAATATAAAAATACATATAAATAAATGTATTTAATTGTAACTAGAAAGTTTGATTTGGTGATGAGACCCCTTTAAAGGGAATGTGCCATTATATAATGACCTATTGTTCAAATCCATTTTTTTTTTATTTTGGTTTATGTATTTTTTTTTTTCTTCAGGGTTTATAATCTTTATTAGGAACAAAAATTAAAATATTGTAATCTTCAGGGCACAATGAACAGAACTTATCTTTTTATATTAAATCATCTAATGATCATGCGCAAAGGTCATTGGGAATGGAGGGGGAGAAGGTGAGCTGTGACATCGCCTATTGTAAATGGATCCAGTGTTACCTGTCAGGAGTGATGTTTTGACTGATCGATAGGGGTCTTCGGATCCGGACCCCCCTGCTGATCACTGTAATATATAATATAAATTGATAGTTACGCTTTACAACAATTGAAAACGTCCTATTGGTCATGAGTTGTCAGTTGTCACCAAACTTTTCCAGGAGGTGCACACATTACTGGCTTGTATGCATGTTTTGTATGCAGGGGGGCTAATTAGAGAAAGTTGTCTGACGTGATACATTTGGAGCATTTCGCGCCCCCCCCCCCCAATCCCCTTCTGTATACTGTTTTGTGTTTCCTGTAGCAGTTATCGTCCCAGTTCAGTACATGGCAGCAATGTTTCTTGGTCTCTAATACCAGGGAAGCTTGGTCTAATTCAGTGATCTGGTTGCACCAGGAGGCCAATGGCAGTTCTGTCTTTCTACCAGACGATGGTGCTGCAGAGCTTGGGATCAGCTGTTATCTGCAGGCAGCAGCTTTCTGCGGATAGGGATTTACTGGTAAACATGGCGGATTCCTGCGTTGCTGAATGTCTCTAGTGCAATGCAGAACTCATCCACGGTAACATTTGGCCCGCCGCGCTCTGTGCACTCTGGGAGTCCGTACAAAACAAGTCCTATATGTACATAATATTTGCATTTCTTGCATTTAGTTATCTCATGTCACTTATTTATACAGAGGCTATTGCTCCTAGTAGATCTCAGCTCTCTAATGACCCCGTTGTGTGCACCAGTATCTCAGGGGTTCATTGGTCAGGAAGTTTTGCTACCGCCTTCCCCCCCCCCCCCCCCCCCCTCCATTAAATGTAGTCACAACAGACAGGTGACTTTTTGTTTTTGATGTTTTAAAGGATTATTACAATCCTCATTGATGGATAGTGCTTGTAAAGATGAGCACTTTTGCCATTTGCAGCTTATTAATATTTGCAGCCGTTCTTGAAATATTAACATTTATTTTGTTTCCAGGAGACCGACCACCGCTGCCGTCTGCACCGAAGCTGGCCAAGGTTAGGAGGTAACTGTGCACTCCAGCCATCATGGCTAGCTTCAAAACTGCACTTACAAGCTCATTGGAAAAGAACTCGTAAGCACTACACATGTTCTGCTGTCTAACAGCGGTGGTCAGTCTCCAAGGCAACGAGATGTAAACAAAAGAAAGTATCAATATCTCAATGTAATTTGTATTTACAAGAAATTATCCAACAGTATCCTTCTCTTAAGATGGAAATATATTTCGCTACGTAATTTGCTGCCTTTTCTACACCTTTGACCCCATGTTAATACTTCCTTTCATGGCTCTGACCTGGTTCATCATATAGAGACTCTGATCCAAATCGTCAATCCTCTCCATGTACATGTCCGGGGACTTGGATAGCTGTCATGAACCTTTCAAAATAGATACTCGCAGCACATGGTATATAAATGGGGTCCAATGAATTCTGAAGTCTTGGTAAGTGGCACTACATAGCTAGACTATGACTTAATGATCACTGGGGGGTCCATCCTATGTCTAGATACCACAGACTTTCCCTGAACGTCGGCACCCCCGACTTTCCACTTTGCAGTGAGTGACTGTGAATCGTCCCGCTGCAGAAAATCTGCAGCCCCTTCATTCTCTGGATCGGTGAGGTTCTAAAGGTGGGCTCCCCAGTAATCATGGTTATGATGTGCGATCTGCCATCACTTGCTGAGAAAGGAGTACCCCTTTAAGTAGAAGCTGTGTGCCACCTCTCTGACATCTGATTTCCGGGGGTTAGTAAACTGGATTGCAGAAGCCGTGTGCGGTATTATATGGGGGATGATCAAATCTGTACTACCCTAATGGGGGGTGTGGAAAGGGGTCCTCTCCGTGAGACTACTTCAATAATGATCACCGGATTGGTCGTGGTGATGCCTGACAATCCCATCGATCGCCCAATTGCAGCGCATCAGATCTGGCACTCGCAGCGCCGTACGTTGAATGGTGCTGCAGCTCTGTCCTTGATCGGTGGGGCTGCTGTGAGTCGGACCCCATTGATAACCTATCTTAGAGACAAGTTGTCAATATTAAAGTCCTGGAAATAACCTTTTAAGAAATTTGCTCACAATGCAATAACCCTGGAAAGTTCACTTAAGGTAAGTCAGGAAGCGCTTGGCAGATATGGCGACTGATGATGATGGTATCTTGCCTGTAGTGCATTTCAGTAGACCAATGTGGCAATCTGTATGTTCGTTTTTGCTGGGCTTTTATTTCGCATTTTTCTTATCGTCAACCAAACAATATAGATCTCAGTCACAGATAAAACCCGGTCTCTGGGCACTCGGCGCTGCCTTTGAAAAGTGAGTTTAATTCCCCGCAGTTCCCCCGCAGCTCATTCTGTTAATGGAGAACCTTCCAAAGCAAAGAGGACATGAAGTTCGATTTTGATGAGCACATAATTGTCTGTTTCCTAATGCATGCACAGATGTCAGATGCGGAATAAAAGCTCCGCTCCTTCCCGGCCCCCCTGCACGAGCTTAAAAAAAGAAATGACTCGACAAAGCAAAATGTCATTCTCGTGCCAGTGATCGAAGTGGAAATTCTATTGATTGAAGCAAATGGAGATAATTAGTCGTCATGATGCCAACGCACAGGTGCTCCCACTGTATGGATTTATAGGGCGAGGAGATAATGCATCACAAGATGTCGCAGCTTATCATAATTATGTAGGTGCGTCACCTAACTTCACCCATCTCTACTCTAGGGTCACCTGTACTCTGAAGATATTAATTGACTTATATGAGAGTGTTGTGGGCATGCTCTGTGATCTGTGCAGAACTGATTGGGAGGGGGAGGAGGCGAGCTGTACCCTTCGCCTAATGTTAATGGTGGATCCTACTGATATGGAGGTGTCGCCTTTTAATGTGATCATGGGATGATAATGAAATGACTGCTGAGAAGGGATCTCTGCAGAACGGGTGGTGACTGCTGAGAAGGGAACACTGCAGATGGGTAGTGACTGCGGAGAAGGGATCTCTGGAGAACAGGTAGTGACTGCGGAGAAGGGATCTCTGCTGAACGGGTAGTGACTTTTTTGAGAAGAGATCTCTGCAGATCGGGTAGTGGCTGCAGAGAGGGGATCTCAGCGGAGCGGGTAGTGGTTGCACAGAAGGGATCGCTGCGGAGAGGGTTCTGTTTGCAGAGACGGGATCGCTGCAGAGCGGGTATTGGCTACAGAGAAGTGATCATCTCGAAGCGGGTACTGGCTACAGAGAAGTGATCGTCTCGGAGCGGCTAGTGGTAGTTTCTTATTTCTTCCATTTAGTAACAAAGAGAAAAAGTATTTTTTCTCCTTCGCCTCATTGAGGGACACAGGTACTGTGGGTGTATGCTACTGCCGCCTGGAAGCTGACACTAAATGGGAAAAAAAAGAGGTTAGCTCCTCCTCCGCCGTATACACCCTCGCCCCGATTGCGGGCGGAAACCAGTTTAGTGCAAAAGCGAGAACAACAAAAATCAGCCTTAATGCAGGTAACAATATGACTAGAAAAGAACCTCCCTAATTTCAATTTCAATGAAAATGCACATTAAATAAACAAGGGTGGTGCTGTGTCCCCCAATGAGCGTCTCGGAGAAAAGGATATAACGGTGAGTTTATCACAAAAATCCATGTTTCTCCTTTGTCTCATTGGGGGACACAGGTACTGTGGGACGTCCTAAAGCAGTCCCTGGGTGGGAAGTTGACTCACCGATCCAAGCTACATGCACCTCGTGTCTAAAGGTGCGCCACCGCTGCTTGGAGAATCCTTCTACCTAGGCTCGCATCCGCTGAAGCCTGAGTATGGATTCTGTAGTGTTTGGCAAACGTGTGCAGGCTGGACCAGGTTTCTGCCTTGCAAACCTGTTCTGTCGAAGCCTGGTGCCGAGGCGTCCACTGCCTGAGTAGAGTGTGCTCTGATCCCTGCTGGAACCGACGCACCCCTGATGCGGTAGGACTCCTGAATAGTCAGACGGATCCACCTGGTGTTAGTCGATTTTGAGGCCGCGAGTCCCTTCCTGCGTCCCTCGGGGAGTACGAACAGCTTCTGTCTGCCGAAAGAGTGCCCTCCGTGACACGTACCTCCTGAGGGCTCTTACCAGGTCCAATGTGTGAAGAGCCTTTTCCACGCGGTGTACCGGCGCTGGACAAAATGAAGGCAAGACAATATCCTCATTAATGTGAAACGAGGAAACGACCTTCGGCAGAAAGGGGGAGCTGGTCTGAGAACCACCTTATCTTTGTAGAAGGTGAGAAACGGTGCTCGGCAGGATAGGGCCACCAGCTCCGAGACTCACCTGATGGAAGTTATGGCTACAAGGAATACCACTTTACAGGAAAGGTACGACAAAGAAACATCTTGTAGCAGTTCCAAAGGAGCTTCCTGCAAAACGCTTAGGACCAGGTTAAGGTCCCAGGCGTCCAGGGGCGCCCTATAGGAAGGTACCAAGTGGGAGACTCCCTGGATGAAAGTCTTCACCTGCATATTGTTAGCAATTCTGCACTGGAAAAGGACGGCTAAAGCCGATATCTGTCTCCTAAGGGAGCTCGGGGCCAACCCTGAGTCTAGGCCAGACTGGAGAAAAGCCAAGATGTTGGGAATAGAGAATCTAAGTGGAGAATAACTTCGGTCTCGACACCAAGCAAAGAAGACCTTCTAGGTGTGATGCTTAGTGTCCGTTGGAAGCACACACGTCTGTTTTTTCTCCAAACTCCTTTTTTTTTTTCTTTTTTTTTTTCCCCCTTTTTCTATGAAGGCGAGACGAGCGACGGACCCTATTGAAAGGGTCCGATCTCCCCAAACCAACAACAGGCGAGCACGTGTGAGTGTCGCCTCCACGTATCCTCTCCCGCAACGAGGGACATGTCTGGTCTTTTTTCCCAGACTTTATTTTTTCCTTCCATGAAGGTGAGACGGGGGCAACGGACCCTATTGAAAGGGTCCGATCTCCCCAAACCAACAACAGGCGAGCACGTGTGAGTGTCGCCTCCACGTATCCTCTCCCGCAACGAGGGACATGTCTGGTCTTTTTTCCCAGACTTTATTTTTTCCTTCCATGAAGGTGAGACGGGGGCAACGGACCCTATTGAAAGGGTCTGATTTCCCCAAACCAACAACGGGCGAGCACCTGCGAGTGTCGCCTCCACGTATCCTCTCCCGCAACGTGGGACATGATGCCGAACTTAGCCCTGACCACCCCTAGGGGTATTGAAACCATGGTCTGTACAGAGGCACAAGCATAGTCCGTATGGCGCCCACTGCTCCACCAATGCTAGACTGCGGTGCTGCAAGGCGGCGGACGGTCCCTCTCCTCATCCCTGGAGGGAGGATGGAGCTAGGGTGCCTGCACCGTCCTGGATCTGCCCCCCTCCCCTTTACCTGAACTGGAAGCGGAGCATCGTCACAGAGGGGATGGCCTGGGAGGGCTCCTGAAGCAGCGTCCACAGGGCTGGAGCCCTTAGCCTCATTCGGTTGGGCGAAGGTAGGCCCCCCCCCCCCCCCCCGGTCACGCATGGCGGCGTTTCCTGGAGTCTGGCCATGCTTCCTCGGCTGGTGGTCGGCGACGCCCACCCCCTCCCCCCGGTGCTCGGCCGTGAGCGAAAGTTCCGCCTCCCTTCTCCACGTCACTTCCGGTGGCCAGCCCCCCATGGCTTGGGCGGGCGCCGAATAAATTGAGCCCCCCGGCTTCGAACCATGGCTAGGCCGCAACCGGAAGTACCGTCAGGACACTTCTTCTGACCGCCCTCCCGCAGCTGAGGCGCGCGCTTCTTTGAGAGGAGCAGCGCTCGGCACTGCCAGGACGCATGGGGACACAGGACGGGGTAAGTGCTGCACCCCATCCCTAGAGCCACGCTACGTGGAATCGAGGAATACCCCCCCCTCCCCAGCAGGACAGTACTGATGCCTGGCAGATACAATATGGCCGGAAAAGTGAAGACGCACACGTTCCTATACGCTGCATGTACCTCCTGTCGGGCTGCTTTTCCGCAGGCGCAGAGCAAACAATTATGCAAGGCCTGCGATTCCGAACGCACCCAGGAGCCCTCCCCTGCGACCGAGCCCAGTGTTCCAAGTCCCCCGGAATGGGCCCCATCACTGTCGCAGTCTATGGCATCGCTTATAAAGGCATTCGAGTCCCTTCGCGCCCCAGATAGGGGCAGGGGTAGTGGCTCGCCTGTCTTGGAGGGGTCCTCTACCTCACAAGAGCCTCCGGCCTGCAGGGGCCGCTCTCACTCCAGGCATACCTGGGGAAAACGAACCCACATGGTGTCTCCCAGCCCATCCGGTGCCTCTGCATCTGTGAATTCTGCATCTCGCTCTCCTTCACCAGTAGTCGAGAGCAGGCAAAGCTCAGATTATGACTCGGACGAACCCCTGGACCTAGATACCCCGGGGTGTCGAAACAGTGGACATCCTTATCGAAGCTGTCAATCAGACGCTGAGGATTGCAGATGATTCCACACTGGCTTCAGGCCATAAGGTGTCTTTTAAGAGGGTTAAGCTGCCGCATAGAGTATTTTGCACTCACCCAGAGTTCGAGGACATAGTGCAACGACACAGGGAACGGCCGGACAGGCGTTTCTCGGGCCAGAAGGCACTCGAGGCGAGATATCCGTTTGCCCCGGATCTCTGTAAAAAATGGACGGAATCCCCAACGGTGGATCCACCTGTGTCACGCTTGGCCTCTAAAACCCTGTTATCCATACCTAGTGGTTCTTCTATTAAGGATCCCACTGATCATCTCATAGAGAGCTTGGCTCGCTCAGTGTTTGAAGCATCAGGATCAGCACTCTAGCTCGTCCGCTGCAATGTGGGTAGCCAAGGCCATGATTTCTCGGTCAGAATCATTGAACAGAGCCTTGCAGGATAGGGACCTACCTGCAGAGGTATCAGAGATCATGAGTCAGATCGCTATGGCTAGGGACTACTTAATGCTTCTTTGGATGTGGCCAATTGCGTGGCGCTTGCGGCCGCAAACGCAATTTCCATTAGGAGAGCTCTATGGTTAAGGACATGGCGGGCCGATTCAACCTCCAAGAAGTCCTTGACTTCCCTGCCTTATCAGTGTGGCCGCCTATTCGGAGAAAGATTAGACCAGCTCATCTCTGACGCCACAGGAGGAAAAAGCAGTTTTCTCCTTCAACAAAGGGTCAAGCTGCCGTTTCGCCACCAGTTTCAGGCACAGTTTTGGGCCTTTCGCAACCCTGGGTGGACTACAGCAGCCGGTTCCGTCGCTCCAGGTCGCTCCAACCAGGATTGGGATCGACAGGTCTCATATTGAGCCAACCCGTTGGGAAGAATGCATGCTCGCCAGCCCAGGTCGAGGGGAACCAGGTCCCAAAGATCCTCAGCCAAATGACTCGAAGCATTTTTTAGGCGACATCAGCAAAGTAGGCGGCCACCTACTCTGGTTTTGCCACGTCTGGGTCACCGTAGCACACGACTCATGGGTGACAGAGCTGGTGTCCTCGGAGTACAAGATAGCATTTGTCAGGTACCCCCCAAAACGTTTTTTTCTTTCCCGTCTTCCCAAAGGGGAGACCCGGGTAAGGGCGTTGCTAGGAGCCATCGAGTCACTCCAGCACAGCGTAGTCATTATACCCGTGCCGGAGCTCGAGAGGGCTCAGGGCTTCTATTCCAACCTATTCGCTGTCCCCAAAAAGGACGGGACCATCAGGCCTGTTTTGGACCTGAAGCTCCTGAACAAATTCATCAGGATCAGACATTTTCGAATGGAGTCTCTCCTTTTCAGTTATATCTGCCATGGGACAGGAAGAATACTTGGCCTCTATCGACATCCAGGACACCTACCTGCACATCCCCATTTTTCCTCCGCATCAGAGGTTTCTACGCTTTGCCATCAATGGCCTACATTTCCAGTTTGCAGCAATGCCCTTCGGGCTAGCCACCGCCCCCAGAGTGTTCACAAAGGTCATGGCAGTCGTCATGCACTCTCGGGGCATAGTCGTCTTGCCGTGCCTAGACGACCTCTTGGTCAAGGGCCCTTCGTTTCGGGCATGCGAGGAGAGTGTCAGCATCACGCTGGATACTCTTTCCTGCTTAGGGTGGTTAGTCAACATGAAGAAATCATCCCTTGTCCCAGCCCAGAGGATTTCTTTTTTAGGGATGATCTTCGACACCTTCCGAGGGTTGGTAATTGTTGTGAGTTCATTTTTCCCTTCACCAGTGAGGTCTGATGAACTCCCTCTTCTGGCGAAGGAAGGTAGTGAGGCTGATTACCAAACAGCTGAGCAGGTAGATGATGACTGGGTCTCAGGAACTGATGACTGGATATAAGGTAGCTGACGCCCTGCTGCCTTGCTGGTGATTTTCCTGCTGGATTCTTGGAGACCAGTCTGATTTCTGCTTCTCAAAGCTAAGTTTTGCTCTGCCTTTTGTACACTTTAGTTCTGGTTTTGTTTGCCTTGGTTTTTGGAGTTCAGCCATCCCTGGCCGGGGGTTAGCTGAATTCCATTTTTGTCTCTGATCTGTTGATCTCTGGCTCTGTCTTCAGAATTTACCTGAGTGCTGATATAGTCTTTTTGAAGCCTAGCGACTTCAGGGCCTGTTTTTCCTGTCAGTCTGTTGGTACATTTTTGGATAGGGTTTTTGCGGATTGCAGACAGCAGCTTTTCTATCCTGTCCTATTTAGTTAGCTTGGGCCCCATCATTTGCTCAACCTATCTTTCTATCTGTGTTAGTGTTTTTCATCTTGCTTCACAGTCATTATATGTTGGGGGCTGCCTATTGCTTTGGGGTCTGCTCTGGGGCAGTTTAGATTTCCCCTTTCTGTCTTTAGGCTAATTTAGTTCTCCGGCTGTGATCGAGCGGTCTAGGGCACCGTAGGAACCCCCCACGGCTACTGCTAGTTGTTGTGGATAGGTTCAGGGGTCTGCAATCCGATAGCTGCCAACTTCTCTGGTTTTCTGGACTTAGCTATTATTTTTGTTTTTTCCTTCTTCGGTGACTCATCCATAACAGAATCACCAGCCATACCGCAGATCCTAGGGTACTCAATAGCAGGAAAGAATTGTAAAAAAAAAAATAAAAAAAAAAAAAGGTGTCAGAATTTCTTTGTGTATATTTTTTCCTCTATATCTCTGAGGCCGTAGGGGGAATTTTTTTTTCTCTCAATGGAGATGAAGCAATTGTCTGATCGTGTGGAGCAGCTCGCTGCGGAAGTGCGGGGAATTTCCGCCTATCTTACTCATTCACATGCTGCTGAACCAAAGATCCCTACTCCTGATGTGTTTTTTGGGGATCGGTCTAAATTTTTGAATTTTAAGAATCATTGTAAATTATTTTTTGCCTTGAAGCCTAACTCGTCGGGGAGCTCCGCGCAGCGGGTTAAAATTGTCATTTCTTTGCTGCGCAAAGATCCCCAGGATTGGGCGTTTTCTTTGAAACCTGATGATCCTATTCTAAATAATGTGGATGCATTTTTTCAAGCCTTGGGGTTGTTGTATGATGAACCTAATGCTATTGATCAGGCTGAAAAGGCCCTGTTGGCATTGAGCCAAGGTCGGGATTCTGCAGAATTGCACTGTCAAAAATTCCGAAAGTGGGCGGTCCTTACTACCTGGAATGATGATGCTTTGGCAGCTCTCTTTCGGAAAGGTTTGTCAGAAACCGTAAAAGATACTATGGTGGGATTTCCTGTTCCCTCTGGTCTTGACGATTCTATGTCATTAGTCATTCAGGTTGATCTGTGTTTGCGTGAACGCAAGACCGCACGAGAGGTGTTGCCACCTGTTGAACAAATGTCTGAACCTATGCAATGTGATAGAGTTTTGTCCAGGGAGCAATGTCAGGAGTTCAGAAGGCATAATAATCTGTGTTTTTTTTGTGGAGATGCCTCGCATATTATTTCTGTCTGCCCTAAACGAGAGAAACGTTGTGCTCACACGTTTTCTGTGGGTGGTGTTCAACCTAAGTTTCTTCTGGCAATTACTCTGATCTGCTCCCTGTCCACATTTTCCGCCAAGGCTTTTGTGGATTCGGGAGCAGCTCTGAACCTGATGGACTTGGATTTTGCTAAACGTTGTGGATTTCCTATGACGCCTTTGCGGACGCCTATCCCTTTGAGGGGTATTGATGCGACTCCTTTGGCGAAAAATAAACCTCAGTTTTGGACCCAGGTGGTAATGTGGGTCGCCCCAGACCATCAAGAAAATTGCAGATTTTTGGTGTTGCATAATTTGCATGATACCATTGTTCTGGGGTTTCCCTGGTTGCAAATCCATAATCCAGTTTTGGATTGGAAATCTGTCTGTGGTGAGTTGGGGTTGTCGGTGTGCCCTTAGTGATGCTCCTGTTTTCTCCACCTCTCCCCAGTCGCATGATGTTCCTGACTATTTGGCTGACTTTTATGATGTACTTAGTGAGAATGAGTCTGCGTCTTTGCCTCCTCATAGGAGTTATGACTGTGCAATTGAGCTGAGCCCGGGGTGTAAATTTCCCAAGGGTCGGCTTTTCAATTTATCTGTACCCGAGCACGAGGCTATGCGTTCCTATATTAAGGAGTCGTTGGAGAAGGGTCATATTAGACCATCCTCTTCACCCTTAGGTGCTGGGTTTTTTTTCGTGGCTAAAAAAGATGGTTCATTAAGGCCTTGTATTGACTATCGTGCCCTCAACAAAATTACTGTTAAATATCAGTATCCGTTACCCCTGATTTCTGATCTATTCTCCAGAGTTAAAGGTGCTTGCTGGTTTACCAAGCTTGACCTCATGGGGGCGTATAATCTTATTCACATTAAGCATGGGAATGAATGGAAGACGGCGTTTAATACTCCGGAGGGACATTTTGAGTACCTGGTGATGCCTTTTGGGCTCACTAATGCCCCTTCTGTCTTCCAATCCTTCATGAACGATATTTTCCGTGACTTTGTGGATAAATTTTTGATTATCTATCTGGATGATATTTTGATCTTTTCCAAGGATTGGGACTCTCATGTGGAACATGTTCGGACTGTATTGCGGATTTTGAGGGAGAATTCCCTGTATGTCAAGGGATCGAAATGCCTTTTTGGGATACAGAGGATTTCATTTTTGGGATTCATTTTGTCTCCGTCAACTATTGAAATGGACCCGGCCAAGGTACAGGCCATTTATGATTGGGTTCAGCCCACTTCTTTGAAGGCCCTCCAGAAGTTTTTGGGTTTTGTTAATTTTTATCGGAAATTTATAGCTAATTTTTCTAGTATTGCCAAGCCATTGACTGATTTGACTAAGAAGGGTGCTGATGTGCTGAATTGGTCTCCGGAGGCTGTTTCTTCCTTTCAGGAGCTGAAGCGAAGATTCACTTCTGCTCCCGTTCTGCGGCAACCTGATGTGTCACTCCCGTTTCAGGTAGAGGTGGACGCTTCTGAGATTGGTGCAGGAGCTGTTTTGTCCCAAAAAGATCCTGTGACATCTAAAATTAATCCCTGTGCTTTCTTTTCCCGAAAGTTCTCCCCATCCAAACGTAACTATGATGTGGGGAATCGGGAACTGTTGGCCATGAAATGGGCATTTGAGGAGTGGAGACATTGGTTGGAGGGAGCTAAACACCAGGTAGTGGTCCTTACTGACCACAAGAATTTGATTTACCTGGAGTCGGCCAAACGTTTGAATCCTAGACAGGCTAGATGGGCCTTGTTTTTCACACGTTTTGATTTTGTGGTCTCTTTTCTTCCTGGCACTAAGAATGTCAAGGCAGACGCCCTCTCTAGGAGTTTCTTTGCTGATTCTCCTGTTGTGACCAAGCCTGCTACCATCTTAGGCGAGGGGGTAGTTCTTTCTGCCATCTTGCCCGATTTGAGACGTGCTCTGGAAGAGTTCCAGGAGGACAAACCTGAGCGTTGTCCCAGTGGAAAGTTGTATGTTCCTGACCAGTGGAGGAAGAGTGATGTCTGAAGTTCATTGCTCTGCATTGGCTGGTCATCCAGGTATTTTTGGTACTAGAGATCTGGTGAGTCGGTCTTTTTGGTGGCCCGCCTTGTCTCGTGATGTCAGGAATTTTGTGCAGTCCTGTGGGACTTGCTCCCGGTCTAAACCTTGTTCTCGCTCTAGTGGGTTGTTGATGCCTTTGCCGGTGCCCAAGAGGCCATGGACCCATATTTCAATGGATTTTATCTCTGATATGCCTGTCTCTCAGAGAATGACCGTTATTTGGGTGATTTGTGATAGATTCTCTAAGATGGTCCATCTTGTACCACTCCCTAAGTTGCCATCTTCCTCTGAGTTGGTGCCCTTGTTTTTGCAACAGGTAGTTCGCTTGCACGGGATTCCTGAGAACATTGTGTCTGACAGAGGAGTTCAGTTTGTGTCTAGATTTTGGAGGACTTTCTGTTCCAAGCTGGGAATTCAGTTGTCCTTCTCCTCTGCGTTTCACCCTCAGACCAACGGGCAGCCGGAGAGAACAAACCAGACTTTGGAGTCGTACTTGAGATGTTTTATTTCGGCTACTCAGGATGATTGGGTTTCATTTTTGCCCTTGGCCGAATTTGCTTTAAATAATAGAGCTAGTTCTGCCACTTTGATGTCACCTTTTTTTTGTAACTTTGGGTTTCATCCTCGATTCTCTTCAGGGCAGGTGGAGCCTTCTGCCTGCCCAGGTGTTGATACTGTGGTGGAGAGAATGCACCAGATCTGGGACCAAGTGGTGGATAAGTTGTCTCTCTCCCAGGAAAAGGCCCAGCGGTTTTCCAACCGGCATAGGACCATTGATCCCCAGTTTAAGGTGGGTGATATGGTTTGGTTGTCATCAAAAAATATCGCTATGAAGGTGGCTTCTCCTAAGTTTAAGCCTAGATTTATTGGACCTTACAAGATTTTGGAGATTATTAATCCGCTCTCTTTTCGGTTGGCTCTTCCTGTCACGTTTAAGATTCATAATGTGTTCCATAAGTCCTTGTTGAAGAGGTTTGTTGAACCAGTAGTTCCTGGGGTGGCACCTCCTGATCCTGTATTGGTTGAACGTAACATGGAGTATGAGGTAGAGAAGATACTGGATTCCCGTCTGGCTAGACGGTGACTCCAGTATTTGGTTAAGTGGAAGGGTTATGGTCAGGAGGATAATTCCTGGGTCTCTGCCTCTGATATTCATGCCGAAAGATTGGTGCGTGTCCTTCATCGGGCTCACCCTGATCGCCCTGGTGGCATGGATGAGGGTTCGGTGACCCCTCCTCAAGGGGGAGGTACTGTTGTGAGTTCATTTTTCCCTTCACCAGTGAGGTCTGATGAACTCCCTCTTCTGGTGAATGAAGGTAGTGAGGCTGATTACCAAACAGCTGAGCAGGTAGATGATGACTGGGTCACAGGAACTGATGACTGGATATAAGGCAGCCAACGCCCTGCTGCCTTGCTGGTGATTTTCCTGCTGGATTCTTGGAGACCAGTCTGATTTCTGCTTCTCAAAGCTAAGTTTTGCTCTGCCTTTTGTACACTTTAGTTCTGGTTTTGTTTGCCTTGTTTTTTGGAGTTCAGCCATCCCCGGCCGGGGGTTAGCTGAATTCCATTTTTGTCTCTGATCTGTTGATCTCTGGCTCTGTCTTCAGAATTTACCTGAGTGCTGATATAGTCTTTTTGAAGCCTAGCGACTTCAGGGCCTGTTTTTCCTGTCAGTCTGTTGGTACATTTTTTGGATAGGGTTTTTGCGGATTGCAGATAGCAGCTTTTCTATCCTGTCCTATTTAGTTAGCTTGGGCCCCATCATTTGCTCAACCTATCTTTCTATCTGTGTTAGTGTTTTTCATCTTGCTTCACAGTCATTATATGTTGGGGCTGCCTATTGCTTTGGGGTCTGCTCTGGGGAAGTTTAGATTTCCCCTTTCTGTCTTTAGGCTAATTTCGTTCTCCGGCTGTGATCGAGGGGTCTAGGGCACCGTAGGAACCCCCCACGGCTACTGCTAGTTGTTGTGAATAGGTTCAGGGGTCTGCAATCCGAAAGCTGCCAACTTCTCTGGTTTTCTGGACTTAGCTATTATTTTTGTTTTTTCCTCCTTCGGTGACTCATCCATAACAGGTAATTCTCCCTCAAGATAAAGCCCTAGCGCTCCGGCAAGGAGTCCTGACACTTCTCCAACCAGTTCCTCACACCCTTCGCTTCGGGATGAGGATACTAAGAGAAATGGTGGCAGCAATGGAAGCGATCCCGTTCGCCCAACTTCATCTTCGCCCCCTGCAGCTCGCCCTCTTGTCATCCTGGGACAAGAACCCATTCACACTCGATCAGTGCCGGTTATCCTCTCAGGTCAGACAGTCGCTCGAGTGGTGGACAGCCAGTTCCTCCCTGCTTCAGGGGAAACCTTTTCCCCCAGACCAGTGGTTAGTAGTCACAACTGACGCCAGCCTCCTCGGCTGGGGAGCAGTTTTTCGCCACCACACGACCCATGGAGAATGGTCGCGACAGGAGGCACGCCTCCCGATCAACTTGTTGGAAATACGAGCAGTCTGGCTGGCTCTGCAACATTTTCAGCACCTTCTAGCAGGCTGCCCCATCCAGATTCAATCGAACAATGCCACGGCGGTGGCTTACATAAATCATCAAGGGGGCACCCGCGGCAGAGCAACCATGTGCGAGGTAGGGCACGTTCTTCACTGGGCCGAGAGGAACCATTCGGTGATATCGGCGGTCCACATCCCGGGCGTGGAGAACTGGGCGGCCGACAGGTTATTGCGTCTGGGAAATGGTCACTGCACCCCGAGGTCTTCCAGCAGATTTGCCAAGGGTGGGGAACACCGGATGTGGACCTGATGGCCTACAGGGTGAACGCCAAGATACCCATGTTTGTCGCTCGGTCCCAGGACCCTCAGGCGGTCGCCGTGGATGTGTTGGTTCTGCCATGGAACCAGTTTCGCCTCTCATACCTATTTCCCCCGCTGCCACTACTTCCGAGGGTCATCTAGAAGATCAAAACAAGGGGTTCCAGCAATTCTGCTGGCCCCAAACTGGCCCTGTCGAGCATGGTGCGCAGACCTAGTGCAGCTGCTCGCCGACGTTCCTTGGCGACTCCCAGAGCGCCCAGATCTACTGTCCCAGGGCCCGATCTTCCACCCGAGCTCAGGGGCCCTGTTTATGACGGCATGGCCATTGAATCTTGGATTCTGACCCAGGCGGGGTTTGGGCGCAAGGTGGTTGCTACAATGGTTAGCGCCTGGAAGCCTACCTCGGCGAGAATATACCATCACACCTGGAAGTTATTTGCTTGGTGTCGAGACCGCAGTTATTCTCCACTTAGATTCTCTCTTCCCAACATCTTAGCTTTTCTTCAGTCTGGCCTAGACTCAGGGTTGCCCCCGAGCTCCCTTAGGAGACAGATATCGGCTTTATCCGTCCTTTTCCAGTGCAGAATTGCTACCAATATGCAGGTGAAGACTTTCATCCAGGGAGTCTCCGACTTGGTACCTTCCTATAGGGCACCCCTGGACGCCTGGGACCTTAACCTGGTCCAAAACGTTTTTCAGAAAGCTCCTTTTGAACCGCTACAAGAAGTTTCTTTGTCGTACCTTTCCTGGAAAGTGGTATTCTTTGTAGCCATAACTTCCATCAGGTGAGTCTCGGAGCTGGCGGCCCTATCCTGCCGAGCACCGTTTCTCACCTTCTACAAGGATAAGGTGGTTCTCAGACCAGCTCCCCCCTTTCTGCCGAAGGTCGTTTCCTCGTTTCACATTAATGAGGATATTGTCTTGCCTTCATTTTGTCCAGCGCCGGTACACCGCGTGGAAAAGGCTCTTCACACATTGGACCTGGTAAGAGCCCTCAGGAGGTACGTGTCACGGAGGGCACTCTTTCGGCAGACAGAAGCTGTTCGTGCTCCCTGAGGGACGCAGGAAGGGACTCGCGGCCTCAAAATCGACCAACACCAGGTGGATCCATCTGACTATTCTTGAGTCCTACTGCATCAGGGGTGCGCCGGTTCCAGCAGCGATCAGAGCACACTCTACTCAGGCAGTGGGCGCCTCTTGGGCGCTTCGGCACCAGGCTTCGACGGAACAGGTTTGCAAGGCAGCAATTTGGTCCAGCCTGCACACGTTTGCCAAACACTACAGAATCCATACTCAGGCTTCAGCGGATGCGAGCCTAGGTAGAAGGATTCTCCAAGCAGCGGTGGCGCACCTTTAGACACGAGGTGCATGTAGCTTGGATCGGTGAGTCAACTTCCCACCCAGGGACTGCTTTAGGACGTCCCACAGTACCTGTGTCCCCCAATGAGACAAAGGAGAAACATGGATTTTTGTGATAAACTCACCGTAAAATCCTTTTCTCCTAGACGCTCATTGGGGGACACAGCACCCACCCTTGTTTATTTAATTAACTAGATTAAGGCCCGATGCTATCGCATCGGGAGGATAGTGATGTAGCGTTGGGCATGTGTTATGCGGCACTGTGAGCAGCACACCTTGAGAAGGAGATGTGGTGAACAGCCATCCCGCCTATCTCTTTAGCTGTTCACAAAAACCCAGCCCTGTTAAAAGAGGAAATAACATATCTCGGCAGCAAATATGATGCTGGACCTTGACATCCGGGTTTATATGTTGGTACAGGTAAAGGAGTCTATTTGGCAGTTATCTGGCAGTGAAGAAGGCGTTCTGGAGTATTGTAGTGTAAACAGATACTTATAGTACTTATAGTCTTCTTATAGAAGTGGGGTACAGCAAAACAGGGCATATAAATGGCGTGAGATAAATGACTTATTAACTGGTGTAATTATGCAGAATACTTAAACTGGGGTCCTCCTGTAGTTATGCTTAACGTTTGAAGAAACTGGTGTCCTCCTAGTCGAGGCAAAATTGGCCCAGTAATTGCCCAGCAGTAGTTATGAAGTGGTAGAGGCAAATTGGCCCTGTAATTGCCCAGCAGTAGTTATGAAGTGGTAGAGGCAAATTGGCCCTTTAATTAGACATCGGCAGTGAACAGGCAGAGGAGCAAGGCAACACTTCCGCACAGCAAGTCGGCGTGAGGTAAATGGCGATATTCCGCGGGATCCAAGATGGCGTCGGCGAAATATCGCGAGATTTCGCCGATGCCATCTTGAGTATCGCGGGATTTCGCCGACCCAAGATGGCGTCGCCGGCGTGGACAACGTCTGGATCCAGGATGGTGCTGGCGGAAGAAGATGTCGGGGATCATGCCGATGGCGATCGTGGAGCAGCGGCGATGACGGCGTGAGTATGAGAGACGGAGTGAGAGAAAGGATCGTATGTGGATTGAAAGAGGGGGGGGGGGGACGTGAGTGGAGATGGTGAAAGGTGAGAGGAGTGTGTGTTGAGGAGGTGTATGTGTTGAGGAGGAGTGTGTGTTGAGGGTTAACATGGCAAGAGGTGTGTGGTGACGGCTGGCATGGTGAGGAAGGTGTGTGTTAGGAAGGTTTATGGTGTCGGGGAGTGTGCAGGGGGCAGAAGAGGCACAGTGCTACCGCCAAAGGCAGCTTCTGTCTGGATGTGTCGTCACCAAGTTACCGGACAGAGGCTACGTTACAACCGGACGGAAGCTGCTTAGCGCATTTATTATTATAGATGTGCATTTTCATTGATATTAGGGTGGTTCTTTTCTAGTCATATTGTTACCTGCATTAAGGCTGATTTTTGTTGTTCTCCTAATGCTTTTGCACTAAACTGGTTTCCGCCCGCAATCAGGGCGAGGGTGTATACGGCGTAGGAGGAGCTAACCTCTTTTTTTTCACTTAGTGTCAGCCTCCAGGCGGCAGTAGCATACACCCACAGTACCTGTATCCCCCAATGAGCGTCTCGGAGAAAAGGATTATACAGTGATTTTATCACAAAAATCCATGTTTTAACCCCTTCCTGACATCCGACGTACTATCCCGTCCACGGTACCCGGGCCCGTATGACCGTGGACGGGATAGTACGTCTACCGCGATCAGCGGCGCCCACGTGGTGAGCGCCGCTGATCGCGGCCGGGTGTCAGCTGATTATCACAGCTGACACCCGGCACAATGTGTCAGGGGCGGTCACGGACCGCCCCCGACACGTTAGCCCCTTCCACACCGCGATCAAACATGATCGCAGTGTACCGGGAGTTAAAGGGAAGCATCGGCAGGGAGGGGGCTCCCTCCGTGCTTCCCTGAGCCCCCCACGGCAAAGCGCAGGCATGAGGAAGCCTTCGGCACTGCCTGTGACAGATCGCTGATCTGTCACAGTGATCTGTGATGTGACAGATCAGCGATCTGTCACAGGACAGTGATGTCCCACCTGGGACTATGTAATAAAGTAAAAAAAAAAATTAAAAAAAGTGTAAAAATAAATTTAAAAAAATCGCCAAAGAAATTAGTAAAAAAAAAAAAAATATTCCCTAATTCATTTTTTGAAAATAATAAAAAAAAACAATAAAAGTACACATATTAGGTATCGCCGCGTCCGTAACGACCTGCCCTATAAAACTGTCCCATTAGTTAACCCCTTTAGCGAACCCCTTAAAAAATAAAAATAAAAAACGAAGCAAAAAATAATGATTTATTATCATACCGCCAAACAAAAAGTGTAATAACGCGCGATCAAAAAGACGCATATAAATATCCATGGCACCGCTGAAAACGTCATCTTGTCCCACAAAAAACGAGCCGCCACACAACATCATCAGCGAAAAAATAAAAAAGTTATAGCTCGCAGAATAAAGCGATGCAAAAATAATTATTTTTTATATAAAATAGTTTTCATTGCATAAAACCGACAAAACATAAAAAAACGACCTAAATGAGGTATCGCTGTAACCGTACTGACCCAAAGAATAAAACCGCTTTATCAATTTTACCGCACGCGGAACGGTGTAAACGCACCCCCCCAAAAGAAATTCATGAAACGCTGGTTTTTGTTCATTCTGCGTCCCAAAAATCGGAATAAAAAGCGATCAAAAAATGTCACGTGCCCGAAAATGGTACCGATAAAAACGGCAACTCGTCCCGCAAAAAATAAGACCTCACATGACTCGGTGGGTCAAAATACGGAAAAATTATAGCTCTCAATATGTGGTGATGCAAAAACTATTTTTACAATAAAAAGCGTCTTTTAGCGTGCGACAGCTGCCAAACATAAAAACTGCCATAAATAGTAAATCAAACCCCCCGTTATCACCCCCTTAGTTAGGGAAAAATAATAAAATTAAAAAAAATGTATTTATTTCCATTTTTCCATTAGGGCTAGGGTTAGGGCTAGGGTTAGAGCTTGGGTTAGGGCTGAGATTAGGGTTAGGGGTGTGTTGGGGTTCGGGTTGGAGTTAGAATTGGGGGTTTCCACTGTTTGGGCACATCAGGGGCTCTCCAAATGCAACATTGCGTCTGATCTCAATTTCAGCCAATTCTGAGTTGAAAAAGTCATATGGTGCTCCTTCCCTTCCAAGCTCTGCCATGCGCCCAAACAGTGTTTTACCCCCACATGTAGGGTATCAGCCTACTCAGGACAAATTGCAAAACAATTTTTGGGGTCCAATTTCTCCTGTTACCCTTAGGAAAATAAAAAATTGGGGGCAAAAATATCATTTTTGTGGAAAAAAATGATTTTTTTATTTTCACGTCCGAGCGTTCTAAACTTCTGTGAAGCACTTGGGGGTTCAAAGTGCTCACCACACATCTAGATAAGTTCCGTGGGGGGGTCTAGTGTTCAAAATGGGGTCACTTGTGGGGAGTTTCAATAGTTTAGGTACATCAGGGGCTCTCCAAACGCACATGACACCCGCAGACCATTCCATCAAAGTCTGCATTCCAAAACGTCACTGCTTCCCTTCCGAGCCCCGACGTGTGTCCATACAGTAGTTTTCCCCCACATATGGGGTGTCAGCGTACTCATGACAAATTGAACAACAACTTTTGGGGTCCAATTTCTCCTGTTACCCTTGGGAAAATGAAAAAATTGGGGACTAATTGATCATGTTTGTGGAAAAAATACGATTTTTTTATTTTCATGCCCGGGCATTATAAACTTCTGTGAAGCCCTTGGGGGTTCAAAGTGCTCACCACAGATCTAGATAAGTTCCTTAGGGGTTCTCGTTTCCAAAATGGGGTCATTTGTGGGTGTTTCCACTGTTTAGGTACATTAGGGGCTCTCCAAAGGCAACATGACACCCGCAAACCATTCTATCAATGTCTGCATTCCAAAACGTCACTACTTCCCTTCCGAGCCCTGACGTGTGTCCATACAGTAGTTTTCTCCCACATATGGGGTGTCAGCGTACTCAGGACAAATTGGACAACAACTTTTGGGGTTCAATTTCTCCTGTTACCCTTGGGAAAGTAAAAAAATGGTGACTAAAAGATCATGTTTGTGGAAAAAATACGAATTTTTTATTTTCACGCCCGGGCGTTATAAACTTCTGTGAAGCACTGGGGGGTTCAAAGTGCTCACCACACATCTAGATAAGTTCCTTGGGGGGTCTAGTTTACAAAATGGTGTCATTTGTGGGGGGTTTCCACTGTTTAGGTACATCAGGGGTTTTCCAATCGCGACATGGTGTCCGATCTCCATTCCAGCCAAAAACGTCAAATGGCGCTGCTTCCCTTCCGAGCTCTGCCATGCACCCAAATAGTGGTTTACCCCCACATGTGGGGTATCAGCGTACTCAGGACAAATTGCACAATAACTTTTAGGGTGCTGTTACCCTTGGAAAAATAAGAATTGAGGGTGAAAAGATCATTTTTGTGGAAAAAATATGATTTTTTAATTGTACGGCTTTATGTTATAAACTTCTGTGAAGCCCTTGGGGGTTCAAAGTTCTCACCACACATCTAGATAAGTTCCTTATGGGGTCTAGTTTCCAAAATGGTGTCATTTGTGGGGGGTTTCCACTGTTTAGGTACATCAGGGGTTTTCCAATCGCGACATGATGTCCGATCTCAATTCCAGCCAAAAACGTCAAATGGCGCTGCTTCCCTTCCGAGCTCTGCCATGGGCCCAAATAGTGGTTTACCCCCACATGTGGGGTATCAGCATACTCAGGACAAATTGCACAATAACTTTTAGGGCCCTGTTACCCTTGGGGAAAATAAAAATTGGGGTGAAAAGATCATTTTTGTGGAAAAAATATGATTTTTTAATTGTACCGCTGTACGTTATAAACTTCTGTAAAGCCCTTGTGGGTTCAAAGTTCTCACCACATATCTAGATAAGTTCCTTGGGGGGTCTAGTTTCCAAAATGGGGTCACTTGTAGGGGGTTTCCACTGTTTAGGTACATCAGGGACTCTCCAAACGTGACATGGCGTCCGATCTGAATTCCAGCCAATTTTGCATTGAAAAAGTCAAACGGCGCTCCTTCCATTCTGAGCTCTGCCATGCGCCGAAACAGTCGTTCCCCCCCCACAAATCAGGTATCCGCGTACTCAGGACAAATTGCACAATAACTTTTGCAGTCCAATTTCTCCTGTTACCCTTGGTAAAATAAAAAAAATTGAACCTGAAGTATTTTTTTTGTGAAAAAAAGTTAGATGTTCATTTCTTTTTAAATATTCAAAAAAATTCCTGTGACGTACCTAATGGGTTAATAAACTTCTTGAATGTGGTTTTGAGCACCTTAAGGGGTTCAGTTTTTAGAATGGTGTCACTTTTGGGTATTTTCTATCATATAGACTTCTCAAAGTGGCTTCAAATGTGATGTGGTCCTAAAAATAAAATGGTGTTGTAAAAATGAGAAATCGCTGGTCAACTTTTAACCCTTATAACTTCCTAACAAAAAAAAATTTTGGTTCCAAAATTGTGCTGATGTAAAGTAAACATGTGGGAAATGTTAGTTATCAAGTTTTTTGTGTGCCGTATCTCTGTGATTTAAGGGCAGAAAAATTCAAAGTTGGAAAATTGCGAAATTTTCAAAATTTTTGCCAAATTTCCGTTTTTTTCACAAATAAACGCAAGTTATTTGAATGAAATTTTACCACTAACATGAAGTACAATATGTCACGAGAAAACAATGTCAGAATCACCGGGATCCATGGAAGCGTTCCAGAGTTATGACCTCATAAAGGTACAGTGGTCAGAATTGTAAAAATTGGCCCGGTCATGAACGTGCAAACCACCCTTGGGGGTGAAGGGGTTAATTATACATTGCATTTAAAAGGGGTTATCGTCTAATTATGACTTATCTTTAGTGTATATTTATCAGTGTCTTTGTCGCTAGAGGTCTCACTTATCAAGAGAATGGGAGTCCTGAGCATGCTGTTCTAATTCATCAAGATGTACTGGGCTCTCTCTATCAGTCCCATAGACAATGAATGGAGCTGCAGTGCATTATGATGAAGGGGGTATACAGGACCCCATTCTCATGATTGGTGTTGGTCCCAAGCATAGAGCAGAGACCCTCAGACATTGAGTGAGTGGAACCTCACCCAAATAATAGGGTTGATGGTGGAAGTGTTCAGGCAGTTAAATCCGGTCTTAGAAACTGGAGGCAGGAGAAATCGAAGGGCAAACATATGGGAGCTGCAGTTTCACCAGATGTGGTGGGCTTTGTTACTGACCTTTGGTCTAGGCCCCTGCAATTTTCCTGAGTTGCTGAGGAGTGCCTTTTTAAGCGGGACTCTGCAAGCTTGCATGACAGCTATGTACAAATCATATTTCTGATGAATGTCCCCTATTGAATTCCTATCCTCCCGGATCATACCTTGTGCTTAGAGATGCCAACCAGCAGCTATACATGGTATTTTGCAGTAAACTTACCGACGTGACTACACGTGACGATACGTGTTGCACAGAATATTTTCATTTGCCTGTGCGCTGTGTGTATCTCGCCCTGGACGGGGCCAGCAAAGGATGAGACCGCAGGGACTACTGAGCCGTGGCTAATGAGGAGAATTACGTTATCTGAGTATCACTTAGTTTTGTGCCCCACACAGAAGGGGCTTCATTTAACCTCCATGGTTCTGGGAGAGGTGGCAGTGATTCATGTAAAACCTACAAGACCAAGGCAGTGCAGGTGTAGGACCCCTCGACGGTGTAGGTGTTGGACCCTGCAGTGTGCTGTTACAAGACCTGTTAGGTGCAGATCCTGCTCTGGCTGCCCGTTGCACTCCTACTTTTACTACCTTTTAGGTATTGCACCAGTTTCGGCTTTAAGTATGGGCCAAAAATGTTGCAAATCATGATGTGTATCACAATTCGGAATACAGTGAGTTTTTTTTTCCTCTTTGCTCATCAAAAGTGGAAAGTGATCTGGATTTTAACCATTGCAAGCACAGATTTCACTTTCTGACTATGAGCCTCTGTTATCCTTTCTGGAAATGTATCAATAAACAGACTGAGTGTTACGATTCCTCAAAGTGCGTTCCCGCTGTCTTGTCGTCACTGACAGTATACTAGGGCTAAATCCAAATGACAAGGGGAATGGCAATTCCCAGTTGTCCATGCAATTGTACATTTCCAAGAGGAATAACCGAGGCACGGCACAACATAGTTGTAAAAATGTTTCCTCTAGCGGACACTGAACCAGCAGAGGAGTCAGTGATGTTAGGTGACCTGAGAAAAGAATTGTGAATAAGGCCAAATTCAGACATCCATGAAACTGGGTCGGAGTGCAGAATGTGACGTCCAGACCAGTAGGAGGTTGCCTGACTCGAATTGAGTAGCCTCATTTATGCCTATGAGGCTGTTGAATCTACAGTGGGTACGGAAAGTATTCAGACCCCTTTAAATTTTTCATTCTTTGTTTTATTGCAGCCATTTGGTAAATTCAAACAAGTTATTTTTTTTTCTTATTAATGTACACTCTACACCCCATCTTGACTGAAAAAAAAACAAATGTAGAAATTTTTGCAAATTTATTAAAAAAGAAAAACTGAAATATCAAATGGTCATAAGTATTCAGACCCTTTGCACAGTATTGAGTAGAAGCACCTTTTTGAGCTAGTACAACCATGAGTTGTCTTGGGAATGATGCATCAAGTTTTTCACACCTAGATTTAGGGATCCTTTGCCATTCTTCCTTGCAGATCCTCTCAAGTGGCGTCAGGTTGGATGGTGAACGCTGGTGGACAGCCATTTTCAGGTCTCTCCAGAGATGCTCAATTGGGTTTAGGTCAAGGCTCTGGCTGGGCCAGTCAAGAATGGTCAGAGTTGTTATGAAGCCACTCCTTTGTTATTTTAGCTGTGTGCTTACTGTCATTATCTTGTTGGAAGGTGAGCCTTCAGCCAAGTCTGAGGTCCAGAGCACTCTGGAAGAGGTTTTCATCCAGGATATCTCTGTACTTGGCCACATTGATGTTTCCTTCAATTGCAACCAGTCGTCCTGTCCCTGCAGCTAAAAAACACCCCCATAGTATGATACTGCCACCACGTTTGACTGTTGGGATTGTATTGGGCAGGTGATAAGCAGTGCTTGGTTTTCTCCACACATATCGCTTAGAATTATCACCAAAAAGTTTTATCTTTGTCTCATCAGACCAGAGAATCTATTTCTCATAGTCTGGGAGTCCTTCGTGTGTTTTTTAGCAAACTCTATGCAGGCTTTCATATGTCTTGCATTGAGGAGAGGCTTCCGTTGGGCCACTCTGCCATAAAGACCCGACTGGTCGAGGGCTGCAGTGATAGTTATCTTTGTGGAACTTTCTCCCATCTCCCTACTGCATCTGTGTAGCTCAGCAACAGTGATCTTGGGGTTCTTTTTTACCTCTCTCACCGAGGCTCTTCTCCCATGATTGCTCAGTTTGGCTGGATGGCCAGGTCTAGGAAGACTTATGCTGGTCCCAAACTTCTTCCATTTAAAGGGAATCTGTCACCCTATTTTTCGCCTATCAGCTGCTGGCACTGACATCAGGGACTTATCTACCGCATTCTGTAATGCTGTAGATAAGCCCCCGATGTAACCTAAAAGATAAGAAAAATGAATTAAATTATACTCACCCAGGGGCGGTCCTTGTTCGGGTCCGGAGGGAGTCGCGGTACGGTCCGGCGCCTCCCTTCTTCTAACGGTGACGTCTTCTTCTTTCCTTCCTGTCGTGGCTCCTGCACAGGCGCCGGTTACATTGAGGGCTTATCTACAGCATTACAGAATGCTGTAGATAAGCCCCTGATGTCGGTGGCAGCAGCTGATAGGCGTAAAATAGGTGACAGATTCCCTTTAAGGGATTATGGAGGCCACTGTGCTCTTAGGAACCTTGAGTACAGCAGAAATTCTTTTGTAACCTTGGCCAGATCTGTGCCTTGCCACAATTCTGTCTCTGAGCTCCTTGGCCAGTTCCTTTGATCTCATGATTCTCATTTGGTCTGACATGCTCTTTGAGCTGTGAGGGCTTTAGTGTGTGCCTTTACAAATCAAGTCTGGGATTTTTTTTTTCAATCAAGATGGGGTGCAGAGTGTACATTAATGAGAAAAAAATGAACTTGTTTGAATTTACCAAATGGCTACAATGAAACAAGAAGTGAAAAATTTAAAGGGGTCTGAATACTTTCCGTACCCACTGTACGTCAGAAGATCCACGGCCGGTCTGGACGTCAGTCCGACCGTATAAAAGGAAAACTTCCATAGCAACCAGTCACAGCTCGTGAAAAATGAAAGATGGTCTATGGTTGTCTCCGGTAACAGTCTCTCTTGTTTTCTTCTACCCATGGCAACCAATCATAGTGCAGATTTCATTTTTCAAGAGCACTGTAGGAAGTGAAAGCTGTGCTCTGATGGTTGCTAGGGCCAATAAAGGCCATTTCAGAAATCTCCCAAATGTTGTGCAATATAAACCAGAGTTTTGTCAAACTTTAAACTGTCTGAGCTTTAAAGGGGGTATGTGATTAGAGAAGACTCCTCTTTCACAATGAATTCAGGAGCAGAAACCTGATTTTTTTTTTTTTTTTTTTTTTTATTATACATGACTAGCCAGGCTGCTGCAGTATTACATGGCATCCAGTCAGATAAGTGATGGTCCATGTAATGCAAGGGCAACATGGCCAACAGATCGGTAGTAGAGGTCTCCCAGTATGGCTCAAATGGAGGCTCCCTCTATAATGTTCATACAGTCATGGTCGACATTGTTGGCACCCCTGAAATTGTTCTAAAAAATGATGTATTTCTCCCAGAAATGTATTTGGATTACACATGTTTTGTTAGTTTCCTTTGTGTGTATTGGAACACAAAAAAATTGAAAAAAAGACGAATTGGACATAATTTCAGTCAAAACCCCCAAAATGCGCCAGACAATAGTGTTGGCACACAATTTCAGACTGTCTCTAAAATTCCTGCAACGTCGGTGGTTCTTCATTATCTGGCGATCAATTTTCTCACAATATACAATAACTTGGCTATAGCCAGCTTATGACATTTAAGTACCCAGATCTCCTCTACGTATCCCAACATACACACCACGGGATCCCTCTCAATTCTGCAGTTATATAACCTTCCAATTGCGGCACTCACTTCTAACCAAAATGTAATCAATTTTGGACATTGCCATAGCATATGCAGAATCCCGGCCCCTTCAGCCCGACACCTTGGACATTCCGAAGTCTGTCTCAAACCAGCTTTGTAAAATCTGTCTGAAGTCCTATATACTCTATGTATACTTGTGAAAGTCTGGCCGGCTTGCTTAAGGGCCCGTTACACGTAGCGATATCGCTAGCAATATCGCTACATGTGACACTTGCCTCCGACCGGCTGCCCCGCGATGATCACGCGAGAACGGCCTGGGCCATTTCTCGTCGGCCGATTCCTGCTGGGCTTCCTGTGGCGCCGACGACGAGCGACGCGTGGAGCCGGGCGGGAGGACGCAGGATCGCCTCGTCTGACAGGTAAGTAGCGACCCCCGACCACTGCTATGTCGCTGGTGAGATCTGCCTGTGTGGCAGCTCACTAGCGACCACTTAGCAATGCACCTCAGATTTCTCTCTTGCTTTGATCGGGTAACTTTGTAGGAAGGTAAACAGTAGGTCCCTGTAAATACAGTATCTGACACAACTCCTCTTGTCCCCCCTTTTGCACATATGTAATTCACCAGGATATCCGTCTGAACCATCAAATTAGGATAAAACCCCGTGTGCACAACTGTGGTGGTGCCGAGGTAGTTTCCCAAAGCATATATAGTATAATGAAAACCTGGCACTCAACTTAAATGCTTAAATGGAACAGTTTATTTGTAGTACCAAACAAAATACGAAAAGCGCCCTCCAGTCTAAGTACAGACAATCTTTGAGCACGTAACTGATGAAGGTCTGCACTGACCGAAACGTTTTGTTTGGTACTACAAATAAACTCTTCCATTTAAGCATTTAAGTTGAGTGCCAGGTTTTCATTATACTGAACCATCATATTGACCATTTTGCTCTGTGTCATGTAAGCATGATGAAACTGTCTATACTGAAACCTACAGACCTCCGCTAGCCCATACGTCTGCTGTAATTTCTCAAAGGATAACAGACCTTGTCTATCCCGTGTCTGGCCGATGCTTGTTCAGATTCACCTGTGGCAAGTAACAGGTGTGGGCAATATAAAAATCACACCTAAAACCAGATGAAAAGGGGAGACTGTAACTCAAGCTCAATCTTCACATTGTTTTGAGTGCACGCCACAATAATCATGGAGAACAGAACTGTCTGAGTACTTGAGAATTAAAATTGTTGACAAATATCAACAATTTCAAGGTTACAAGTCTATCTCCAGAGATCTTGATGTTCTTTTGTCCACAATGTGCAACATAAACAAGAAGTTTACAACCCATGGCACTGTAGCTAATCTCCCTGGACGTGGATTGCAGAGAAAAATTGAAGAAAGGTTACAACAAAGGATAGTCCGGATGGTGGATAAGCAGCTCCAATCAAGTTCTAAAGAAATTCAAGCTATCCAGCAGGCTCAGGGTGTATCATTGTTAGAGCGAACTATCCATCAAAATTTTAAAGAAATTAAACGCTATGGCAGGAAACCCAGGAGGATCCACTGCTGACAAAAGACATAAAGCTAGACTTCAGATTGCCAAAATATACGCGAGTAAATCAAAATCCTTCTGGGAAATCGTTTTGTGGACAGATGAGACCAATATAGAGCTTTTTGGTAAAGCACATCATTTCACTGTTTACCGAAAATGGAATGATGCCTAGATAAAAGAACACAGTACCTACAGTCAAATATGGTAGAGGTTCAAACATGTTTTGGGGTTATTTTGCTGCCTCTGCCACTGGGTGTCTTGAGTGTGTGCAGGCATCATGAAATCTGAAGATTACGTAAGGATTTTTGGTCTCAATATAGTGCCCAGTGTCAGAAAGCTGGGTTTGCGTCCTAAATCATAGGTCTTCCAGCAGGACAATGACCCCAAACATACTCCAAGATGCTCCCAGAAATGGATGGAAGCAAAGTGCTGGAGCGTTCTGAAGTGGCCAGCAATCAATCTGGATCTAAATCCCATTGAACACCTGTGGAGAGATCTTAAAATTGCTGTTGGGAGAAGGTGAAATATGAGAGCTGGAGCAGTTTGCAAAAGAAGAGTGGTCACAAACTGCAGTTGAGAGGTGTAAGAAGCTTGTTGATGGTTATAGGAAGCTACTGATTGCAGTTATTTATTCCAAAGGGTGTGCAACCATATATGTTGAGGGTGCAAACAATTTTGTCTATCCCATTTGTAAGATTTCGTGTGAAATCATGGCCAATTTCTTTTTTTTTTTTCATTTTTCTTTCTGTTATAATCCACACAAAGGAAGCAAACGTAAATAACAAAATGTGTGATTACAATAATTTTCTTGGAGAAATACTTCATTTTCTGGAACAATTTCTATATATATATATATATATATATATATATATATATATATATAACCACATCCTAGATATCCCTGAATTAAATATTCCAGTTGCAAATTTGTATTCATTGCATAGTGGAATGTATTCAGAACATTAAAACATAACAGTTATTAATGTAAATCAAAATGAATATCCCATGGAGGTCTAAAATCAAATTACAGGCTGATCCAACTTCAGTGGAAATGCCTCATGATAAGGAAATGATGCTCAGTATTGTTTGTGGCCTTCACGTGCCTGTATTGACCTCCCTACTGTACAACGCCTGGGCATGCTCCTGATGAGGCGGCAGATGGTGTCCTGAGGGATCTCCTCCCAGACCTGGATTAAAGCATCCACCAACTCCTGGACTGTCTGTGGTGCAACGTGACGTTGGTGGATGGAGCGAGACATGATGTCCCAGATGTTCTCAATTGGATTCAGATCTGGGGAATGGGCAGGCCAGTCCATAGCTTCAATGCCTTCATCGTGCAGGAACTGCTGACACACTCCAGCCACATGAGGTCTGGCATTATCCTGCATTAGGAGGAACCCAGGGCAAACCGCACCAGCAATATGGTCTCACAAGGGGTCTGAGGATCTCATCTCGGTACCTAATGGCAGTCAGGCTACCTCTGGCGTGCACCTAGGGGGCTGTGCGGCCCTCCAAAGAAATGCCACACCACACCATTACTGACCCACTGCCAAACCGGTCATGCTGAAGGATGTTGCAGGCAGCAGATCGCTCTCCACGGCGTCTCCAGACTCTGTCACGACTGTCATGTGCTCAGTGTGAACCTGCTTTCATCTGTGAAGAGCACAGGGCGCCAGTGGCCAATTTGCTAATCCTGGTGTTCTGTGGCAAATGCCAAACGTCCTGCACGGTGTTGGGCTGCGAGCACAACCCCCATCTGTGGACGTCGGGCCCTCAGACCATCCTCATTGAGTCGGTTTCTAACCGTTTCTGCAGACACATGCATATTTGTGGCCTGCTGGAGGTCATTTTGCAAGGCTCTGACAGTGGTCCTCCTGTTCCTCGCGCAAAGGCTGAGGTGGTCCTGCTGCTGGTTTGTTGCCCTCCTACGGCCCCCTCCACGTCTCCTGGTGTACTGGCCTGTCTCCTGGTACCGCCTCTGGACACTACGCTGACAGACACAGCAAACCTTCTTGCCACAGCTCGCATAGATGTGCCATCCTGGTTTTGCTGCACTACCTGAGCCACTTGTGTGGGTTGTAGAGTCCGTCTCATGCTACCACGAGTGTGCAAGCGCAACCAACATTCAAAAGTGACCAAAACATCAGCCAGAAAGCATTGGTACAGAGATGTGGTCTGTGGTCCCCACCTGCAGAACCACTCCTTTATTGAGGATGTCTTGATAATTGTCAATCATTTCCATCTGTTGTCTATTCCAATTGCACAGCAGCATGTGAAATTTGATTGTCAATCAGTGTTGCTTCCTAAGTGGACAGTTAGATTTACTTGGGAGTTATATTCTGTTGCTTAAGTGCTCCCTTTATTTCTTTGAGCAGCATGTGTGTATGTGTATATACATATGTACATATACATATACACGCATGAACTGCCGTCAGCATTTTAGGCTCTGCTATTTTCTCACACGTATGATGTATAATTCCCATAACTGGGGTTAATGTTCCTGAGGTGTTCTACCGATATGAATGTTAGTTTTCTGCCATAATCAATATGTAGTCCTCATAAATATTCAGTGTCGGCCATTCTGCCCTCTGTTACCATGGAGATACGAGGATGATTTTGCCATTTGCTTCACAAATTTATACCTAACCAGATCTTTATTCTAATGAGGTTCTCCTAAAACCAGATGGTTTGTGCCAGTCACATATCGCAAGGTTTATGCGCCCCATACCCTCCTCCTAAATGTAATTTTATGGATTTGCATATTCAATAATATCTATATATCTATAATATAACGGGCTAAGTGTCACTCTGTCCGAAGCCTTTATAGACTGCACCTGCGCAGTCTGGCTCCATACAGAGTGACGCACCCCCCCCCAGGCGATTGCGGAAGACGCATACCAGGATAGGGATGAGGGAGTACAATGCATACCAGGATTGGGGGATGAGGGGTGCCATGCATACCAGGATAGGGGGTGAGGGGACCATGCATACCAGGATAAGGATGAGGAAGTACCATGCATACCAGGATTGGGGGATGAGGGGTACCATGCATACCAGGATAGGGGGTGAGGGGACCATGCATACCAGGATAGGGATGAGGGAGTACCATGCATACCAGGATTGGGGGATGAGGGGTGCCATGCATACCAGGATAGGGGGTGAGAGGACCATGCATACCAGGATAAGGATGAGGGAGTACCATGCATACCAGGATAGGGGGATGAGGGGTATCATGCATACCAGGATTGGAGGGTGAGGGAGTACCATGCATACCAGCATGGGGGATGAAGGGAGTACCATGCATACCAGGATTGGGGGTGAGGGGTACCATACATACCAGGATTGGGGGTGAGGGGTACCATGCATACCAGGATAGGGGGTGAGGGGTACCATGCATACCAGGATAGGGGGTGAGGGGACCATGCATACCAGGATGAGGGTGTACCATGCATACCAGGATTGGGGGATGAGGGGTACCATGCATACCAGGATTGGAGGGTGAGGGGACCATGCATACCAGGATTGGAGGATGAGGGGTACCATGCATACCAGGATAGGGGGTGAGGGGACCATGCATACCAGGATAAGGATGAGGGAGTACCATGCATACCAGGATTGGGGGATGAGGGGTACCATGCATACCAGGATTGGAGGGTGAGGGGGACCATGCATACCAGGATGGGGGATGAGGGAGTACCATGCATGCCAGGATAGGGATGAAGGCGTACCATGCATACCAGGATTAGGGGATGAGGGGTACCATGTATACCAGAATTGGGGGATGAGGGGTACTATACAATACCACGATTGGGGGATGAGGGGTATCATGCATACCAGGATTGGGGGATGAGGGGTATCATTCATACCAGGATTGGGGGGTGAGGGGTACCATGTATACCAGGATTGGGGGGGTGAGGGGTACCATGTATACCAGGATTGGGGGATGAGGGGGTACCATGCATACCAGGATTGGGGGATGAGGGGTACCATGCATACCAGGATTGGGGGATGAGGGGTACCATGCATACCAGGATTGGGGGATGAGGGGTACCATGCATACCAGGATTGGGGGATGAGGGGTACCATGCATACCAGGATTGGGGGATGAGGGGTACCATGCATACCAGGATTGGGGGATGAGGGGTACCATGCATACCAGGATTGGGGGATGAGGGGTACCATGCATACCAGGATTGGGGGATGAGGGGTACCATGCATACCAGGATTGGGGGATGAGGGGTACCATGCATACCAGGATTGGGGGATGAGGGGGTACCATGCATACCAGGATTGGGGGATGAGGGGGTACCATGCATACCAGGATTGGGGGATGAGGGGGTACCATGCATACCAGGATTGGGGGATGAGGGGACCATGCATACCAGGATTGGAGGATGAGGGGTACCATGCATACCAGGAATGGAGGGTGAGGGGTACCATGCATACCAGGATTGGAGGGTGAGGAGTACCATGCATACCAGGATTGGAGGGTGAGGAGTACCATGCATACCAGGATTGGAGGGTGAGGGGACCATGCATACCAGGATGGGGGGGTGAGGGGACCATGCATACCAGGATAAGGATGAGGGAGTACCATGCATACCAGGATTGGGGGATGAGGGGTACCATGCATACCAGGACAGGGGGTGAGGGGACCATGCATACCAGGATAAGGATGAGGGAGTACCATGCATACCAGGATAGGGGGATGAGGGGTACCATGCATACCAGGATTGGGGGATGAGGGATACCATGTATACCAGGATTGGGGGATGAGGGGTACCATGCAATGCCACGATTGGGGGATGAGGGGTACCATGCAATATCACGATTGGGGGGTGAGGGGTATCATGCATACCAGGATTGGGGGGTGAGGGGTACCATGCATACCAGGATTGGGGGGTGAGGGGTACCATGTATACCAGGATTGGGGGGTGAGGGGTACCATGCATACCAGGATTGGGGGATGAGGGGTACCACGCATACCAGGATTGGGGGATGAGGGGTACCACGCATACCAGGATTGGGGGATGAGGGGTACCACGCATACCAGGATTGGGGGATGAGGGGTACCACGCATACTAGGATTGGGGGATGAGGGGTACCACGCATACCAGGATTGGGGGATGAGGGGTACCACGCATACCAGGATTGGGGGATGAGGGGTACCACGCATACCAGGATTGGGGGATGAGGGGTACCACGCATACCAGGATTGGGGGATGAGGGGTACCACGCATACCAGGATTGGGGGATGAGGGGTACCACGCATACCAGGATTGGGGGATGAGGGGTACCACGCATACCAGGATTGGGGGATGAGGGGTACCACGCATACCAGGATTGAGGGATGAGGGGTACCACGCATACCAGGATTGGGGGATGAGGGGTACCACGCATACCAGGATTGGGGGATGAGGGGTACCACGCATACCAGGATTGGGGGATGAGGGGTACCACGCATACCAGGATTGGGGGATGAGGGGTACCACGCATACCAGGATTGGGGGATGAGGGGTACCACGCATACCAGGATTGGGGGATGAGGGGTACCACGCATACCAGGATTGGGGGATGAGGGGTACCACGCATACTAGGATTGGGGGATGAGGGGTACCACGCATACCAGGATTGGGGGATGAGGGGTACCACGCATACCAGGATTGGGGGATGAGGGAGTACCATGCATACTAGGATGAAGAATGGGGTGCCATGCATACCAGGATTGGGGGGGGTGAGGGTACCATGCATACCAGGATAGGAATGAGGAGTGCCTTGCATACCAGGATAGGAGGGTGGCAGCACATACCAGGATGGCAGACCATATACCAATAAAAATGCTCGACACCCGGGCGTCGTAGAACGGGTTCATAGCTAGTGTGTGTGTGTGTGCATGTGTGTGTGTATGTGTGTGTGTGTATGTATGTGTATATATATATATATATATATATATATATATATATATATATATATATACATACACTCACTGGCCACTTTATTAGGTACACCTGTCCAACTGTGTGTTAAGACTTAATTTCTAATCAGCCAATCACATGGCGGCAACTCAGTGCATTTAGGCATGTAGACATGGTCAAGACAATCTCCTGCAGTTCAAACCGAGCATCAGTATGGGGAAGAAAGGTGATTTGAGTGCCTTTGAACGTGGCATGATTGTTGGTGCCAGAAGGGCTGGTCTGAGAATTTCAGAAACTGCTGATCTACTGGGATTTTCACGCACAACCATCTCTAGGGTTTACAGAGAATGGTCCGAAAAAGAAAAAAAATCCAGTGAGCGGCAGTTCTGTGGCCGGAAATGCCATGTTGATGCCAGAGGTCAGAGGAGAATGGGCAGACTGGTTCGAGCTGATAGAAAGGCAACAGTGACTCAAATTGCCACCCGTTACAACCAAGGTAGGCAGAAGAGCATCTCTGAACGCACAGTGCGTCGAACTTTGAGGCAGATGGGCTGCAGCAGCAGAAGACCACACTGGGTACCACTCCTCTCAGCTAAGAACAGGAAACTGAGGCTACAATTTGCACAAGCTCATCGAAATTGGACAGTAGAAGATTGGAAAAACGTTGCCTGGTCTGATGAGTCTCGATTTCTGCTGCGACATTCGGATGGTAGGGTCAGAATTTGGCGTAAACAACATGAAAGCATGGATCCATCCTGCCTTGTATCAACGGTTCAGGCTGGTGGTGGTGGTGTCATGGTGTGGGGAATTTTTTCTGGGCACTCTTTGGGCCCCTTGGTACCAATTGAGCATCGTTGCAACGCCACAGCCTACCTGAGTATTGTTGCTGACCATGTCCATCCCTTTATGACCACAATGTACCCAACATCTGATGGCTACTTTCAGCAGGATAATGCGCCATGTCATAAAGCTCGAATCATCTCAGATTGGTTTCTTGAACATGACAATGAGTTTACTGTACTCAAATGGCCTCCTCAGTCACCAGATCTCAATCCAATAGAGCATCTTTGGGATGTGGTGGAACGGGAGATTCGCATCAGGGATGTGCAGCCGACAAATCTGCGCCAACTGTGTGATGCCATCATGTCAATATGGTCCAAAATCTCTGAGGAATGCTTCCAGCACCTTGTTGAATCTCTGCCACGAAGAATTGAGGCAGTTCTGAAGGCAAAAGGGGGTCCAACCCCTTACTAGCATGGTGTACCTAATAAAGTGGCCAGTGAGTGTATATATATATTATATATATATTCATATTACTATTGTCAGACTCTATGAGGGAGTGGAGGTCAAGGTGAAATCTGCATAATTTCTGCATCTAAAATCTTCCCACTTTCTGCCCTTATTTATGCACTTTTATACGCCTTTTTTTTGGGGGAGGGGGGAGGCTGCAGAAATGCACCAAAAACAGTGCTGATCCAGTGGTTTATCTGGGTGATCTTGAGTCCCCATTGAAATGGTTGGGGTAAATGCTGACCACAAAAATTTACTTTTTTCTTCAAAAATTGCTGATGTGGATTTTGATAACGCAGTTTCTGTGTGGATTCAGCACAAAAACACTCACAGGTTTTGGATTAGATTAAGGTAAAACTCATCCACATTGCTGGAACTGTAAAACTTGTAGCTTATGCTAAGCTTTTTGGAAAACAAATTGCAGCATCAATTCTGATTTATAGCCTGTATTGCAGCACACAGTTGCATTCACCATTTTGCTGACTTCAGAGCTTAAATCTCGCCTTGAAATTCCTGATTTAGGTTGTTTTGTAATTTGTTCTGTATTTATATATATATATATTTAGGACCCCTTTAATGTTGCCCTTTTAACCTATGTTCACACATTGCATTTTTGCTGCATTCTTTATTTCTCCTTCCCCTCATTGGGGGGACACAGGACTGTGGGTGTTTGCTACTGCCGCTAGGAGGCTAACACTAAGTGAGTACAAAAAAAAAGTTAGCTCCTCCTCCGCAGTATGCACCCTCACACTGACTCTAAGCGAACCAGTTCATGCTTAGTGTCCGTAGGAGGCACACGAGTCTGGTTTTCAGACCATTCTTTTTTCTTTTCTTTTTTTTTCTTTTTCATCATGAAGACGAGATGGGGGCAACGGACCCTATTGAAAGGTCCGATCTCCCCAAACTAACAGGCAAGCACGTGGATTGTCGCCTCCACGTATCCTCTCCTGCAACGTGGGACATTATGCCGGACACAGCCCTGACCACCCTAAGGTAGAGAAACCCTAGGCTGCACAGAGGCATAAAAATAGTCCGTGCGGCCCCCACTGTATCACCAATACTGAGACTGCGGTGATGGAAGGAGGTGGCCAGTCCCTCTCCTCATCCCCCATAGGGGAAGACGGATTAAGGGTGCCTGCACCATCCATTAAACAGCCCCCCTCCCCTCTAACCTGGCCATGGAGGGAGCATGGGGAAGAAGGGTGGGCTGGGAGGGCTCCTGCAGCGCTGCGTTTCTCTTCGGGGGCGAGGGCCCGGCGTCCTCATCCTCAGGGTGCAGCTTCCGTCCACAGCACTAGTGCCACTTCTAGCGCGCGAGCCCCTTATTCCCTGTGCGACGTGCACCCCAGTGTCTTCCTGCCGACGCCGGAACTTTAGGCCCTGGCTTCGGCCTAAAGCCGACTCATACGGTGTCATTCACCTTATGTATCTCCTGTCGGTCTGCTTTTCCACAAGCGCAGAGTAAACAATTATGCGAAGCCTGCGATTCCGAGCGCGCCCAGAAGCCCTCCGTTGCGACCGAGCACAGTGTACCTAGCCCCCCTGAATGGGCTTCGTCTCTGTCTCAGTGCATGGCATCACTACGTAGGTCAATCGAGTCCCTTCAGGCCCCCCAGTAAGGGGTAGGGACAGTGGCTCGCTTGTCTTGGAAGGATCCTCCACCTCACAGGAGTCATCGGCCTGCAGGGGCCGCTCTCACTATAGACAGACGCAGGGGAAACGAACCCATACGGTGTCTTCCCAGGCCATCCGGCGCCTCGGCATTCATAAGCTCCGGCTCTCGCTCACCCTCACCAGTGTACGATAGCGAGCAGAACTCGGATTATGATTCGGATGGGCCCTTCAATTTGGAGATATCAGGAGACTGTCGATAGTCTCATTGAAGCCGTCAATCAAACCCTGGAGATTGATGATGAATCCAGGGTTTCATTTAAACGGGTCAAACGGCCTCAGTGTTCAGCACTCACCCAGAGTTTGAGGACATAGTGCAGCGGCATAGGGAGCGACCAGACAAACGTTTCTCAGGTCAGAGGGCACTTGAAGCAAGATACCAGTTTGCTTCTGATCTCCGCAAAAAATGGGCAGAATCCCCTCCAGTAGATCCACCCGTGTCACGCTTGGCTTTCAAAACCCTGCTAGCCTTAACTAATGGGTCCTCTATCAATGATCCCACTGCCCGTTTAATAGAGAGCTTTGCTCGTTCAGCTTCGGGTTCAGCTCTCTCCCCTTGCTTCACTGCAACATGGGTGGCAAAGGCCATGGTATCCTGGGCAGAGTCTTTAAATGGAGCCCTGCAGGGTACTGACCTTCCTCCTGAGGTAGTAGATATTGCGAATCAGATCGCTTTGGCCAGAGACTACTTGATTAATGAGTCCTTGGACGCAGCTAACTGCGCAGCACTTGCGGCCGCAAATGCCATTTCCATTGGAGAGCTCTGTGGTTAAGGACATGGCGAACAGACTCAACATCAAAGAAATCCCTAACTTCTCTGCCTTACCCGAGTGGCCGGTTGTTCAGTGAGAAGCTAGATCAACTCATCTCAGACACCACGGGGGGGAAAAAGTAACTTTCTTCACCAACAAAAGGTTAAGCGACCGTTTCGTCACCAACTGCAGGCACATTTTCGGTCTTTTCGTAACACCGGCTGGGCCACATCGACCAATCCTGTCGGCTCATGTCGCTCCACTCAGGACAGAGATCATCAAATCTCATATAGATCCAATCCGTTGGGGAAAAACCGTCCCCACCAGTCCAAATCTAAGGGATCAAGGTCCCACAGATTTTCAACCAAATGACTCGAGGCATTTCCGGTCGACACCAACAAAGTAGGCGGCCACCTGCTCTGGTTTCGCCATGTCTGGCTCACCGTCGTGCACGACGCTTGGGTCAGAGATCTGGTGTCCTCTGGGTACAAAATAGTTTGTCAACCACCCTCCAGAATGGTTTTTTTCTTTCCCATCCTCCCAGAGCGGAGGCACGCGCTCGGTCCTTCTACAAAGCCATCGAGTCACTCCGTCACGACGGAGTTTTCACTCCCGTACCAGAAAACCAAAAATTCCAGGGGTTCTATTCCAATCTGTTTGTGGTCCTGAAGGATGGAACTGTAAGGCCCATTCTGGACCTAAAGCTCCTAAACAGACTTGTCAAAATCAGGCATTTCCGGATGGAGTCCCTTCGCTCCGTCATTTTATCAATAGAAAAGGGAGAATTTTTGGCTTCTATTGACATCCAAGACGCCTACCTTCATATCCCTGTTTTTTCCTCCCTCGCATCAAAGGTTCCTACACTTCGCTGTCCACGGCCTACATTGCGAGTTCACAGCCCTGCCTTTCAGGCTAGCCACCGCCCCCAGGGTGTTCACAAAGTTCATGGCGGCTGTCATGTCCATCCTGCATTCTCTGGGCATAGTCGTCTTGCCATATTTGGACGACCTCCTGGTCAAAGGATTGTCTTTCCAGGCTTGCGAAGAATGCGTCAACATCACGTTGGATACGCTTTCTCGCCTGGGGTGGCTGGTAAACTTGAAAAAGTAATCCCCTGTCCCAACTCAGAAGATTTCCTTCTTAGGAATGATCTTGAACACCCAGAGGGTTGGTAATTCTCTCTCGGGACAAGGCCCTTGCCCTCTGTCAGGGAGTCCAGGCACTCCGACAGCCAGTTCCTTGTGACATCCGTTTCTGCATAAGGGTCCTGGGGAATATGTTGGCAGCAATCTAAGCAGTTCTGTTTGCCCAGCTTCACCTTTGTCCCCTGCAGCACGCCCTTTTGGCAACTTGGGACAAGAGTCCGTTTTCCCTCGACCACTCTTGCTGGCTGTCCGCTCAGATCAGGCAAGCACTCAGGGGGTGTACACTGAATTCTTCCCTTCAGGGGAAGTCGTTTCCCCTGGACCATTGGCTGGTGGTCACTACCAATGCCAGTCTTCTCGGCTGGTAAGCTGTTTTCCGTCACCACATGGTTCAAGGACGTTGGTCGCCTCTGGAATCGGGCCTCCCGATCAACCTCCTAGAAATGTGAGCGATCTGGCTGGCTTTGCGGCATTTTCATCATCTCCTGGCAGGTCGCCCTGTCCGGATCCCGTCGGACAATGCCACGGTCGTGGCTTACATCAATCACCAAGGGGGCACCCGCAGCAGAGCAGCCATGCGTGAAGTAGAATACATTCTCCGCTGGCCAAGAAGAATTACTCAGTGATTTCGGCAGTTCATATTCCAAGTGTAAGGAACTGGGCGGTAGACTTTTCTCAGCCGGCAGGGTCTTGCTTCCGGGGAGGTTCTCTCCATCACGAGGTTTTCAGTTAAATTTGTCAACGTTGGAGAACCCCGGATGTGGATCTGATGGCCTCCAGGTTAGACGCCAAGGTGCCAGAGTTTGTCGCTCGGTCCCGGGATCCAGAGGCCATCGCCGTGGACGCCTTGGTTCTGTCATGGAACCAGTTTCGTCTCCCGTACGTGTTTCCCCCGTTACCACTGCTTCTGAAAGTCATCAGGAAGATCAAGTCAGAAGGGGTCCCGGTAATCCTGGTCACCCCAGACTGGCCTCGTCTGGCATGGTACGCAGAGCTAGTGCAACTAGTTGCCGAAGTCCCCTTGTGGCTACCGAATCGTTCGGACCTACTTTCCCAAGGTCCGATCTACCACCAGATCTCAGGGGGGCCCTTTGTTTAACGGCCTGGCCGTTGAGTCCTGGATATTGACCCAAGCCGTTTTTTCCCGGGATGTGGTTACTACAATGATTAGCACCCGGAAGCCCACATCGGCACGTATCTATCGCCGCACCTGGAAAGCCTTCTTTGCGTGGTGCAGATATTGCGGTCGCCCTCCTCTCACTTTCTCCATCCCCAACATTTTAGAATTCCTCCAAGCCGGCCTGTATTCTTATCCGTCCTATTTCAGAGCAAGATTGCTTCCAACCTGCAGATAAAGACTTTCATTCAGGGGGTCTCCCACGTGGTACCTCCCTATAGAGCTCCTCTGGACACCTGGTACCTTAACCTGGTCCTAAGTGATCTGCAGGAACCTTCTTTTGAACCACCGCAGGATCTTTCATTAACGTACCTCTCATGGAAAGTGTTTTTTCTCATTGCCATAACGTTAATCAGGCGGGTTTCGGAGTTGGCTGTCCTATCCTGTCGAGCCCCGTTTCTGATTTTCCCCGGGATAAGGTGGTTCTTTGGCCGCCCCCTCCTTTTAGGCCAAAGGTCGTTTCCTCTTTTCACATTAACGAGGACATTGTCTTGCCCTCGTTTTGCGCAACACCAGTACACCGCGTGGAAAAGGTCCTACATATGTTGGATCTAGTGAAAGCTCTCAGGAGGTACGTGTCTCGGACGGCATCTTTTGTCAGACAGATTCTCCAGGCAGCGGTAGCACATCTATAAACAGTTGGTACTTGTTGCTTAATCCGTTGGGTCAATTTCCCACCCAGGGACTGGTTTGGGACGTCCCACGGTCCTGTGTCCCCCAATGAGGTGAAGGAGAAATAGGGATTTTTGTGGTACTCACTATAAAATACTTTTCTCTGAGAAACTCATTGGGGGACACAGCACTTACCCTGTCAGCCTGATGGCTCTTTTTGTTTTCCTTTTTCCTGTGTCCCCCAATGAGCGTCTCAGAGAAAAGGATTTTACGATACCACAAAAATCCCCTTTTTTTTCTGCATTTTTGTTGTCTCTTGTGCATGCTGATAAAGATAAGTGCCCCCCAAAAAAATCAAGGTCCTTAAGATTTTTGCACCAGGAACTCGGGAAAACCTGATACCTGCATTTTTTGCTGCGTTTTTACCCTTACTCGTTGCTTTCTATTGGTGAAAAAAACACTGAGAAAAGTGACATGTGCAGGTTGCAAAAACGCAGCAGTTTTCCAAATCGGTCAGGAAAAAAAAAAAATATGCATGAGATTTCTGAAATCTCCTAGCTTTTGCAGGTACTTTAAAAAGCTTAAAATTTGCACATAAAAAAGATGCAAAAATGCAACGTGTGAGCATAGCCTTATTGTGTAGGTGGGCAGAAGAGCGTATGCATATGTGATTCCCCTGTGACATCAGTGTTTTTTTTGTTTTTTTTCCTGTGGCATCCTCGTCCTCTGCTGCTGACCCATGATGGTCTCCTTGCCTCGCAGTGTGAATTGCGGCAGTTTTTCAGATTGCTCTCTATTACAGATTCTCCTGTCGCCCAGGTGTCTAGTGGCTCTCGTGACCTCATCATGCCAGTGGCCGGCGATTTACTCTGTTCCCCGGGGAATCTTGCAGCTTATCGGCTGTGCTATGTATCCGTTGTTTTGGCCACTGTGACACTTCTCTAATAGGAGCTGTCAGTTTCCCCCTCGCGTCTGATTTTCCCTGGTGAGTGCAGGATGATTGCTGCTTGCCAAGCAGAGATGGCGAGCTTCTGTCACCGGGGAAAGTGGCCCATTTGTCTTCTGACTTTGCAGAAAAATATGCAGTCATGCTCTAAATTTAATCTTGAAACATTCGCTTGTTTCCTGCTCTCCGCGCCACCACGGCGGATCTGTGGGATCTTCCTGCAGGCGTCAATATTCTGCTCTTCTTTTTTTTTTTTTTTTCCTTCCGCTTTGGCATCTTTTCTTGGCATCACCTGAGCCGCCACATTATATAGCATCGAGCATGGATCAGCAACCTTTGTCACTCCAGCTTCTGTGGAACTACCACTCCCAACATACCCTGATGGCATGCTGGGAGTCGTAGTCCACAACAGCTGGAGTGCAAAGGTTGTTTATCCCTGGCATAGCTTGGAGAGGAGCAGTCGGTTATAGTATTAGTTAAAGTATTGGAGCATCTTTTCTTAGGACCCTTACTGCTCCTCTTTCACTCCTCCTGGAAAAATGAATATATATATATCTTTCCCTTATTCCCCTTGTCCATACACATTTTAACTGTCGAATCAGCGCTAACACACTACATTGACATAGAGACAATTATATCCTAGTTGTGTTTTTGTTTTTTTGTATTTTTTCCTTATACATTTCATGGAAGAATAACCAAGCCTTGCATTTTTGCCTTTTTTTTTTTTTTTTTTTTTCCCCATTTTTTAAATATTTTTTAAGCAGCTTTTTTTAGTACACTAATGCTGGCATTCTGCACTTAAAAATTCAACAGCTTTTTCAATATGTTTTTTTTTTTCAGGCTCCCATAGGAGGCTATAGAAGGCAACATGGTGGCTCAGTGATTAGCACTGTATGGTGGCTCAGTGGTTAGCACTGTTGCTGTGCAGCGCTGGAGTCCTGGGTTCAAATCCCACCAAGGACAACATCTGCAAGGCGTTTGTATGTTCTACCCCGTATTTGTGTGGGTTTCCTCCAGGTTCCCAAGTTTCCTCCCACACCCTAAAGACATATTGATAGGGATATAGATTGTGAGCTTCAATGGGCACAGTGATGATGTCTATAAAGCCTTAGGAAGGGAATGCCCTTATGATCCAAATTTCTTGAAAAGAACCTTTAAATGACTTGTGTCCTGTTTTCTATGTATGTTCCTTATGCCTGACTGACTGTCATACTTCTTCCTGCAGGCGGCTGGGTTGACGTTACTCGCATTAGGTGTTTACTCTGCCAAGAACGCCACTGGTGTAGCTGGACGGTACATTGAAGCGCGCCTTGGAAAGCCTTCATTGGTTAGAGACACCTCTCGTATCACAGTAGTGGAGGCAGCCAAGCATCCAGTGAAGGTAGGTTTAAGGCTATGTACCCATGTTGCAGAAATGCTGCGGAAATGTCCGCACTCCCGCCGCATGTAAAACGCATGCAAATTCGCATGCGTTTTTCCCGTGGAAAACAAGCATTTTGCAAGCATTTTTCGCTTAGCATCGCTTGGAAATAGGATGTTAAAATAATAAAAAAGAAATAAAAAATATTGTTTTTCTCACCTTCCGACGGGTCCCAATCTACTCTGCGGCGCTCCCGGGATCTTCCGGTTCCCAGTAATGCTTTGCGCGAAGGACCTGAGACGACGTCACGCTCGCGAGAGCGAGACGTCATCAGCAGTCATTCGCACAAAGCATTACAGGGACTGGAAGATGTCGGGAGAGTGGTGAGAGGCGAGAAGGACTTCGGAGGGTGAGTATCACTATTTTTTATTTTTATTTTATTTTTTACAGGATTATGGTACCCAGGGCCTGGAGGACAGTCTCCTCTCCTCCAGACTTTGGGTACCATCCGCACATGATCCGCTTACTTTGCGCATGGTGGACATAGCCACATGCGGGAAGTAAGCGGATCAGTGCATTCCTATGTGTGTGGAATCGCCGCAATTCCGCAAAAAGAATGAGCATGCTGCGGATTTTTCCGCCATGCGATTCCGCAGTGGAAAAATCCGCAGCATTAGCACAGCATTGCGGAATCCCATAGGATTGCATGGGATGCGTTTTCGCGGCGATTCCGCAGTGGAAAAACGCAACGTGTGCACACAGCCTAAGAGATAGCCGTTCCTTATGATCTCCCATCGGTGAGCCAAAGTGGGAACCCTAAAATATCACCTCTCACTCGGGCATCACTTAAGTGTGCTGCTATGTAGATTTGGCTATGTTATCATTTTGTAAATAGCTCAGGTCTAAATTTACACTGATGTCAGGCACATATTACCCCTTTAAAGGTAACCATATGATAGGGCTTGGTAAAACAATAAAAATGATACCTGTCTTGTAGTTACCCGATGTGCCAATTCTGAGAAATCTAGCTTTGAAGCCACACGCTAATGCCTGGAAGTGCATTGGAGGTGTGGCAATACACAGAGTACATGCGCAGCGATTTATTACAAGAGAGGTATCCTTTTTATTGTTATTTCAGGACCTAAATGCTCGTACTTGTAGGTTGAGTAGTAAAAATAGTCTTCATGGGTTCTCTTTTAAAGGTAATCAGTAGGATCAAGCCTCCTATGCCGTCTATATGGGCATGTAGGTCATAGGAAGCTGAATAAAATGATGCTTGGATATGAGATCCGATATCTTATTCCAGAGAAAGCCACGTTTTTCTTAATATGTAAATGAGCTGTTAAGATCTATGAGCCGAACATAGATTTCCCTAAGGCTCCTCCTTCAGAGCTTATTTTAAATCAAAGGAGCCGTTACCAGTGCGAGACAGGTAGATCCAGAGAACAGGCTGTCAGTCATTACATGTCTCACACTGGTAACGCCCTCTTTCATTTACAATAAGCTCTGGAGGTGGAGTCTCAGAGAGATCGATGTCCGGCCCATAGATCTTAACAGCTCATTTACATATTATGAAAAAGGCGAATTACTCTGGGATAAAACATCATATATCAAGGTATCATTTTATTCAGCTTCCTATGACCTGAGTTCCCATATAGATGGCATAGGAGGGTTGTTCCTACTGACGAATTCCCTTTAAAATAGGAGACACTTCACAATGTGATGATATGTAGATATGAGCTGATACATGAATACATATTGCAGTCGCCATATTTACAAGGGCTATATGTATGTAAGGCATATATCCACTGTAGATAACACTTGGTGCCACTGTAGTGGTTTTAACTATGGGAAGGTCCTCAATCATCCACACGTTCTGAAACCTGAAGAAGACATTAAGTGTATAGGTAACTACTTTGTACTAAGTAAATAAGTTTTCTCCTTCGTCTCATTGGGGGACACAGAGACTGTGGGGTGTGTGCTTCTGCCGTCTGGAGGCTGACACTAAGTATACAAAAAAAGAGTTAGCTCCTCCTCCGCCGCATACACCCTCGCCCCCAGACCGGGCGTAACTCAGTTTTTTGCTTAGTGTCTGATGGAGGCACACGCAGTCTGGAGCTCCAGACTAGGTTTTTTTTTTTTTTTTTTTTTCCTCTATGAAGATAAGACAGGGGCGACGGATCCTATAGAGAGGATCCGATCTCCCCAAATCATCAACGGGCGACCACGTGTGAGTAACCCTCCACGTGTTTCTCTCCCGCACCGAGGGACACATCTGGGACTTTTCCCCGGACAACTATTTTTCTTTTTTATTTTGAAAGAGGCGGCAACGCATCCTGATAAGAGGATTGCGGTTTCCCCATCGTTCCCAACGGGCGAGCACGTGTGAGCGATCCTCCACGTTGTTCTCTCCTGCAACGTGGAAATGCCCCTACCACCCCTAGGTAGTGAGTCCAGGGGTGGAGTTGGAGGCGCAGGTAAGCCAGGGATTGAAGCGGAGAGCGGTACAGTAGCCTCCCCCTCCCTGCCCAGGGATGGGGTTGAGAAGCACCTCCGTAGAGCCCCCTCGGCGGCCCGGCTCACCTTTGGTTGATCAGGCCGGGACCAGGTAGTCCGTCTCTCACCCGGCGCTGCCCCCGGCGGGTAACGCCGCACGCGGAGCGCGGCCGGAGCCCGGGCCCCCGCTGTATGGGGAGATCCGTGAGCGCGCGCCCGCCGACTTCCGGGGATGGCCGGAAGCCCCGCCCACTACTTCCGGGGGCGGAGAGCGGCGGGCGCGCACAGTGACCGGGGAGCTCCCGCCCCCTCCCTCCAACGCCGCACGTGGAGTGCGGCCAGAGCCCGGCGGGCGGCCACGGTCCCCGCTGTATGGGGAGGTCCGGAGTCCGCGCGCCCGCCCGCCGACTTCCGGGGATAGCCGGAAGCCCCGCCCACTAACTTCCGGGGGCGGAGAGCGGCGGGCGCGCACAGTTACCGGGGACCTCCCGCCCCCCTCCTTGCATTTCCTCGCCGAAGTGGGGCCGGAAGCCGCCCCCTATCTCCCAGAGTGCGAGTGCCCCGGCGTGTAACGCCGCACGGAAGAGACGCAAAGTTGGGCCATTACCGGTGGGTAAGTGCATCCCCGTTGCGAGTGCCGCACTAGTAGTCAAGGAAGGGGTTATCCTCCTCCTCCTACCCTACCTTGCAATATGTCTGGCAAAGGGAAAGCTCACTCTTTCCTATACGCTGTTTGCGTTTCCTGTGGGGTCAGGCTGCCTAAAGCACAGCCGGGTAAATTTTGTGAAGCCTGCGAGTCGGAGCGAGCCCAGAAGCCCCCCATTGTTGCAGAGCCCAGAGGTCAGGACCCTCCAGAATGGGCGGTATCTTTATCAAACTCTATGATATCCCTTACAAAGGCAATTGAGTCTCTCCAAGGCCCAGGTAGGGACAAGGATGGTGGTCTGCCAGCGGAAGACAGCTCGTCCACGTCTCAGGACCCTCCGACCGTTAGAGGCCGCTCCAGCACCAGACAAGCTCATAGCAAGAGAGCTTGTTCCCCGTCGGCCGGACCCTCTGGGGCTTCGGTGGCGGGTATTAGGGTATCTCGTTCCCCGTCGCCGAGCTCAGGAAGCGAGCAGGATGAGGGCGAGGAGGAGGAGGAGGCCTGGAATCCAGAAAGCCTGGGATACCAAGACTCGGTGGACAGCCTCATTGAGGCAGTCAACCAGACTTTAGAGGTCGAGGACGATGTGTCCACGGCCTCAGGTCACAAGGTCTCCTTCAAAAAGACCAGGCGACCGCATAGAAGGTTTGCCACGCATCCGGAGTTCGAGGAGCTAGTTCAGAAACATAGGGAACACCCGGATAAGCGTTTTGCAATGCAAAAAGCGCTGCAAGCTAAGTATCCGTTTCCTCCTGAACTCCATAAGGGATGGGTGGAGTCGCCAGTAGTGGACCCACCGGTATCACGTTTAGCGTCAAGATCGCTATTGTCGATACCCAGCGGTTCTTCTATCAAGGACCCAACTGATCGCCTTATAGAGGGGCTTGCCCGCTCGGTGTATGAGGCAGCGGGGTCGGCCCTTGCCCCCTCCTTTGCGGCTACTTGGGTGGCTAAGGCCATGGTTTCGTGGGCGGACGCTCTGCAGAATGCCCTCCAAAACAGAGACCTGCCTGCGGAGGTCTTGGAGGTGACAAATCAGATCTTAGGGGCAAGTGATTTTCTCGTCAGCGCCTCTCTGGACGCGGCCGAGTGTTCTGCGGTGGCAGCAGCAAATGCGATCGCCATTAGGCGAGCATTATGGCTGAGATTGTGGAAAGCGGATTCTATCTCCAAAAAGTCCTTGACCTCATTGCCTTTTCAGGGCAATCGGTTGTTCGGTGAGAAGCTTGATAAGCTTATCTCAGAAGCCACAGGGGGGAGGAGTAGTTTCCTCCCGCAGCAGAGGACTTGGCCAGCATTCAGGCAGACACAGAGGCGTTTTCGGCCTTTTCGTAACCCCTGGAGGGGGTCTTCGGCCAGAGCATCCACCTCCGCAAATGATGGTCAGATTAGGGAAAGGCAAATCTCTTACAGAGCCAATCCGCTGGGTAGAGGCCGAGGCCGTTTGCCCAGAACAAGGGGGGCCAGATCCCAAAAGCCTCCAGCAAAATGACTCGAGGCGCTTCGTACCTTCGGACGACAGAGTGGGTGGACGCCTACTAAGGTTCAGCCACGTTTGGGTCGCAGTGGCACGCGACGCTTGGGTGGCAGAATTGATATCGTCCGGGTACAAGATAGAGTTTCTCGGACTCCCGCCACGGCGATTCTTCCGTTCCCGACTTTCCGGAACAGAGTCGCAGGCGGAGAGTTTGTTACAGGCCATAATGACGCTACAGCGCAACGGGGTCATTGTCCCAGTACCGAAAAGCGAAGAGACACAAGGTTTTTACTCCAACCTGTTTTCGGTCCCCAAAAAGGACGGGACAGTAAGGCCAGTATTAGATCTAAAAATCCTAAACAAATTCATCAGAGTCAGGCGGTTCCGGATGGAATCCCTCCGTTCGGTCATTTCAGCCATGGATCCAGGGGAGTTCCTGGCCTCGATCGATGTGCAGGATGCATATCTGCACATTCCGATTTTTCCTCCACACCAGAGGTTCCTGCGTTTTGCGATCGGAGGGCGACATTTTCAATTTGTTGCTCTGCCCTTCGGTCTGGCCACTGCTCCAAGAGTCTTTACGAAGATAATGGCGGTGGTTATGGCCATCCTGCATGCTCGGGGCATAACGGTACTACCTTACCTGGACGACCTTTTGGTAAAGGGGCCGTCCTTTCAGGCGTGCCAGGAGAATGTCAGTATCACGCTGGATACCCTGGCGCGTCTAGGCTGGTTGATCAATCGGAACAAATCGTCCTTGGTTCCAGCCCAGAGAATTGTATTCCTAGGCATGGTTTTCAACACCTCCCGGGGGCTGGTGATCCTCCCTCAGGACAAAGCGCGAAAGATCAAACAGGGGGTACGGAACCTTCTACAGCCAGGCTCCAGATCCATCCGGTACGGCATGAGTGTGTTGGGCAGAATGGTGGCGGCGATGGAGGCAATCCCGTTTGCCCAGTTCCATCTCCGTCCGCATCAGCATGCGCTCTTGTCAGCATGGGACAGAAGGCTGCTATCCCTCAGTCATCGGTGCAATTTGTCTCCGCTGGTCCGACAATCACTCCGATGGTGGACTCGCGACTCGTCTCTTGTCCAGGGGAAACCCTTTCCCCCGGAACAGTGGTTGGTGGTGACGACCGATGCAAGCCTGCAAGGTTGGGGAGCAGTTTTCCAGAGTCACACAGCCCAGGGGCGGTGGTCCATTCAGGAGATAATTCTCCCGATCAACATTCTGGAGATACGGGCAATACGATTGGCCCTGCAACATTTTCAGTGTTTCCTGAGACACCGGCCGGTGCGCATTCAGTCGGACAATGCTACAGCAGTAGCATATGTCAACCATCAGGGGGGCACGCGCAGCCAAACAGCCATGCGCGAGGTTGGACTGGTACTGCGTTGGGCCGAAAAGAACCACGTGGTAATTTCAGCGGTGCACATTCCGGGAGTCGAAAACTGGGCGGCAGATTTTCTCAGCCGACAGGGGGTCGCGGCAGGGGAATGGTCCCTGCACCCCGAGGTTTTTCAACAGATCTGCCAACGGTGAGGGACACCAGACGTGGACCTTATGGCATCCAGAGTGAACGCCAAAGTGCAAAGGTTCGTCGCTCGATCCCTCGACCCGCAGGCGATCGCAGCAGACACTCTGGTGCTTCCATGGAGCTAGTTTCGTCTCCCATACTTGTTCCCTCCCGCTACCTCTACTTCCAAGGGTCATCAGAAAGTTAAGGAGAGAGAAGGTTCCAGCAATTCTGCTAGCGCCAGACTGGCCTCGGAGGGCCTGGTATGCAGATCTGGACGTACCCTGGCGTCTACCAGATCGACCGGACTTGCTGTCCCAGGGGCCGATCTACCATCCGAACTTAGGGGCCCTGTGTTTGACGGCGTGGCCATTGAATCTTGGCTGTTAACACAGGCAGGATTCAGGCGCGATGTTGTGGCCACGATGGTGAGTGCCCGAAAACCTTCCTCGGCGAAGGTATATCATCGGACTTGGGAAGTTTTTTTCCGTTGGTGTAGGGATCGCGGAGTGGCTCCTCTGGTTTTTTCAACCCCCAACGTACTGGCTTTTTTGCAGGCAGGGCTGGACGCAGGGCTGGCTCCGAGTTCGCTCAGGACGCAAATCTCGGCCCTGTCGGTCCTTTTTCAACGAAAGGTCGCTTCGGTCTGGCAGGTTAAGATGTTTATGCAGGTGGTCGCACATTTAGTACCCCCCTATAAGGCGCCGACGGAATCATGGGACCTGAACTTGGTGCTCAGAGCCCTTCAGGAGCCCCCCTTCGAACCCTTACAAGAAGTCTCCTTACCTTACCTGTCCAGAAAAGTCGTTTTTCTGGTAGCTATTACGTCTATTAGGCGGGTTTCGGAATTGGCGGCTTTATCTTGTAAACCGCCGTTCTTGACTTTTTATAAGGATAAGGTAGTTTTAAGGCCAGCTCCCCCCTTCTTGCCGAAGGTTGTCTCTGCATTCCATATCAACGAAGACATTGTCTTACCTTCGTTTTGCCCGGCACCGGTGCACAGGGTAGAAAAGGCTTTGCACACACTGGATCTGGTAAGAGCTCTTAGGAGGTATGTGACAAGGACAGCATCTTTCCGCCGGACAGACTCTCTATTCGTGATCCCAGAAGGGAGACGGAAGGGGCTTGCTGCGTCCAAAGCGACTTTGGCCAGATGGGTTCGCCTGACGATTCAAGAATCTTATGAAATCAGTGGCACGCCGGTTCCGGCAGGGATCAAGGCACACTCGGCTCGAGCAGTGGGTGCCTCATGGGCACTGCGACACCAAGCTTCAGCGGAACAGGTGTGCAAAGCAGCTACCTGGTCCAGTTTGCATACGTTTGTCAAACATTATAACGTACATACCCAGGCATCCTCGGATGCAAGCCTGGGAAGAAAGATTCTTCAGGCAGCAGTTGTGCACCTCTAATCAGGGGCGCAAAGTAGCATGGATTGGGTGAGCTAAGATCCCGCCCAGGGACTGCTTTAGAACGTCCCACAGTCTCTGTGTCCCCCAATGAGACGAAGGAGAAACATGGATTTTTGTGAGTACTCACCGTAAAATCCTTTTCTCCGAGACGCTCATTGGGGGACACAGCACCCACCCTACTAGCCAGTTGGCTTTTGCTTATTTTAAGTTATACAAATCCTTATGTAAGGATCAGGGTGGTCCCTTTTCCAGACGTATAATTTCTTGCCTGAGTTTAAGGCGCGTTCTCCTACTGCTTATGCACTAAACTGAGTTACGCCCGGTCTGGGGGCGAGGGTGTATGCGGCGGAGGAGGAGCTAACTCTTTTTTTGTATACTTAGTGTCAGCCTCCAGACGGCAGAAGCACACACCCCACTGTCTCTGTGTCCCCCAATGAGCGTCTCGGAGAAAAGGATTTTACGGTGAGTACTCACAAAAATCCATGTTTTTTTTTCTTTTTTTTTTTCTTAATAGGTCACAAAGCGCCTTTTCAGTAAAATTCAGGATGCCTTAGAAGGAGTCGTCCTTAGTGTAAGTATAAGTATGTGAGGCTATTGGCCACGGGGGGCACATTTAGTTATTGGTGGGGTCTTAAATAGTCCCTTTTAAAGCATAGGTTAAAGATCTACATAATTTACGCCCGATCATCATCTTCTCTGATGTACAGCTTGTGGAGTCCATTGCCATTTAAAGGGGATGGCCACTACCCGGGCAACTCCTTTTTAAATTAAGTAGTCCCCATTCTAAAATAATAACAGATACTCACCGGTTGTTCCAGCGACATCGGGGCTCGCCTGACATTATGTCTGATCGCTATTGGACTGCTGCGCTCTCACTTTCTTGAGATGAAGCTCGGACATGAGTGCGTGGCATAACAATAGTGGCCAATGATAGCCGCTGGACTCGCGTGGCATAAACATGACGAACTCCGGTGCCGACAAAGCTGGAGCGACATTGGTGCGAACGGCGAGTATCTGTTTTTATTTTACAAAGTGGGATTCATTAGTTTAAAACGGGATGTCCAGATAGTGTACAACCCCCTTTTTAAGAAATCTTTAGCGTTTTCTCCCAGAGCTCAAAGCAGTCTCTGCTGACTCACTCTGTACAAGGTGCATGCTCCATCGCCGCTCCTTCCAAACTACTTTCCAAGTGGTTCAGGAGCTCCCAATCAGTCATGCCCACCCACCAGTTTAATATTTCTCACCTATTCAGTGGGTAAATGATAAATGTGAACCTGCACTTTAAATCCCAAAGTAATGAAAACCTCTACCTGGGCAACAATTCGGCTAGCATTTACCACTTATTCTCTTCTGCCATGTGCTTCACATTCCCCCTGATCCCATACCCTTGCGCTGAGGTCGTCCTTGGGTTATGAACTAAACAGATTAATTGGATGAACGAGTCCTTCTGTCCCTCGAAGAAGCCCATCTCAGTAAGCCCTGCCATAAAACAAGCTGGCGTTTATTTTTTGAAGTGGTCTGCGACTGTTCTTGATCGAGCCATAAAGATAGGCGCGTCACCTTCTGTCATTTAATGCTCACCCGTCTATGGACGCATCCTTAGGCGTGGAATGATTGATTTCTCTTATGTTTCAGCCCAAACTGGAAGAACGTGTAAGAGATATTGCAATTGCCACAAGGAACACGAAGCAGAATAAAGGTCTATACAGGAATATTTTAATGTACGGTCCTCCAGGGACGGGGAAGACGCTGTTTGCCAAGGTAAAGCAGCCAGTTTCCTAATGCACTGCAACATAGTTGGATTATTGAAGATAGTTACCCAACTGGCTAGAAAAGATCATTTTTAAAAGGGTTGTCCGTGTATAAAAATTTCCAGAATTAGTAAGTTATGCATCTTACTGATATGCTTTTCGCCTGATCTTCAGCAAACTCTGGTACTAGGAGGTCCTTTTCCATAAAGTCCAGTGGAGCTGTTGCAAATAGACAAGACCAGGACTCCAGTCCCTCAAATAAACCAAAGAATACAAATTGACTGTGCTACAATGGTCACATCTTCATCTATCGCATCAACACAGAGACTGACTTCTGTCTAATAGGAAGAATCATATTGCAGCTCATCTGGTTTTCCTTGTAAAACAAATAGTATTTTATTAGTTATACTCACAAACAGTTTAAAAGCGCTTTGATAAAAACAGTGGTCTTCGGGTTTCGCCCACAATGCTATCTTCTTCTGAGGTGCCCCAGAAGAAGCCATAATTGTGTGTGAAACTCTGGGTTTGGCTGACTGAACAGGGTTATGACAAGGTGGTCTGGTATGAAAACCTATGTCCATTGTTTTTATGAGTTTTTTTTTTTCACAATGTTTGTGACTATAACTAATAAACTGCTTCTTGTCTTACTGTGAAAATAGGTGGATCTGCTCTTTTTCTTCTTTATTAGATAGACTTACACTCACCTGATTGAGTTGTGCAGCCACAACATAAAATGTGCTCGCTTGATGTGACCCATACGACTGTCCACAATACAGTAGCAAGGGAAAAAAAGGGTTTTGTTCTTCGCTGCCAAGGATACCAATGGGAATTCCAGAAAAGGAAGTGGGAACCAGGATAAAAGAATGTGGTTTATCCTTTATTCTTCTATTATTATCTTCTATTCCTTTATCCTGATTCCTTTTCTGGAAATCCTATTGGTATTCTTGGCAGCGCAGAACAAAACCCCGTTTTTCTTTGCTATTGTATCGTGGGCACCCGATATATAGACCGAGAAGGTGGCTGGCTTTGCTATTGAAATGAGCAGTCAGACAGATGGCTCTCTGACATCCATTGACGCCAATCACTGGCCCTAGCCTTAAGGATAAGGGTCAAGAAAGTTGTATGAGTTCTGAAAAAGAAAACCTTTATCAATTGACTCTGCTATGAGCCCCTCATCTTTGTGGAGTCGCGTAATCTGGTAAAGGAAACTTGCACCCTGTCCCTATGCCAGCCCCTGTTGTGCTCTTTTTTAGACTGTACCTTCCTGTTTCAGGAAACAACACCTGTACATTAACTACAATGGTCAGATGACCCTATCTTTTTATTTTTTAATCGTCGTGTCTAATGAGCCTGTGGAATGTTCACTGTGACAGGAGGTACAGCTGACCTATTGCCCTATTGTGATTGGTGGATCCTGTGTTATTGTGTCTAGAGGTGTTACCTGTTATTCTAATCCTCCCTCTGATGATAGTGAGCCTGCTGATAACTCTTCCTAAAAGAACACAAAGTATGAGTGTAAAATTGTAAGTGTGAAATTTGCAAGTTTACTAATATTTTAGTGTTATGGAAAAAAAATAAAACCTTGCCAACATTTTTTTTCAAAATTACATTTTACACAAAAACCTGATTTATAAATAAAAAGGTAATGCTCTAATGATGATTTCATTTTTAAGGTGTCCTTACTTGTAATATTAGTAGCTTCATTATGTTTAGTCCCGGCACAAGCTGCATGCAGAGGTCATAGAGGTGGAGCCACAAAGCAGAAGAGTCACGCTGGGCAGGCCGTCTCGAGCACAGGATACATCCTCTCATACCGCCCTCTTCTGGTAGGCTGGGGTCTTTCAGTACAGGTCTAGTTCACTAATAAAACCGGTACATGTACACCCAGCAGCACTGCGCATGCAAACGGGCTTATTATGTGTATCCTGTGCTCAGGAATGTCCTTCATGCCTATTGTGACTCTTGTGCTGACCAGCTCCTCCTCCATGACTCTTGCCAGGTAATTTGCATACAGCAGGTACAAAAATGAAACATATGGACAAATCTAGAAAGCTATGCCTCAACAGTTAAAGGGGTATTCTCATCTCCATGATCCCATTTCAATATGTAGTAGGTGTAATAATAATAATAATAATAATAATAATAATAGAAAACACCTCCAATTAGAAATGTAGTATAGTTCTTCTGATAAGCTATGTCGCTTACCCTATGTGCAGGGCATTGCAGTATCTAAGTGTCCATGGTTACGATCATTAGCAACTAACTGTCACAATATGAATGATTGTAACCCTGGATACCTAAGCTTCTGCAATGCCCTGCACATGGGGGAAATGACGTAGCTTATCAGAAGAACTGTACTACATTTCTAATTGGCTGTATTTACTAATATTATTTACCTTCTACATATTAGGATAGAATCTTGGAGATGGCAGTACCCATTTAAAGCAATGGCCCTAAAAATCAGTGATATCCTATAACATCAGAGAAGAGCAAATGCAGGGGGTGCTGTACTTTTAATAGTCAGAAACAGAGAAATATTACACGTATATGTGCAGCAAGGGGTTAAGCCTAAGTGGTTTTTGGATGTCTGCCCCGCACCAGATCATTTTCCTGTGTGTTGTGTCTGTGCGATCCTGAAGCTGCCGCCATCGATTTGTGGGCTGACAATGCTGAGCCAAGTTTAGAGCCAACGTTGGTCGTCTCCCTAATTGAGAAATGGGCTGTATCGATGTGACGCGCGAACACAGCAGATTACTTGATGGGATTAATAGCTATCCACCTCCTTCCCAAAAAAAGATATATGCAATCGCTCCCTGGTGGGCTTTAGAGAATGTTTAACAAGATCATCGACGGAGGCTGCAACGAGAAATAAATGGCTTTCAGGATCAAAAACATCTTCCCGAGTCACTCAGCTGTCCAGGATCTATGGCGCATCCCCGGCCGCGTTAGCTTGTCATGTGACCAGATGTTCCGTGCTTGTTTGGTTCACCAGTGTGAGGTGATGTCTTTTTTTTTTTTTTTTGCAGAAACTCGCCATGCATTCCGGTATGGATTACGCCATCATGACCGGTGGTGATGTTGCCCCTATGGGGCGGGATGGAGTTACTGCAATGCATAAAGTTTTTGACTGGGCGAACACCAGCAAGAGAGGGTCAGTGATGAAAAATACTGTATGCAAACACTATACAGAAATAAATATTGGCACCCCTCCACATTACACCTGCAGGAGATTGGAAACCTATAGCTATAAATATGGCATTACTCCCCCTTTGCAGGTGTTACAGCTCCCACTCTTCTGGGAAGATTTTTTACAAGTTTTTGGAGGTGTCAGTGGGAATTTCTACCTTTAATCCAGAAGAGCATTTGGGAGGTCAGAGCGTGATGTTGGGAAGAGGCTGGGATTGCAATCTACATTTTAATTAATTCCAAAGGTGTTGGATGGGGCTGAGGCCCAGGATCTGTGTGGCCCGTCAGGTTCTTCCACCAAACTCCCTCAACCATGTGTGTACGGACCTTGTGCGCAGTCCTGGGGAACAGAAAATGGCCTTCCCCAAACTGTATCCACAAAGTTGGAAACTACAATAGTCTTACATGTTTTGTGCCAAATTATTAAAGCGACTGTTTGGGACTTTAAGATTGATGGCCTATCGGCGTATACGCGGCCACTATTCTGCTGAGGAAGCTGTGCTGTTTTTCTCCGTAATTCAGCAGTTCGGGCCTCCAGTGAAAGCGCACCCATACCGATTAAACATTGATGACGTATCCTAAGGATGGGCCATCAATGTTAAAGTCCCTGACAGCCCATTTAAGATTTCCCGTGACAAGAACTAAGGGGCCAAGGCCGACTCCTGAAAAGTAGCCCATAATATTATCCCTCCTCCACGAAACTGTACAGTGGGCACAATGTAGTCAGGTAGATAACGTTCTCCTGGAATCGCCAAACCCAGATTGCTCCATCAGATGCCAGATAGAGTAGTGAGATCCGTCACTGCACAGGACATGTTTTCTCCAGAGTCCAGTGGTGGTGGCTTTACACCACTCCATCCAACGCTCTGGGGTGTGCTTGGTGATGTAAGGCTGCATGTATCTGCTCAGCCACGAAGCTCCCAGCGGGGGCGCAGTGTTTGTCCTGATGTTATACCAGAGGAGTTCTGGACTCTGTAGTTATGGAGTCAGCAGAGCGATGGTGACTTTTCTGCCCTCTGCTCCTCAGCACTCGGTGACCCTGAACTGTAACATTATGGGGTCTCTGAATTAAAACTACAAATGCCATGATTAACTTGTGTGACCCAACACTTTTGTCTTTATAGTGTTTTTGATTAAAAAATGAATAATTGTGAATAGAAATGTACTGTTCTCTGCATTAATGTGATTTTTCAGATGCTGTGTACTGTATATATGGGCAGACATGTAAGATATAACAGTCCCACGGACAGAAGGAAATGTGCTTAAATAGATTTTGGTGTTGATGTAGTTGGACAATAATCATAAATGAATGCGATTTTCCCTATAATCCTTCTCTTGTCTTTCAGACTCTTGTTGTTTGTGGATGAAGCTGACGCTTTCTTGAGGAAGAGGGCCACAGTATGTAATCACTCCTCCGTCTATGCTAACATGGGCCACTAACCCCTAATCTGCAGGTCATATAACTGCATCTTATATAGCGTGGATAGTATAGGGACGTACCACCTTTTCTGCTCGGACGGCGCTACTGTCGCATTGAGCCAAGGCCTCCTGTAAGACTTAAAGGGAGAGAATGACTGACCAAACCAACAACAGATGCTCGGTGCACCCTTGGTGTGGCCAAACATTAACATGCACCTTCCACCTGCTTGTTTTCCATCTATCTCCGTACTACTCTGGCTCTATGAAGCCAGAACTGTCAATCAAAGAAAAGGGACTTGGAGGTGGACACTGAGGGGAACATTTAAATATTTGGCTACACCAAAGGTGCCCAAAGCACCTGGCCTTTGTTCGAACAGTCATTTTGTGCAGACAGAGTCCCTTTAAACAGCTATTCTCATCGAAGACATAAATGTCTTATGGGTGCTGATCCCACTTCCAGGTGTCTCGGCCATTGTACTCTAGAAAAATACATCATGCATGATTGTGTCTCTCCAATGAACATTGCTGAGTATTTTACTCCTTCCACCAGTGGGCCACATGGAGCCCACTCGGTGCCGCGCTCAGCCATGTGGTCACAAAGATAAGCATCACTTAGCACGGGAGCAGGCATGGGTAAGAACTATTGGTGCAGTGTGCCGCTATCTCTGGGATCCCCAAGTATCAGCAGAATGAGGTCTCACGGTGGCCATCCATGTCTGTTGCTCTCATCATTAGGCACAATCAAAAACCTGATAAAGAAAGTGGATTTTTGGGGAATCAGAATCTTATTTTTTTGTGTGTGTGCCGCATGGTGTGACTGGTATCTTATCTCCGGAGTCCCCCGTCAGTAGGTGAGCCGTGGCTCAGTGTACAGATTTCAGGGGCAGTATTGCCCTGTCAGCGATCCATGTGCTCCAGTTGTAAGGTCTAATTAATCCCGTCTGGTAAGTACTCGGCCAGTTTGAGCAGACAGATGACCGCCTCTCACTTAATTAAGTGACTCCACATGCAGATTTAGATTTCTCTTTTTAAATCATTATTGGTAAAAAGACGTCTTCAGGCTCGGCTCTCATGCTGCCTCCTCATAATTAGTCCGAGGACCTGAAATCCCATGTCGGCCTCCAAACTTGGATTTTAGAGAAGTTTAGAGAGAGGCGTAACATTGCTTTTATGGGGGTATTTCCACCTTATATAGTCATCACTTAATAGATGCGGGTCCGATCTCTGGAACCCCCATCGTTCCTGAGAACACAGAGGCTGCTGTGCTGCAGACCCAGCAGTAAATCATTGCATAGTGGCACCCCAAGTCACCCGCTGTACTGGGGATGCTGCAGCACCTCCTGTGCTAAAACAGTGCATACGTTAAAAAAATAATGATAATCTGTAGGGTCGCACTTGCATACACTGTAATCGGCTGCACCCAGATGAGAAGAGGGCAACTTTTTTTTTTTTTCCCCTGCAAATACATGCTAGACTACCATATGTAGGTGCGGGGACTCGACCATATTTCTCCTTCGTCTCATTGGGGGACACAGAGACTGTGGGTGTGTGCTTCTGCCGTCTGGAGGCCGACACTAAGTGTACAAAAAAAGAGTTAGCTCCTCCTCCGCCGCATACACCCTCGCCCCTAGGCCGGGCGTAACTCAGTTTTTGCTTAGTGTCTGATGGAGGCACACGCAGTCTGGAGTTCCAGACTAGATTTTTTTTTTTTTCCCTTCCCTTTTTTTCTATGAAGATAAGATAGGGGCGACGGATCCTATAGAGAGGATCCGATCTCCCCAAATCACCAACGGGCGACCACGTGTGAGTAACCCTCCACGTGTCCTCTCCCGCACCGAGGGACACATCTGGGACTTTTTTCCAGACATCTATTTTTTAACGAAAGAGGGGCAACGCGTCCTGATTAGAGGACTCGGTTTCCCCACAACTTCATCAGGCGCGTGTGAGCAGAACCAGTGGTCAGCCTCCACGTTGTTCCTCTCCTACAACAGCAGTGTATGGAGGCCCCGTCCACCCCTTGGTTGTGAGTCCAGGGGGCTGAATCGGAGGCGCAGGTGAGAGCGCGCCCAGGAGCGGGGGATCCGGTACAGGGGGAAGAGGCCGCGAGTAAAACCGACAGAGCCCCCCCCCCCCCGCCGCACGGCGGATGGTCCTGCTCACCTTTTAATATATGGGGGATCCGCTCCTGGAGCGCACCGCAAGTTGGCGCTGGTGAGTAGCGGTAGCTAGGCACCCGGGCTCCGCACGCCACGTGTATCGGAGCGCGGCCGGAAGCCCGCCGGCGGCCGCGGCCCCGCTGCAATCGCGCGAAGCCGCGCGCCGACTTCCGGTGGTAGCCGGAAGTCCCGCCCGCTGACTTCCGGTGGTAGCCGGAAATCCCGCCCGCTGACGCGGCGGTGGCGGCGGCGAATGCGGAGACGCGCGATATAGGTTCCGGAGAGACTTCCGCCCTAACACCTCGCATCCACGCAGGGGTACTGCAGACAGGAGCCGGTGGGTGAGTGTAACTCCGTTTGGAGAACCACGCTGCTTGTCAGGGAAGAGGTTACCCTCCTCCTCCTTCTACTCTGCCTTCAGCCTGTGCAAGTATGTCTGCCAAAGGGAAAGCTCACTCTTTCCTTTACGCGGTTTGCGTGTCCTGTGGGGTCAGGCTGCCAAAGGCACAGGCGGGTAAATATTGTGAAGCCTGTGAGTCGGAGCGCGCCCAGGAGCCCCCCACTGTTTCTGAACCCAGGGGTCAGGACCCCCCGGAATGGGCGGTGTCCTTATCGCAGTCTATGCTGTCCCTTACAAGGGCAATTGAATCCCTTCAGGGCCCGGGCAGGAACAGGGAGGGGGGTCTGCCAGCGGAAGAGAGCTCGTCCTCGTCTCAGGACCCTCCAACCATTAGAGGTCGCTCCAGTACCAGGCAAGCTCATATCAAGAGGGTTCGTTCCCCGTCGGCCGGACCCTCCGGGGCTTCGGCGACGGGTATTAGGGCATCCCGTTCCCCGTCACTGAGCTCTGGGAGCGATCAGGATGAAGGAGAGGAGGAAGAGGCCTGGAATCTAGAAAGTCTGGGGTTCCAGGATTCGGTGGACAGTCTCATTGAGGCAGTCAACCAGACATTAGAGATCGAGGACGATGTGCCCACAGCCTCAGGTCACAAGGTCTCTTTTAAGAAATCCAGGCGACCACATAGAAGATTTGCCACGCATCCGGAGTTTGAGGAGCTAGTCCAGAAACATAGAGATCACCCGGATAAGCGTTTTGCAATGCAAAAAGCGCTGCAGGCAAAGTATCCGTTTCCCCCTGAGCTCCATAAGGCTTGGGTAGAGTCGCCAGTAGTGGACCCTCCGGTATCACGTTTAGCATCAAGATCGCTATTGTCGATACCCAGTGTTTCCTCTATAAAGGACCCAACTGATCGCCTCATGGACGGGCTTGCCCGCTCGGTATATGAGGCAGCAGGGTCGGCTCTGGCCCCCTCCTTTGCGGCGACTTGGGTGGCTAAGGCCATGGTTTCGTGGGGGGACGCTCTGTATAAGGCCCTCCAGGACAGGGATCTCCCCGCGGAGGTCTTAGAGGTGGCAAATCAGATGTCAGGAGCAAGTGATTATCTTGTCAGCGCCTCACTGGACGCGGCCGAGTGCTCGGCGGTGGCGGCGGCGAATGCGATCGCCATTAGGCGTGCATTATGGCTGAGGCTGTGGAAAGCGGATTCTATCTCTAAAAAATCCTTAACCTCATTGCCGTTTCAGGGCAATCGACTGTTCGGTGAGAAGCTGGATAGGCTTATCTCAGAAGCCACAGGGGGGAAAAGTAGTTTCCTTCCGCAGCAGAGAAGTTGCCCGGCATTCAGGCAAACGCAAAGGCGTTTTCGACCCTTTCGTAGCCCCTGGGGGGGGACTTCGGCCAGGGCGTACTCCTCCGCAAACGATGGCCAGAATAGGGAAAAACAAGTCTCTTACAGGGCCAATCCGCTGGGTAGAGGCCGAGGCCATTTACCCAGAGCGAAGGGGGCCAAGCCCCAAAAGCCTCCAGCTAAATGACTGGAGGCACTCCGTACCTACGGACGACAGAGTGGGCGGACGCCTACTAAGGTTCAGCCACGTTTGGGTCGCAGTGACACGCGACACTTGGGTGGCAGAACTTGTATCGTCCGGGTACAAGATAGAGTTTGTCGGACGGCCACCTCAGCGATTCTTCCGTTCGCGACTTTCCAAAACAGATTCGCAGGCAGAGAGTTTGTTACAGGCTGTAACATCGCTACAGCACAAAGGGGTCATCGCCCCAGTGCCGCAGGGCGAAGAGTCGCAGGGGTTTTACTCCAATCTTTTTTCGGTCCCCAAAAAAGACGGGACTGTGAGGCCGGTTCTGGATCTAAAGATCCTAAACAGATTCATCAGGGTCAGGCGATTCCGGATGGAATCCCTCCGCTCGGTCATTGCAGCCATGGATCCAGGGGAATTCCTGGCCTCAATCGATGTGCAGGATGCATATCTGCATATTCCGATATTCCCCCCACACCAGAGGTTCCTGCGATTTGCGATCGGAGGACGTCACTTCCAATTCGTGGCTCTGCCCTTCGGTCTGGCCACTGCCCCCAGAGTCTTTACAAAGATAATGGCGGTGGTTATGGCCATCCTACATGCACGGGGCATAACGGTGTTACCTTACCTGGACGACCTTTTGGTAAAGGGGCCGTCGTTTCAGGAGTGCCAGGACAATGTCAGTATTACTCTGGATACCCTGGCCCGTCTGGGCTGGCTGATCAATTGGAGCAAGTCGTCTTTGGTTCCAGCCCAAAAAATCGTGTTCCTGGGCATGATTTTCGACACCTCCCGGGGGCTGGTGATCCTCCCTCAGGACAAGGCGCAAAAAATCAAGCAAGGGATACGGAACCTTCTACAGCCGGGCTCCAGATCCATCCGGTATGGCATGAGTGTTTTGGGCAGAATGGTGGCGGCGATAGAAGCAATCCCGTTTGCCCAGTTCCATCTCCGTCCGCTTCAGCATGCGCTCTTGACAGCATGGGACCGGAGGCTGCTGTCTCTCAGTCATCGGTGCAAGTTGTCTCCGCTGGTACGGGGTTCGCTCCGGTGGTGGACTCGCGACTCGTCTCTGGTCCAGGGGAAACCCTTTCCCCCGGAACAATGGTTGGTGGTGACGACCGATGCAAGCCTGCAAGGTTGGGGAGCAGTTTTCCAGAGTCACATAGCCCAGGGGCGGTGGTCCGTTCAGGAGATAGTTCTCCCGATCAACATTCTGGAGATACGGGCAATACGATTGGCCCTACAACATTTCCAGTGTTTCCTGAGACACCGGCCGGTGCGCATCCAGACGGACAATGCTACAGCAGTAGCATATGTCAACCATCAAGGGGGCACGCGCAGCCAGGCAGCCATGCGCGAGGTCGGACTGGTACTACGTTGGGCGGAGAAGAACCGCGTGGTAATTTCAGCGGTGCACATTCCAGGAGTCGAAAACTGGGCGGCAGATTTTCTCAGCCGACAGGGGGTCGCGGCAGGGGAATGGTCCCTGCACCCCGAGATCTTTCAGCAGATCTGCCAACGGTGGGGGACACCAGACGTGGACCTTATGGCATCCAGAGAGAATGCCAAAGTACTAAGGTTTGTCGCTCGATCCCTCGATCCGCAGGCAATCGCAGCAGACGCGCTGGTGCTCCCGTGGAGCCAGTTTCGTCTCCCGTACTTGTTCCCCCCGCTGCCGCTGCTTCCAAGAGTTATCAGGAAAATAAGGAGAGAGAAGGTTCCAGCAATTCTGCTGGCCCCAGACTGGCCCCGGCGGGCCTGGTACGCAGATCTGGTCCAACTAGTGGTGGACGTACCCTGGCGTCTTCCAGATCGGCCGGACTTACTGTCCCAAGGGCCGATCTGCCATCCGAACTTAGGGGCCCTGTGTTTGACGGCGTGGCCATTGAATCTTGGCTGTTAACACAGGCAGGATTCAGACGCGATGTGGCGGCCACGATGGTGAGTGCCCGAAAGCCTTCCTCGGCGAGGGTGTATCATCGGACTTGGGAAGTTTTCTTCCGTTGGTGTAGGGATCGTGAAGTGGCTCCTCTGGTTTTTTCGATCCCCAACGTACTGGCTTTTCTACAGGCAGGGCTGGACGCAGGGTTGGCCCCGAGTTCCCTCAGAACGCAAATCTCGGCCCTGTCGGTACTTTTCCAACGAAAAGTCGCTTCCGTCTGGCAGGTTAGGACGTTTATGCAGGGGGTCGCACATTTAGTACCCCCCTATAAGGCGCCGACGGAATCATGGGACCTGAACTTGGTGCTCAGAGCCCTTCAGGAGGCCCCTTTCGAACCATTGCAAGAGGTCTCCTTACCTTACCTGTCCAGAAAGGTTGTTTTTCTAGTAGCCATAACGTCTATTAGGCGGGTTTCGGAATTGGCGGCCTTATCTTGTAAACCACCGTTCCTAACCTTTTATAAGGATAAGGTAGTTTTAAGGCCAGCTCCCCCCTTCTTGCCGAAGGTTGTGTCTGCATTTCATATCAACGAAGACATCGTCTTACCCTCGTTTTGCCTGGCACCGGTGCACAGGGTAGAGAAGGCTTTGCACACCCTGGATCTGGTAAGAGCTCTTAGGAGGTATGTGACAAGGACGGCGCCATTCCGCCAGACAGACGCTCTATTCGTGGTTCCAGAGGGAAGGGGCTCGCTGCGTCCAGAGCGACTTTGGCCAGATGGGTTCGCCTGACGGTCCAAGAAGCTTATCAAATCAGTGGCACGCCGGTTCCGGCAGGGATCAAGGCTCACTCGGCACGGGCAGTGGGTGCCTCATGGGCACTACGACACCAGGCTTCAGCGGAGCAGGTATGCAAAGCAGCTACCTGGTCCAGTTTACATACGTTTGTCAAACATTATAACGTACATACCCAGGCATCCTCGGATGCAAGCCTGGGAAGAAAGATTCTCCAGGCAGCAGTTGCGCACCTCTAATCAGGGGCGCAAATTAGCAGGGATTGGGTGAGCTAAGATCCCGCCCAGAGGACTGCTTTAGGACGTCCCACAGTCTCTGTGTCCCCCAATGAGACGAAGGAGAAACATGGATTTTTGTGAGTACTCACCGTAAAATCCTTTTCTCCGAGACGCTCATTGGGGGACACAGCACCCACCCTATTAGCCAGTTGGCATTTACTTATTTTGAGTTTTACAAATCCTTGTACAAGGTTTAGGGTGGCCCCCTTTTTCAGACATATAGTTTCTTGCCTGAGTTTAAGGCGCGTTCTCCTACTGCTTATGCACTAAACTGAGTTACGCCCGGCCTAGGGGCGAGGGTGTATGCGGCGGAGGAGGAGCTAACTCTTTTTTTGTACACTTAGTGTCGGCCTCCAGACGGCAGAAGCACACACCCACAGTCTCTGTGTCCCCCAATGAGCGTCTCGGAGAAAAGGATTTTACGGTGAGTACTCACAAAAATCCATGTTTTTCAAGCACAGCGAAGACACTCTGTTGGCACACGAGCATGTTCAGATAACACCTTATCCCAGCACGTTCGCTCATCTATATATATACATCTATATATATAATCTGCAGCTGGCCGCTGTCCACGAATTCCACAAGGCACCGGGGCAGTCAGTTGCACAGGCGCGACCACGAGCTGCGCCTGCGCAAGTTACATACATGTCTCCGCTATTCCCACACAAACGCAGTAACAGCCGCGTCGTTACTATGCATGCGTGGGAATAGCAGTGACGTGTATGTAAGTTGTGCAGGCACAGCTCATGGCCGCGTCGTTACTACGCATGCGCAGGAATAGCAGTGACATGTATGACGCTTGCTCAGGCGCAGTTCGTGGGAATAGCGGAGACGTGTGTCACTTGCACAGGCGCAGTTTGTGGCCTTGCCGCGTCACTACGCATGTACGGGAATAGCGGTGATGTGTATATCACTTGTGCAGGCACAGTTCGTGGGAATAGCGGAGATATGTGTCACTTGCGCAGGCGCAGTTCGTGGCCTTGCCGCATCGCAAGGCTACGAACTGCGCCTGCTCATGTGACATTATGTCACTGCTATTCCCGCACATGCGTAGTAACGACGTGGCAAGGCCATGACCTGCGCAAGTGACCCTCAGGTTCGGTATTAGACAGTGTATACATTTGCCTGGAGTGTTCCTTTAAATTATCGGTCTTGCTTTTGGCACATTCCTTTACAAAACGTATGCAAGTAACACACATGTGAGTGCACGGTTTAGAAATGTGAGCTGCTTGGCTCTGCAAGGAGAGGTGCTGTGGCAGAATATAACAATATTGTCTTTCCCGACCCATGTAGAGTGTGGAGATCTGCAATATAATGTGGGAGAGTAGCGAGGGACCCCAAGCATGATCCCACTGAGCGCTCCAGCCTAGCCATTATACAAGGCTGGATAGCAGACGTCACCGGCTAATAAAGACAGATGTGATTGGACAGCTGCCTCCTCTGCTTTATTTTACAGGAGAAAATCAGTGAAGATCTAAGAGCGACACTAAATGCTTTCCTGTACAGGACCGGGGAGCAGAGTAACAAGTGAGTCCTGTCTGCCCGCCGCACATCAGCAACTTGGATTTCTTATTTAATGGCTCATTCACATTGTTCCAAGATCAGACTGCAATGCACGGACCCGAGTGTGGCAGTCTCCTACAAATGCATAAAGCGGTCACGTTCGGGTCTGTCTGTCCGTGCATTAACGGTCTGATCTCGGATCACAGACGTCTGTATGAGCCCTAAAGAGAATGTGTCACCAAAAAATGGCTTTTTGTGTATATCAATATTTTAGGATTCCTTTATTTGTTTTAACGCCACATTTCCCTGCATTGATACTTGCTCCGAAGCCACGATCCAGCGAAACATCAATACTTGCTACCTCTATACGTTCAAACAGTGAATCCGCAGCGGAAAATATCTGCAGCACCTTCAGTGCAGATTTTCTTGCAGCTTCTTTACTGCAGATCGGGTACAATTATAAATAAAAAGATGCATATGTAATATATTTTACCTTCTCTGGTGCTCTTCTGGTAATGGTAGCATTCTCTTCCTCTGGTTTCTGGATCTCGGGCTCCAGTAATAATGTCTGTGATTGACTTCAGCAGTCACATGAAATGACATATCGCTGAAGGTCAGGAAAGTGTTAACTTGAGTGCACTTTTTTTTTTTCCTTCAATTTCCAAAAAGGTATTTTTTCATGTTCTGAAGTTGCAGATTTGGCAGCAGATCATCTCCAATAATTGGGCATTATTATACGTTTTTGACTTTCCCATCGTAGGGCTAAATCCGCAATTTAAATTGACACACTGCGGTTTTCAACATTTTCTGCCTAGGAATTTTTTTCGCTGCCAGTTGGAAAATCCGCATCCGTTTTTCACTATGGACAAGTGTGCCACAGATGTCAGCCGCACCTCGCGTTTTGGGTGCGTGTGATATTCCGCAAGTGACCTGCAAATGGTTAATGGAGCCAGTCAGCGCTGCCTCTGCCTGCGGAGTAGATTAATATCTTGTGATAAAGACTTTTTGTTCTGTAATGAGCAATGCTAATGGTCCGGCTTGTTAAAATGACATGTGCACAGTGTGGGACGTGAAATACACAGGACAAATAAAAACCTGCTCGATCTAACGCTGATGATTTTATTGATCTGATGAGATGCATGTGTAATGAGATTTTTGGAACGTTTTGGGGTCCATTTAGGTCGTGTAATATGTGCAATGATACAGGCTGTCGTTATCCTATTATACTCAGGCGGCTGTCCTAATAAACTTATATATAATCCTGGGGTAGTCCTCAAGCTCTGTCCTGAGATCCCAAGCAACAATGTGGCTTCTGACAATAATGTCCAATTATTGGAGATGATCTGCTGCTTCAGACAGAAGGACACGTGTTCGATTATAGTATAGGCATTGCTGCTTTTCGGTGGCGGTATGCTGTACTTAAGATGCTTTTTGTAACATATACATCAAGCAAAGGGTCTTATCGCAATGTGAACAGGGCCGTACTCTGGTAATATATGATGTCATAACCTGTTTCTATTTCTCTCTCCAGATTCATGTTGGTGCTGGCAAGTAACCAGCCAGAACAGTTTGACTGGGCCATCAACGATCGAATAGACGAGATAGTCAACTTTGCTCTCCCGGGACTGGAGGAGAGAGAGCGCTTGGTCCGTCTGTACTTCGATAAATATGTCCTACAGCCTGCAAGCGAGGGGAAGCAGTGAGTCTGCTTTGGTGATACTTGTTTTCTTATCAGTAATGAAAGATCAAACAAAACCTGTGGTCGATTTTGGCCCGTGCCCCACTATGGGCTGAGCACAACAACGGTCTGCATCCTACTATGGACTTGACCCTGATGGTCAGTTTCCCACTATGGGCTAAGCACAGCAACAGTATGTGTCCCACTATGGACTTGGCCCCATAATGGTCCGCGTCCCACTATGGGCTAAGTACAACTGTCCGTGTCCCACTATGGACTTGGCTCCATAATGGTCCGTGTCCCACTATGGACTTGACCTCATAATGGGCCATGTCCCACTATGGACTTGGCCCCATAATGGTTCGCGTCCCACTATGGACTTGGCCCTATAATGGTTCGCGTCCCACTATGGACTTGGCCCCATAATGGTTCGCGTCCCACTATGGACTTGGCCCCATAATGGTTCGCGTCCCACTATGGACTTGGCCCCATAATGGTTCGCCTCCCACTATGGACTTGGCCCCATAATGGTTCGCGTCCCACTATGGACTTCGCCCCATAATGGTTCGCGTCCCACTATGGACTTGGCCCCATAATGGTTCGCGCCCCACTATGGACTTGGCCCCATAATGGTTCGCGCCCCACTATGGACTTGGCCCCATAATGGTTCGCGCCCCACTATGGACTTGGCCCCATAATGGTTCGCGCCCCACTATGGACTTGGCCCCATAATGGTTCGCGCCCCACTATGGACTTGGCCCCATAATGGTTCGCGCCCCACTATGGACTTGGCCCCATAATGGTTCGCGCCCCACTATGGACTTGGCCCCATAATGGTTCGCGCCCCACTATGGACTTGGCCCCATAATGGTTCGCGTCCCACTATGGACTTGGCCCCATAATGGTTCGCGTCCCACTATGGACTTGGCCCCATAATGGTTCGCGTCCCACTATGGACTTGGCCCCATAATGGTTTGCGTTCCACTATTGACCTGGCCCCATAATGGTCCGCGTCCTACTGAGAACTTGGCCCCATAATGGTCCGTGTGCCCACTATGGAATTGGCCCCATATATATCAGAATCCAAAAATTTCTCTCTGACGCCTCAGTTGTTCAAGGGCAGATTTTACTTTTCACAGGATGCCCTATCATGTACTGCTGATTTTTATTTTTTTTAAGCTGGTCTCATTAAACCCAAGTGTTTTTCGGATCCGGCATAACCCATATAAATGTTTGTTCATGGCAATTGCTGGCTCTTCTCCCAGCTCAGTTTCTACCTTGAGTCTTTTAGAATGGATTTATGATGTAAGTGGACACTAAATAAGGGGCTTCATGTGGTCAGATGGTGGCGGTCCTGCTATGCATTAGCTCTGTTTAGAAGCCATTGTCCTGCCCTGCGCACGCTCTCCCATGCAGAGTAAAGTGCTCCATTAGTTCATGTCTCCGAGCTGTTACAATCTGGTTTCATTATTTTGTTTAGGCGGCTAAAAGTTGCACAGTTTGACTATGGGAAGAAGTGCTCCGAGCTGGCGAAAATTACCCAAGGCATGTCTGGCCGAGAGATCTCCAAGCTGGGAGTTGCCTGGCAGGTACGTTGCATTTTTGGAGGGGCACATGGTGTGTAGTAGACCTTTTTAGAAGAACAGTTTTTTTAAAAAATGTATTGGTATATACTATAAATTCTACTGGAGGGTGCGATGATATCGCTAGGGGTGCGCGACCATGGAGCTGCATCACCTGCAGCTTTCAGATTCATCCAGGGTGTTCCAACATGAAGTTTGTTAGATCAACTCTTGTTCATTTCAGAAGGTCGGTGTTAAATTTGTTTTTATGGACCTATAAATTCCCTCCTTTTATAGAGTGTGGAAATTAAAGGGTTTATCCAGGACAATGTTTTTTGGGTTTTTTTTATTTTACTATGAGCCAAAAAACAGGTAAGTAGTTACTAACGATCTGCCTGCTCTACCCGGCACGGATCGGTCATTGCCAGACCCTGCTGGTGATTCAGCTGCTCTGCCAATGGGGCGTAAATGCTATTGTCATGCTGATTGACAGCTGGATCACCGCAGTTAGGCAGCAGGGAGCCGGCTGTCAATCAGCATGACATCGCCACTCACGTCCTATCAAAAGAGCAGAAGAGAAGCAACTGTATCGCCTGCCAAAGTAGTCTATGACCACTCTTTCGGCAGAGATCACCGCCGGCTACAACAGAAAGGTAGATGGTGAATACCGTGTTTCTCGGACTATAAGACGCACCACAGGATTAGAAATCAGAAAATACGAAAAACATTTTTCCCATTTATTAAAACTTCTGTAAAGTGGAGAGTTAATTATCACTAATGTTAAATGGATTGCCCAGTCCAAATCGATAAGTCTACAGTCACTCTGTGTGACTGCAAACTTATGAATCCCTCCAGCACACACTGCACGCTGCGAGGGTATGTATGGGTTATACAGTGCCTTGCGAAAGTATTCGGCCCCCTGGAACTTTTCAACCTTTTCCCACATATCATGCTTCAAACATAAAGATACCAAATGTAAATTTTTGGTGAAGAATCAGCAACAAGTGGAACATAAATGTGAAGTTGAATGAAATTTATTGGTTATTCAAAATTTTTGAGGAAATTCAAAAACTGAAAAGTGGGGCGTGCGATATTATTTGGCCCCTTTAACTTATTACTTTGTTGCGCCACTTTTTGCTGCAATTACAGTTGCAAGTCACTTGGGGTATGTCTCTATCAGTTTTGTACATCGAGAGACTGAAATTCTTGCCCATTCTTCCTTGGCAAACAGCTCGAGCTCAGTGAGGTTGGATGGAGATCGTTTGTGAACAGCAGTTGTCAGCTCTTTCCACAGATTCTCGATTGTATTCAGGTCTGGACTTTGACTTCGCCATTCTAACACCTGGATACGTTTATTTGTGAACCATTCCATTGTAGATTTTGCTTTATGTTTGGGATCATTGTCTTGTTGGAAGACAAATCTCCGTCCCAGTCTCTGGTCTTTTGTAGACTCCAACAGGTTTTCTTCAAGAATGGTCCTGTATTTGGCTCCATCAATTTTAACCATCTTCCCTGTCCCTGCTGAAGAAAAGCAGGCCCACACCATGATGCTGTCACCACCATGTTTGACAGTGGGGATGGTGTGTTCAGGGTGATGAGCTTGCCTTTATGCCAAACATATCTTTTGGCATTGTTGCCAAAAAGTTCGATTTTGGTTTCATCTGACCAGAGCACCTTCTTCCTCATGTTTGGTGTGTCTCCCAGGTGGCTTGTTGCAAACTTTAAGAAACACTTTTTATGGATATCTTTGAGAAATAGTTTTCTTCTTGCCACTCTTCCATAAAGGCCAGATTTGTGCAGTGTATGACTGATTGTTGTCCTATAGACAGACTGTCCCATCTCAGCTGTAGATCTCTGCAGTTCATCCAGAGTGATCATTGGCCTCTTGGCTGCATCTCTGATCAGTCTTCTCCTTGTTTGAGATGAAAGTTTAGAGGGACGGCCGGGTCTTGGTAGATTTGCAGTGGTATGATACTCCTTCCATTTCAATATGATCGCTTGCACAGGGGATATTTAAAGTTTTGGAAATCATTTTGTATCCAAATCTGGCTTTAAACTTCACCACAACAGTATCACGGACCTTCCTGTTGTGTTCCTTGGTCTTCATGATGCTCTCTGTGCATCAAACAGAACCCTGAGACTATCACAGAGCAGGTGCATTTATACGGAGACTTGATTACACACAGGTGGATTATATTTATCATCATTAGTCATTTAGGACAACATTGGATCATTCAGAGATCCACAATGAACTTCTGGAGTGAGTTTGCTGCACTGAAAGTAAAGGGACCGAATAATATTGCACGCCCCACTTTTCAGCTTCTGAATTTCCACAAAAATTTAAAATAACCAATAAATTTCGTTCAGCTTCACAATTGTTTCCCACTTGTTGATTCTTCACCAAAAATTTACATTTGAAATCTTTATGTTTGAAGCATGATATGTGGGAAAAGGTTGAAAAGTTTCAGGGGGCCGAATACTTTAAGCAAGGCACTGTACATACTCCCGGCCAGTGGGCGCGGCCTTGCTCAATCCATGTATGTGGGGCGAGGCCGTGCCCACTGGACAGGCTCTGGCTGGGGGTTTGTATAACGCATACATACCCTCCAGTCCCGGCTCAAACGAACATGAATCTGCACAGTGCGTCCTCTGGGGGAATTCATAAGTCTACAGTCACTCTGTGGACATGCACAGCTCTGCTACATGCACATGTGGACATGCACAGCTCTGCTACATGCACATGTGGACAGGCACAGCTCTGCTACATGCACATGTGGACAGGCACAGCTCTGCTACATGCACATGTGGACAGGCACAGCTCTGCTACATGCACATGTGGACAGGCACAGCTCTGCTACATGCACATTATACATTACCACATTTTGCAGTTTCTGATCAGGACCTCCATGGAGGCTGCATCAGAGCATTTGTAGAACCTTCCACTTGATTAACTCAAGCATCTTTCAAGTCATGTCATCAGTCACATGACCTGAAAGGTCCTGGAATTACTTGTACAGAAGGTCCTGAATCTCTGTTCCTTTCCAGCAGCTTCCTCTCCTGCTCTGTACTGATCACAGATTAGTGTCAGACAGGAAGAGAGACAGTGCACTCTCTGTGATCGGGGAGGACACAGCGTCCGCATTCTCCTCCATCACAGGGAGCTGACTCCGGACTATAAGAAGCGAACACTTTTTACAAGAGTTTTTCTAGTTAAAAAATGTGTCTTTTAGTCCAAAAAATATGGTAATTGCCTATTAGCTTTTAGGACCGTGATGGGAAAAAGTAGTCCTGGATATCCCCTTTAAAGTGGTTGTCTAGCTATTAAAAAAAAATGCTTAGTTGTTTTTAAATGTGAAATATATACATTATACTCGTAAACCGACGTTTGAAAATGTTTAGATTTTTCCACCTTTTGGCAGCATTTGCAGCAGCTCCACTTACAGGCTGCACCCAGCTGGGAATAGCAATTCCTGGTCAGACTTGTGAGCAGTGATGTGTTTAGAGGGGGCTGGCTGACTGGCTGGCACATATCAGTAGCCCAGCCAGCCCCCTTCTGTGTCATGGCTAATTCAGAGAAAAAATTGTTGGCATAAATATTAAAATGAGCAGTTGGCCAGCCCCCTCTTTCACACATCACCTGTCATGTCCCAACACCAAAAGCTCCATTCTTTGTCAAACCCACGCCACATACGAAGCTGGCGTGACCCAAGGCTAGTGCTGATGGCGGGCATAATTGATCATGACAGCATGAATACTTGTCCCACTATTTATTTGCTGGGGAAAAAATCACAAGAGAATTTTCCAGCATATTCCCCAATATTGCGGACAGTGGATCTACCGGACCCTCCTCATCATGTGAACAATGTTAGGATGAAGTTGATGGAGCCATGATGACTCGGCATCTAGTTTGGTGGCAGTTTTCTGCTACAGAAACCTTTTCCTACCACTAAGTGCTTTTGTTATTTGGTTTCCCCTCTCTGTGTTTTGTTTTGTTTTGTTTTTTCGCCATTATTGAGCTGCAGAGACACCGATATCTGACAGAATGTCATTGGAGAGGTCATACAAATTTTGGATTCAATTTTAGTTGATCTGCCTGCTCTCCTGTCTAATTTAGTAATTATTTGTATTTCCCATTTACATTTATTTAATGAAATGATCAGTAAAATTCTTTCATTACACAGTTTCTATTCCTCCTGGAAATTTGTAAATGGATAACTCAGTGTTACCATTTCCATTGTCAAAGGTGCACATTCTTCCTTAGTGGCGTAACTAGAGTCCAATGGGCCACAGTGAAAAATCCCTCCCCGGCATGTTGGTCAGATGTATTAGCCCATGTAGCATTCTAAATCCTACAAGGACATACGTGTTGCACTCTTCCTTCCCCATTATGTAGTATTGTCCCCCATCCTGGGACCCTTCCAGGTATGTATGTCCCCCATTCTGCTTCCTGGTATACTTGTCCCCCATTCTGCTTCCTGGTATACTTGTCCCCCATCCTGGGCCTTTCCATATATTTATATACAGTTGTGCTCAAAAGTTTACATACCTGGCAGAATTTTTGCTTTCTTGGCCTTTTTCTTTCAGAGAATATGAATGGTAACACCAAAACTTTTTCTCCACTCATGGTTAGTGGTTGGATGAAGCCATTTATTGTCAAACTACTGTGCTTTCTCTTTATAAATCATAATGACAACCCAAAAGATCCAAATGACCCTGATCAAACATTCACATATCCTGGTGATTTTGGCCTAACAACATGTACAGAAGTTGACATAAATGGGTTTGAATGGCTACTAAAAGGTAACATCCTTACCTGTGACCTGTTTGCTTGTAATCAGTGTGTGTGCATAAAAGCTGAGTGAGTTACTGGGATCCAGACAGACTCTTGCATCTTTCATCCAGCCACTGACATTTCTGGATTGTGAGTCTTGGGGAAAGCAAAAGAATTGTCAATGGATCTACGTGAAAAGGTAGTTGAACTGTATAAAACAGGAAAGGGATACAAAAAGATATTCAAAGAATTGATAATGCCAGTCAGCAGCGTTTAAACTGTAATTAACAAATGGAAAATCGGGGGCTCTGTAAAAACAAAACCAAGGTCAGGTAGGTCAACAAAAATTTCGTCCACAATTGCCAGGAAAATTGTTTGGGATGCAAAGAAAAACCCTCAAATAACATCAGCTGAAATACTGGACTCTCTGAAAACTAGCGGTGTGGCTGTTTCAAGATGCACAATAAGGAGGCACATGGGCTGCATGGTCGAGGCGCCAGAAGAAAGCCAATTCTGTGCAAATGCCACAAAGTATCTTACCTACAATATGCAAAACAGCACAGAGACAAACCTCAAATTTGAAGTGATGAGACCAAAATTGAACTTTTTGGCCACAACCATAAATGTTACATTTGGAGAGAGGTTATCAAGGACTTTGATGAAAGGAACACCATTCCTACTGTAAAGCACAGAGGTGGATCGCTGATGTTTTGGGGATGTGTGAGCTACAAAGGCACAGGAAACTTGGTCAAAGCTGAAGGAAAAATGAATACAGCATGCTATCAGCAAATACTGGAGGCAAATTTGCAATTATCAGCCCGGAAGCTGCGCATGGGACATACTTGGAGTTCCAACATGACAACGATCCAAAACACAAGGTCAAGTCGACCTGTTATTGGCTACAGCAGAACAAAGTGAAGGTTCTGAAGTGGCCATCTCAGTCTCCTGACCTCAGTATCATTGAGCCACTCTGGGGAGATCTCTAGAGCGCCACGCATGCTGGACAGCCCAGGAATTTATAGGAACTGGAGGCTTTTTGCCAACAAGAGAGGGCAGCTTTACCATCTGAGACAATAAAGCACCTCATTCACAACTACCACAAAAGACTTCAAGCTCTCATTGATGTTAGAGGGGGCAATACACTGTATTAAGAATTGTGGTATGTGAACTTTTAATCAGGGTCATTTGGATGTTTTGGGTTGTCATTATGATTTAAAATGAGAAAACACAGCAGTTTTAAAATAAATAGCTTCACCCAACCACTAACCATGAGTTTAGAAAAAGTTTTGGTGTTATCTTTCATATTCTCTGAAAAAAGGCCAAGAAAGCAAAAATTCTGCTGGAGTATGTAAACTTTTCAGCACAACTGTATGTCCCCCATTCTGCTTCCTGGTATATATGTCCCCCATTCTGCTTCCTAGTATGTATGTCCCCCATCCTGAGCCCCTTCCTGGTATATATGTCTCCCATCCTGCTCCTGGTATATATTTCCCCCATCCTTGACCCTTCCAGATATATATGTCCCCCATCTTGGTATATTTGTGCCCCATTCTGGGCCCTTTGCTGATATACTTTCCCCCATAATGTTATCCATGTTGCCGATCCTGGGTCCATACTGATATATATGTCTCACATCTTGAGCCCATCCTAGTATTTGTCCCCCATCCTGGTATATTTGTCTCCCATTTTGGTATAAATGTACCCCATCCCGGTTTATATGTTCCACGTGCAGTGGCTGTTCTTTAATGCATAAAAAAATAAACAATTCTTCTCACCTTCCCTCCGCTCCCCCGCTATGTGGCGTCCTCTTCAGTACCGGCAGCTGACTTCAGCATGCAAGCGATGGGCAGAGCATGACGTCCCTGCCATGCACAGCGTGTGACTTGCACGCCAACGTCAGCTGCAGCCTCTAATTGGCAAGCGGCATGTGTTGCAGTACAGGGACCCGGTGGCTCTCTGCGCCACAATGCATTTCAGCCGAATGTGTCCGAGGACGCACATTCAGCTGAAACATGCAGTGGCATCAGTGGGTCCCTCCACCTCCGGGCCCGGTCACTGTTGCTCACACTGCGACCACGATCATTACGCCTCTGTTCCAAATCTACACCAAATTATGTCTGTTTCCCAGTTTAAAAGTAATGATTCATCCCGGCTTAAGGTTTTTCTGAATCAAGTCCATTATTCGTGTGTCTCTTTAACCCCTTCCCGCTCCATGGCGTTCAGTTGCTTCATGAAGTTTGCTCAGGAGCTAAGCCTATTCCATACAGGGCAGGTGCGGACTGTATTAATACAGACAGCACCTGCCTCTAACGGCAGTGATTGGAACCAGCTCCTATCCCTCAAAGACCATTAAAACAAAAAGCATACTTGATATCGCTGCTAGTGATGAGTGAACATGCTGGGTTAAGATGTTATCTGAGCTTGCTCTGGTGCTAAGAGTGTCTTCGGTATGCCTGAATAATATGTTAGATTCCCCGCAGCTGTTTGACAGCTGCAACACATGCAGGAACTCCTGTCAAACCGTCAATCCCTGCATGTGCTGCGACTGTCGAACAGCAGTGAGACATGCAGCCGCGGGGACTCAAACATATTTTTCGAGCATGCTAAAAACACTTGTTTAGGATGCGAGCATGCTCAGATAATGCCTCATCTGAGCATTTATCATTAATCGCTGCCTTCCAAAAAAATCTGATTTATCAAAATATACAATTTACCCCTAGGATAAATTCCATTAAAATCCCCCCACCGAAAAAAAGGAGAAAGAAATGCTAAAAGTAATGAAAGAGAAAATGATGACTCTAGAAATAGGAGAAATAAAAAAAACAAAAAAAACAAAAGGGCAGAAATTAAAATTTGGCTCTGCTGGTAAGAGGTTAAAGCAATATATATCCCAGTGATATTTTAGAGGATTGTCTTCCATCCCTCCAGGGAAGGCTGTAGGACCTTTATGATCTGAGCTCCCGTGTCTGGCGACTACCTCTACTAGCGTTCTTCCCGTGCAGCACCCCTGTGCCCATCGCCCTAATTAGAATCTATTAGCTGTGAGATCCCGGCTTTCCCCATTATTTCATGTCTTCTGTAGGAAAAAAAGAATGCAGAACTAAATAATGGTGTTAAAAAGGGGAGAGGAAAGCGCAAAACGATGCCGTGACGCCCGATTGAGCTCAGGCAGCTGAGCCCGTGTGACAAATTGCAGAAAATGACTGCAGAGCAGTGTTTCAGGCCCATTATCTCCGCTGGGTGGATAACCATTTGCATTAGCGAGGGCCAGGGAGCAGGAGGCCTCAATGCTACGGCACTGAATGAAAGCGTTTACATCGACTCTCCCCACACGATGGATATTGCCTTTTGTCAGGATTTTTTTTCCCTTCTCTCCTTACATCGCAGATACGCAGGTCCTAGTACGGGGGGGGGGGGACTGCAGTGTCTTCACTAGAGACACCCATGAATGGAAGACCCCAGGCTAGCTTTTCTCCACCATTGATGACTGCATGGAGCCATTGTTGTCCCTTCTGTAGCCTTTGCAGTGTGGGATGGGAAGGTACTGCAGTTAGGGTGGGTTTTTTTTTTGCGCATCACCTTGTAGCTCACATTATCAGAATCCTTTCATTTGGGATAGTATGGCATGTTTCTATAACTTTCAGTGAATAGGGGCCCCCACAAGAATGGGGACACTTACTTCGATACCCTAATAAGCACTCGGCATGTCATAAACATTTGCTAGGCAGGATATGCTATAATTGAATAGTTTTGGGGGGGGAGTCCTGTAACTTGGACCATCTTGATTTGGGAGAATAGAGGTCCCATGATTCCCAGTTTGCATACTCCTCTGCTTCTGTGTATCATAGACATCACTGTAAAAAGCTGCGGTCGTGCACGACTATTACCAAAGTGGGAATCTACTTGGCCTTCTCGGGTCCAGCGCTAGACAAATGGGTGTCCCTACAGAGTGTGACACTTTCACCCCTGATTGGACAATGTCAGTGTATGTACAGGGACACACCCTCAGCTAGTACCCACTCGCTCACCACTGATTGGACAATGGCTCTGTGTAGGGACACACCCCCCAACTAGCACCAACTCTCCGCACTGATTGGACAATGGCAGTGTGTATAGAGACACACCCACAACTAGTACCATCTTTCTTAGCCCTAGTTGGACAATGTGTGCGTGTGTATAGGGACACACCTTCAACTAGCACTAGCTCTCACCACTTATTGGACAATGTGCGTGTGCATGCGTCTGTGTGTGCACAAGCCCCCAACTTGTACCAATGCTCTCACCACTGATTGGACAGTGTTGGTGTGTGTGCACAAAAACTCCCAACTTGTACCAGCGGTCTCACCAATGATTGGACAGTGTGAGTGTGTGTGTATAGTAACACCCGGTACCAGCCCTGTTGCAAATTTTTTCCTAAATTTGTAGTAGGAATAACAGAGGAATGTACAACATAGAATTTCTCAAAATTGTTATTTAATGGGAAATGCAATTATTTCATAAAACATACAAATCAAGAATATTTTACAGGTCCAAATTAAATAAAAACAAACCTTTTGCTGTAATAAGTGGCAAACCCTGAAAATGATCCGTATAGCGGTAGCCCTCTGTGCCATGTTTTATAGCCGGCACTAAGTATTCTGATAGGTAGTGTTTTATAGGTGGGGATGGATATAGATGGCAATTTGGCAGCCTGGGAAAGAGAGCCGCTTCTAATATTGCTGATTCAAGAACATTAAAGGTTTAGGGTTGCGAAACCTGCAGGAGATGGATGACACCAATTAAGTCACATCCCAGCCGGAGAGAAGGTAAGATGTGCCGCGTTTTTTAATGGACACCATTCCACTTGGGCCACTAAATGCTGCATTATTTAGTAGCTCTCGGAGAATGACGGAAGAACATATGGTCGCCTGTGCGACCTGCAGTGAGGCGAATCTGTCCTGATAAACGCATGAACTCTGTCAATGTAACCCCCCCACCGTCCAGCACCTTCTGAGAGGGTAACCTTGTTAAAGGGTATCTCGCCTCCCAGCTCGGCGGAAGACTTGCTTTGTCAGCCAAGTCTGCGGAAATGGGTTAACGTGTCCGCAGGGGGAGAGGAGAAGTATGAATATGAATGAGGCGGGATGCTGGGTTTTAGTACGCCAGCAGCTCTCAGCAGGGACAGCCGCTCGCGCTCTTCCTCCGTCATCTTTCCTCATTCCTCTTCCCATTCTCCCCCCACCCACCCATCCCTTTCACCTCCCCTGACAGGCAGGGACCCCGCAGCTTGGCTATTTTTAGAAAGTCATTCAGAAAAGCAGCCAAGCGCAAAGCATCGCAGTATTCCAAGGCGGCAGCGAGATGCAGAGATTTTTTTTTTTTTTTTTTTGGTGATGACTTGCGAGGGATGAACACTTTGTAGGTATTACGCGCCGTTGTTAACGCAGCCAGACACTGCAGCAGCAGCACCAATAAATGGTGGCATTTACCCTTGCGTTGCTGGCAAAAAGGTTAACGGGGGGGCTTAGAAACTTAATGTAATCCCCTCTTCTCCTCCAATCCCCAGACCTTACCGTCTTTGCAGACATGGTAAATTTCAAGGGCATCTCCCGGCGAGGCTAGGAATAACCTTGGTGAGCCTTCATACGTAACAGACGAGGTTCCAGAAAAGGCACATTGAGTGGGATCGTGTCGCTGGCGGTAGTTTCTACTGTCTACGCAGGGAATTTAAAAAAAAATTTTCTTAAGTTGTCACAGTTTATTAACCTTCTTCAAGCTGACGTCATTAGGCGTGTTGTTTTTTTTTTTTTGTTTTTTGTTTTTTTTTCGGGGGGGGGGGGGATTTTTTTTTTTTTTTTTTCTTTTTAAATTTTTTCATCCTATTTCAAGAGTCATAACTTTTTATTTTGCATGCCAATATAGCGTTTTGGGTTTTTATTTTTTATTTTTTTTTTCCCCTTTTTGCAAGATTCGTTGTATATTTAATTGGCACCATAATGGTGGTTATAGTGAGGTTATAGATAGGTTGTTTTTTTTTTTTTTCCTAAAAAATGCAGTATTGATTTTTATTTAGCACCACTATGGGATCTAACCTGCAAAATGCACTTCAGTCTTGCAGTGCGTTACACCTGTCTATGGAAGTTGACAGGCACCCAAGTAGGCTTGAGGGCGTTTTGTAAGGCCGGGGTCACTTGGTATTTTTAGCCTCAGCAGCTCCATTGGGGTTTACGTCATAAGCGCTAGAAAACGGGGTTCGGATGTATGCACTGACGGAGGCCATTGTCGATAATGGCGCAGATTGAGTCACTGTGTGCTCCGTTGGACAATATTGTCATCCTGGAGGTCAACTGCGTCTTCGAGTGCACCTCAAACAATGGTTTTAGTCTGAAAATGATGTCCCATAGACCACACACACTCCATCTAGTCAACGTCTGAATCCCATTTTCCGGGGCTTTACATGTAAGCCCTGATGGAGCCAATGACGTGAGGCTCAAACTCAGTGAGGCTCCCACTTGCCCTAGCCCAAAAAAGCGAACATCACCCCGCCATATATTTGCAGGTCTTGCCTATCTGGTGACGTGGGAGCTCCCCCCCCCCCCCCCCCCCCCACTCTCTAACCGCTTAGATACTGCAGTGGCTGTAGACCCCATTGCCTTGATTTAGAGATCAGTGGTTACTGTGCCTTCTATTTACGCTGCAGGGTCACAATTGGTTGGTCTTTTCATTTTACTCCGGACAATCCCTTTAACAAAGTGAACGTTTGAGTGATATCACCTGTGAGCCATGTTAGTGGGGTCCTGACTCCAAATCCAACCAAGGACCTAATCTGGATTGAGATTGTATGATCCCCCTGATGTATGGCACCATTTTTCTTGCCATTCTTACCCGCTACCATCAGTTGACTCCTCTTGATGACCGCTCCACAGTTCCATGTATTTCTTTTCCTAAAAGTTTCCACCAACCGTTAGTAGTGTGCCCCTATATTGTCCCGTAGATTTCTTTGCGGGCAATGGCCAATGCCGTTCTAATTGGTTTATTCATCAATACATGATATTTCAGAGGCGGGGATCCCTAATCCCTGGTGTGGGGCTAGTCACTGATAATGTTAGCCCCATGGATTGTATTTTTTTGTCCTTCCTATAATCTCCACCACCTTCCACTAACCTGTTAGGCAATGCTTTTCAGATTGGCCCCCCACTAGACATTGCAATGGCCGCCAGCTGTTTTGCAGATTTTGAATAAAAAACATGCAATTACCTCTATCGAATCGCTGCCTCCAGCTCTTCTCGTGTCATTTGTAAATGTTTAATGGTAATTAATTTTTAAACTCGTGATTAATAATTAAAATTGAAAACACGGTTTATGTCGTATGCGGGAATAAAGACTTCTGGCTTGAACGCGTCTTCGGATTTTCCTTCTCTGATATTGAGAATGATTGTCTTTGGTTGATAGATTTTTTTTATTTATTTTTTTTTTTTAAGCTTTTACTTGTTACTTTTAGTAAGGGGTGCAAATATTTTGTGAGCTCAGAGACTTGGAGCTTGATTGATAAACTAGCACTTCTCATAGAAATAAGTGTAGCGGTCTGTTAAAGTAGTTAAAAAAAAAAAAACATGGCTGTTTTCTTCCAGAGATGGCGCCTCACCTGTCTGAGGTCTATGACTAGTACTGCAGCTCATCTCCATGTACATTCAATTTACTAGAGCCAAGCTGGAATACCAGACACAGCCTTGTCGACAGGTATGGCGCTGTTTCTGGAATAAAGAGGCCATGATTTTCTGACCCTCACAGGCAATTTTAATTTTTAAGCTTTTGTTTTTGCCGCCTCCTCTTTCGAGAACCATAACGTTTTTTTTTTCCCCCGTGGATTGACCTTGTTTTTTGTATGGCAAGCAGACTCTTTTATTGATACTATTTGATGTTGTATACAATGTTTTGATCACTTGTTGCATTTTTGGGGGGATAAGAAGGGCCAAAAAGCATCAGTTCTGCCTAGCAACCCATCAACATTCTCCTGTTGCATTCCATCAAATGTTTTGCATGCCGATCACTTCTGTTAGAGCGGATGCCATCTGTATTACACCGCAAGCATCTGTCGCCTGTGACATGGGACACACATGAAATGCCCATATGGGCAATCACCGGCAGCAGCAGTGACCTCTGCACAGAGTTCTCGACATGAAGAAGAACCCTTCAGGTCATTCCCATAACTAGAGATTACTAATGATTATCAAAGAATCTTTTGTAAGTTCCCAATTTTTCCTTCTAAGATGTACCAACACCCTATGATACCAAGCCCTTAGAGTTAAATTCTTTCTATAGTTTCTGTAGACGCTCAACATTTATGTATTTGGGGGTAGGTCTACCTCGGATGTCCAAGGCTTTCTGAAGGCAGCTGGACAACAGCATTCAAATTGGAAATGAGTCTCAAGAACGTTATTCCACACTGTGGTGTCAGTGTGCTTCATCTTTGGGGTTTTTTTTTCAGGTTTTTCTTTGGAAATGTTGTAATTTCTGCATGAAATGTTGACTCGATGGAGGCCATGTCTAGTCTGCTAGCAGCCTACATAGCTGTAACTGGAAGGTTGAGTCAACGTTGTGTCCCAGTTACCCCTGGATTCCTCCACGTTGGGTTCTCTTGTGTTCTTTCAATGCTTCTCCTCATTCCTTTTGACCTTCAGCCAGAGATGAGAGAACGCAGAACTTCTCCCTCTCCAGTTAATCTGCATTACACGGCCGCTGCGCTGGAAAATCCCTCAAAAAGCAGTTTGCAGGGAGGATGGGCCTTTCACCTGCCAGCTGCCGAAGTCAAACTGCTCTCGCTGAATTGCTGTCGGATGCGAGTGCTCCGTCTCCGGCATTCATGAATAGAAATGGGGCTTCAATTTCACGAGCTTGTGTTTCGCTTTTACTGTCGGCCCAGCTTATTTCTCCATCGTTAACCCCTTTAGGGTCTCCGGGTCTTAAAAATCATGATTTGACTAATAGCTTGAAATGCACAATTGAGGAGGCCACAGTCATCAGAGATAGTAATGAGCGAACGTGCTGGGATAAGGTGTTATCTGAGCATGCTCGGGTGCCGAGTGTCTTCAGCGTGCTCGAATAATATGTTCGAGTTCCCGCTGCTGCGTGTCTCGTGCTGTTTGACAGCCACAACACATACAGGGATTGACTGTTTGTTAGGTAATCCCTACATGTGTTGCAGCTGTGGAACAGTCGCGAGACATGCAGCCGTGGGAACTCGAATATATTTTTCTGAGCACACCGAAGACAACTTGGCACACAAGCATGCTCAGATAACACCCTATCCCAGTATGTGCACTCATCACTACTCCAAGACCCTTTTACCTTAGGGCAGGGTTCCCCAACTCCAGTCCTCAAGGCCCACCAACAGATCATGTTTTCAGGATTTCCTTTGTATTGCACAGGTAATGCAATTATCACCTGAGCAATACTAAGGAAATCCTGAAGACATGATCTGTTGGTGGGCCTTGAGGACTGGAGTTGGGGAACCTTGCCTTAGGGTGTCATTGTGATGTTTATTACTCCTTTTTATCACTTTTAAATATTTTGGTGAGGGCAAACATCTTTTGTTTGGTGTCCTCCTCTCCAGATTGGTGCCCCCTATCCATAGAAGGGGCTGAATTGCCACATGTTTATGCCGGAGCAATTAAAATATTAGTTTATTAGTTAAATGGGCAGAAAAATTGACAACCACGTTTCTGAACTAGAATTGTGGTCGGAGCGTTTTTTTCCTCCTTTCCCTCATTCGTTTTGCTGTTCGTATATTGGATATGACTATAAAGGGTCTAATAATGAGCACCATAAGATAAAAAAAAACAAAACATGACTGCAGCGCCAGCAAAAATGGATCGACCATGGATATAGCTTAAGTAACTGGCACTGTGGCAGGATCAAACAAGTCATGGTTTTTTAGACTATCCCTTTACGTCACCCATCAAGACATGAGCCCAAAGGGGTTGTCCTGTGTGAGACATTTATGGCTTACCCATGGGATATCCAACACTGCTTCTCTCTCACACAAGGTCTCATCTTGCTTGGCTGTTGGTTCGGAGATGGCCTCGCATCAGCGGCTCTGTCTAATGCTTTGTATAGACAGGTGGTGCCTGCCATTATTGGACATTTAGGGCATATCCTGTAGATATGAAAAAATGGGAAAGTTCTGCTCCCCAGTGTGGGCATTTATCCTGTATTGAAAGAATCCTAGTTCCGGTTCCCAGATAGAAGAGTTAATATGAGCGAAACGGATATCCAGCTACCGACAAAAACTCATTATCTTAAAACCATTATTTTTTTATGTTCTTTAAAAATCAGAATAGATAAAATAAAGACCTGTACTATGCGTTTTGAGCACTGGCTATAACTAAGAGCTTAGGCCAAGTGTTTCTATTTGATGTATTCCGATTTTTAAATTTATGCAGTATCCCATCACGCCAATACACTATACTGGATACAAACACCTCTTTTCAGCTCGGGAAGACTTGCCACTTCATTTCTATAACATTTGTGACCCCTGGCTGAACACGCACTGTCAGCACGAGCCTCCCCTCCCAGTTCCCGCACCATTGACATTAGGGAGAAGTGAAAAGAACCGCTTATATGTATTAACGTAATACATCCCATGGAGAAAGGACGCGTCAGCAAAGCCGCTGGAGAATTGGTGCGTGCCGATGTGACACATGTATTTGCTATATAATGAAGAAATTAATTCAAAAGACAAAAGCAAAGCACAAGTCGACTTTAATGATTTCCACGCAGAAAAGATGGAAGCGATTAACATCTACGTGTAAATGTAGCATTAATTATCACTCTGAAGCATCTTTTCTTAAAATTCTGCATTTTGATGTTCTTCTGGAAATGTATGAATAAATTGACCACTATTACCTTGGTCAGTGGGACATGTCCCTATACCCTCATACTGACGATACTCCTCTCTGAGTAGAGCAGTGTTGGGTGACATTGACACATTCCCCAGGGTGCCGCAACACTACGGTTACAAAATGGTGGCAAAGGGCTCCCTTGTCAGTTTTTCAAAGAGAGATGGATACGGGGCTGTCATGTATGTTTTTACGGTTATAGTCTCTTCAGATTTTTCAAGAATAGAACTCGTGCCCATTCAAGTCTTTGGGGCTGTTCACACGTCTGGATTTTTGCAAACCGAGCGGTCGACACCAAAAGAAAAAAATAAATTTCTACATCGCTATGATGTTGCAACCAAGTGCTGTCCAATTTTAATTATTGTTTGATATGAGAAGTTCAAGAAAATGTCCCGTATGCAAAAAAAAAAATCTGATCCAAAAGTCTGATGTAAATCAAAGTTGTTGTTTTTTTTGTTTGCATTCTAAAAAAAAAAAAATCACTTGATGTCTAAGGGTATGTGCACACCCAAGTTTTTTTGTTTTGTTTTGTCTTTTTTTTTTTTTTTTGGGGGGGGAATTTTATGAGTGGAAACTGAATTTGTGCACACGTAGTCTTTTTTTGCTGAGTTTTTAAAGCCAAAAGAAGATTTTTGAGGAGTATTTTGAAATTTGTGCTCCATAAACTCCTCAAAAAACTTTGAGTGGAAACTCCCCAAATTCTACTCAAAAATTTAAAGTTTCTGCTCAGTTTCCTCTCGAAAAACTCAGTAAAAGGCCTCGGTTCAGATGCCCTAAATGAGGCCTTACACACAAAAGGAATACATTTTTTGGAAGACCCTTTGTAATGCTTAATTTCCCCTCTGGAGGCGCTGCAGAGTAATTTCACACTTACCGCCAGGTTTTCCCACAGAATACTGATGATTGTAAACATGAACCAGCAGAGGAATCAATTTATGATCTGATTTGTGGGATACGTCTATCAAATAGGGATTTTTCAATGCAGAGAACCCCTTTTAAATGTAAATAGGTCAACCTCTACTATAGGTTTTATGTTCCTACAGGATTCTCCGGCGTTTCCTTTCCGACCGCACTCCCCTCCCACATGACGTACGCGTCTGTTTTCTAGAATTTTTGTGGATCTGCTTTCCCTCCAGTTGTATAACCTTAAGTATTGTATATATTCCAGGCTGCCGCGTACGCCTCAGAAGATGGCGTCTTAACAGAAGCCATGATTGATGCCCGCGTGGCCGATGCAATCCGGCAACACCAGCAGAAGATGGAATGGCTGAAAGCTGAGGGCAAGGAAGAGGGGAAAGACCCTGGAAGAAACCCTCTTCTTCCTCATCAAGAGGGAACCCCTGTATGAAAAGCTGGGAAAGTCTAGGTGACCGATGAACCCTGGCCTCGTGACTAGCCAGATTAGCCGGCAGCTGCCCATGACCCAGTCAGCGGCGTGCAGTCTCGGTATCCGTGAGGAAAAAGTGAAGCAATGGCTGCAAATCCCACCGCTTTCCGTTCAGGAAACGCCATGTCGTCTTCACCATTCATTCCCTAGCAAACTTCCTTTTTATTTTTTTTTTATATTTGTTTTAGGACAGCTATAATAATGTTTTCTAGAAACGTCTGACATTGGTTTTACCCTGAATGAAGCTGCTGTAAAGGATCGCTGTTGAATGCAGAGAATTATGTCATTGTAAAGAATTGAGAAGTTCTATATAAATAAGATGAACTCGGCCGCTCCGAGAGTCTCTGTATTATTGTATTGTGCCATCAAGTTTCTTTTTAAAGGGAATTCCACATTTTCTAACTATGGGTTAATTAGATCCATCACATCTACTGCACAAGCTTTAATATCTGCTTTTCAAGTCTTGCCTCTAAGAGTGGAGTTTCAGACACACAGCTAAAGATAGATGCCACTTCACAAGAAGTCTGTGACTTAAAAATGTAATTTTTTTGTACCTGGTGTAAACACCACTGTTCTTAATCCAGCGTTGTTTTTTTTTTGTTTGTTCCTGCGCCTCTCCCTTCCTGAGATATAGCCTCATCTTCAGTGTTTGAAAATCTAGTCTTGTTATCTAAGTGGGCAGGGCTATTAAGGAGGCGACAACAGAGGAGATGATGACCACTCCTACTTGGCTATAAAAACTAAAATTTATATACTGGGAAGAGGAGGCCATATCTCGAGAACAGAGGTGCAGGACAAAAGAAAACCGTCGCCAGAATCAGGAGAACAGTGGCATTTACACCAGGTAAAAATTACAGTTATGGCACGTGACTGGTGTTCTTGTAAACATTTTCCTGTAGTTAATAAACCCCTACTATGAAAACGTACCGTATTTTTCAGATTATAAGACGCACTTTTTTCCTTCAGAAATGTGGAGGAAAATCGGGGGTGCATCTTATTGTCCAGATGTACAGGCTCTGGCTATGGGGTGGAGGTGGGTAGCGGTTTCAGCGGAGCAGCGGGGTCACAGAGGCAGGAGCCGGCTGCTGCTGCTAACTCCTGTGCCTGCTGCTAAAGAGAGATGAATATTCACTGTGTTCCACGTCCATGGGCGTGGAGGGCAATGAATATTCATTTCTTTTTAATGGCATCCTGGTGTGATTGGTCCCATTCTTTTCTTATCTTGGTATGCATGGCCCCATCATAAAACATTAAAAAGACAAACCATTACACTTACCTTCCCGGCGCTCCCTCACAGCGTCCTGCTCCGATGCCAGCAGCTGCTTAGTGCTTGTAAACAGCGCATGGCAGGGACGTCATGCGCTGCTTTGCAAACTGAAGGGCAGCTGCCCGGAATACTCCATACTCTCTGCATGCCAGGACTGTGTGCGCAGAGAGTCGTGAGTATTCATTGCTCTCTAGCGAGCACAGTGTCAGCCGGAGCCCTCCTGCTGCTCCTGGCGGTCACGTGTGCCGATACTTATGAGACATGAGTATTCACCCCATTTCATGAATATTAATTTCTCTTAAGAATCGGAACACGTGACCTCCAGCAGCAGGAAGATTCCGGCTGACACGCTTACTCGCTCTCTGCGCACAGAATCCAGTCGTGCAGAGCACCGAGTATTCCGACAGCTGCCCTTCGGCTTGCAAGCAGCGCATGATGTCCCTGCCATGCGTTGCTTACAAGCATTAAGCAGCTGCTGGCATCGGAGCAGGATACTGCGAGGGAGCTCCAGGGAGAGTGTGATGGTTTGGTTTTTTTTAATGTTTTCTGATGTGGGGGGCAATCATACCAGTGTAAGGATGGGACCATGCCTACCGGGATGGGGGCCAAGCATACCAGGTTAAGGATGGGGCCCTGCAAAGTAGGACGAGATGGTTGGCCCTGCACACCAGCATAGGGATGAGGGGGGCCATTCCTACCAGGATAGGGACGAAGGGGGCCATTCAAACCAGGGTAGGGATGAGAGTGGGCCATGTGTTTCAGTATGGGGAATGAGTGGACCATATATACCAGGATAGGGGATATTAAGTACAGAATTGTCCACATTTTTTGCTTTAATTTTTTTCCTAATTTCCTCTTCTTATGCTTTGGTGAGTCTTATAATCTGAAAAATACATTAATTTGGTTTGCTAAACATGAACGCATCCTATAATGTAGTAGATGTCAAAAAAAATCCCAGCCATTCTTAATTTCACTATGCCCTGCTCCAGTCAGAACCATCCAAAATCCAAGGTCACACTGGTTGGTTGACTAAAGTGGTTAGTACTGTCTCTGAATCAGTCATATACCTACAGTTGTGGCCAAAAGTATTGACACCCCTGCAATTTTGTCAGATAATACTCAGTTTCTTCCTGAAAATGATTTCAAACACAAATTCTTTGGTATTATTATCTTCATTTAATTTGTCTTAAATGAAAAAACACAAACGAGAATGAAGCAAAAAGCAAAACATTGATCATTTCACAAAATGGGCCAGACAAAAGTATTGGCACCTTTAGCCAAAATAACTGCAACCAACCGCTTCCGGTAACCATCAATGAGTTTCTTACAATGCTCTGCTGGAATTTTAGACCATTCTTCTTTGGCAAACTGCTCCAGGTCCCTGATATTTGAAGGGTGCCTTCTCCAAACTGCCATTTTTAGATCTCTCCACAGGTGTTCTATGGGATTCAGGTCTGGACTTATTGCTGGCCACCTTAGAAGTCTCCAGTGCTTTCTCTCAAACCATTTTCTAGTGCTTTTTGAAGTGTGTTTTGGGTCATTGTCCTGCTGGAAGACCCATGACCTCTGAGGGAGACGCAGCTTTCTCACACTGGGCCCTACATTATGCTGCAAAATTTGTTGGTAGTCTTCTGACTTCATAATGCCATGCACACGGTCAAGTAGTCCAGTGCCAGAGGCAGCAAAGCAACCCCAAAACATCAGGGAACCTCCGCCATGTTTGACTGTATGGACCGTGTTCTTTTCTTTGAATGCCTCTTTTTTTCTCCTGTAAACTCTGTTGATGCCTTTGCCCAAAAAGCTCTACTTTTGTCTCATCTGACCAGAGAACATTCTTCCAAAACGTTTTAGGCTTTTTCAGGTAAGTTTTGGCATACTCCAGCCTGGTTTTTTTATGTCTCGGGGTAAGAAGTGGGGTCTTCCTGGGTCTCCTACCTTACAGTCCCTTTTCATTCAGACGCAGACGGATAGTACGGGTTGACACTGTTGTACCCTCGGACTGCAGGGCAGCTTGAACTTGTTTTGGATGTTAGTCGAGGTTCTTTATCCAACATCCGCACAATCTTGCGTTGAAATCTCTTGTCAATTTTTCTTTTCTGTCCACATCTAGGGAGGTTAGCCACAGTGCCATGGGCTTTAGGCTGTGTGCCCACGTAGCGATTTTTAAGCGTTTTTGCCGCGATTTTCGGCACGGAAACGCGAAAACATTTAAAAATCGTGTACAGAACGCCCCCCATGCATTCCTATGGCATTCCGCACATGCTGTGCTAATGCTGCGCTTTTTTCCGCGGCGGAATCGCATCGTGGAAAAAATCGCAGCATGCTCATTCTTTTGTGCGGAATCGCAAACAATTGCCGCGATTCCGCACCCATAGGAATGCATGAGAATCGCTTACTTCCCGCATGTGGCTATGCCCACCATGCAGGAAGTTAAGCGTCTCATGTGCGGTTGGTACCCACGGTGTGGAGGAGAGGAGATTGTCCTCCAGGCCCTGGGTACCATACCCCTGTAAAAAAAGAATAAAAAATCGGGGTATATTTACCTTCCGGCGTCCCGCGCTGCATTCCCGGCCTAAGCGTTCCCAGTAATGCCTTGCGGCAAGGCCCTGTAATGACGTAGTCTCGCGTGACTCTAGCGGTCTCGCGAGATCGCTATAGCAACGCTAGACTACGTCATCACAGGTCTCGCAAGGCATTACTGGGAGCGCTGAGGCCCGGGATGGCAGCGCGGGACGCCGGAAGGTAAATATACCCCGATTTTTTTTATTTTTTTTTAGCATTTTAACATTCTATCTTTCACTATTGATGCCGCATAGGCAGCCTCAATAGTAAAAACCTGGTCACACTTGTCAAACACTATGTTTGACGAGTGTGATCAACCTGTCAATCACTTTCCAAGCGATGCTTGGAAAGTGCTTGAATATCGCACGCGAAAATCGCGGTGAAATCGCGCGGAAAAGAAACGAGCGATTTCTGGGAAGGAGTCCGGTTTTTAGTGAGCGTTTTAAAACACTACGTGGGCAGATAGCCTTAAACTTCTTGATGACACTGCGCACGGTAGACACAGGAACATTCAGGTCTTTGGAGATGGACTTGTAGCCTTGAGATTGCTCATGCTTCCTCACAATTTGGTTTCTCAAGTCCTCAGACAGTTCTTTGGTCTTCTTTCTTTACTCCATGCTCAATGTGGTACACACAAGGACACAGGACAGAGCTGGAGTCAACTTTAATCCATGTCAACTGGCTGCAAGTGTGATTTAGTTATTGCCAACACCTGTTAGGTGCCACACCTGTTAATTACACAAATTAGAGAAGCATCACATGATTTTTCGAACAGTGCCAATACTTTTGTCCACCCTCTTTTTTTATGTTTGGTGTGCAATTATATCCAATTTGGCTTTAGGACAATTCTTTTCGTGTTTTTACATTTAAGACAAATTAAATGAATATAATACGAAAGAATTTGTGTTTGCAATCATTTTCAGGAAGAAACTGAGTATTATCTGACAGAATTGCAGGGGTGTCAATACTTTTAGCCACAACTGTATACTGCTCAACTGTTTGGAAATTTCCAGAATTAAGAGACTTCTTCTGATCTTTAGCCCAAGCAGCCAAGTCTCCTGCAGAGGAGGCGATCTACTGTCCAGTAATTTATTTTGCACCCTTTTGTCTGCGCTCTATATAACTCTGTATGAAGTGAGCTCCCCCTTGTGGCAGCTACAAGCAGAATGTTATTTACGAAAGGGAATAACTCTGCTGCCACATTATATGGCTGCACCTTCACTGTCGATGAGATGTGATCTGAGCAATGTTGGATGGGTTCAAATACAAAAACGCCATTCTCGTTTGAAAATGATTCCTTAAGGATCATCTAATTCCTACTCACTGGCATATCCCAAATTAAAAATTAACTCATCTCCTTTTATCAAATTGTTTATCTTATCCGCTCTACAACTCCTGTACACCAAAGACTGACATGCAAGGCTTGTATTTGGGACAATTCTCGGGCTCATACTTGGGTCTAGTCTACCAAATGGGCAGGCACGTCAAGAGCTTTCAGCACAAAATGACTGATCAAACCAAACACAGGCACTCGGTGCACCCTTGGCCAAACAGTTCAGTGCACGAACCCACCCACTTGATTTCCATTTGTGTCCATCCTTCTCTGGCTCTTGTTAAGCCAAGCTGTCACTCAAAGAAGAGGGGGGCGGAGATGAATGGAAACTGAGTAGGTGGTTTGAACAGTCATTTTGTGCTTCGAGACTCACAATAAAGGAGAGCTGCTGTCACAGAGTATACACCAAATTTACCCACAGGGTCCCTTTAACGTTTGGATGCCAACTCTGTCCTTTTGAGAAGATCTGAATAGGACAAAAGTGTGCAGATGGTACAGTACCATAACAAACAAAATGGTGATGATGATGGTGAGGATAGCACGTGCCTGTAGGTGATGTGTAAGGAAACAACACCTGTAGAAGCCTGATGTGCCTTAACTGTAGCCCCGCCACTGGGGGAGAGTGTTGTCCAGATTGCAGTTTTACAAAGTGGTGATTATCATGATGTGAACTGGGCTCATGGAAAGGATGAGATTTGGAGAGTATAAGCAAGGTTTTTTGTTCACTCCAACATGTTTCAGCACCTTTCTCAAGGTAGAAAAACAAATGCTGAAAGGTGATGAAACACATTAGTGTGAATAAAAATCCCTGCTTTCTGGATCTTCCCTCCAGGGGTTGATCTTTCTACAGATGTTTATATGAATAGGATTCTTATTACTTTGTCCCTATAATGCAGAAAAACATCTGCTTCCTCGGCATGAAACGTACGTATCCAAAGTCTAATTTCTCCTTATTGTATCTTGACAGTGTTACTTTTTGTTTTTAAGATTCGCCTTGTATCTCATTATAGACTTGAAAAATGAGGAATCCTTTATAATATATAAACAGACTCCCCATTGATGCCCTAAAGACCGTCTCTATCTGCGGAGGACCTGGGATGTGTAATACTTACTTCCCCCTACAGTGGTGCTGCAGAGGAATTGAGCTCTAACTGCCAGGTTCTTCTTTACCACCGATCAGTTGATCACTGTGGTTTTAAGCAGCAGAACAATCAGTGTTCATCGTATTTGTAAGGGACCCTCCTAGCGGCACGGGATTATTGAATTGGAGGACCCCTTTTAATGTTTTACTTGCCAATTTCTAGAAACCATTTCTCTAGCTGATATCGCCCAGTTTTTGTAAAATCCAGAATATTCGATGTACCAATATCATAACTAGGCAGAATCGTCAGGGGCTGAAGAGTGACAACCCCCACTAAGATTTCAGCGGCACTCTCGCAGTTGTCGGCCAGCTTTCTCGGATCGGCATAAACAGCTTTGTAACCACATAAGGCAGCTGAATAACTTATATTTTCTCAATGTATAGGAAACTGTTTTCTGCAGTTTCCTATAGAGATTTTGGTGACTCATTCCTTTACGAGTACCGGAATCTCCGTCTGTTGCTCCCTCATCCCCCCCCTCCTCCATAGTCACTGCCCAAATATTCATCCACATTCAGACAGCGCTGCCAAATGAAGACAAATCTCTTTATTAACACCAGTATTGGCCCTGGATTCCTGGCCTTCAACACACATTGCTCATCTAACCCCTACACAAGTCTTTCTGGCATCTTATTTCATGCCCCAGTGGCTAGTGAGCAGCAGATCAAGTTGGTCAGGGTGACAACTAAATGAATCCGGCTCTATTTTCTGAAAAAAAAAATGGAAAAAATACTTTCCAACAATTTTTGCTTATTTTTTTCTCTTGTATATACAGGTGCTTTTCACAAAATTAGAATATCATCCAAAAGTAAATTTATTTCAATTCTTCAATACAAAACGTGAAACTCATAAATAGTCATTACAAACAGAGTGATGTATTTCACGTGTTTATTTCTGTTAATGTTGATGATTAAGGCATACAATGAAAACCAAAAAATCATTATCTCAGTAAATTAGAATGATATTCTAATTTTGTGAGAAGCACCTGTCTATTAGTAGTAGTTTCATGACAGTCGGCTCCAAGGAGATGTGAACCACCAGTGAAGGGCATGAGGATATCGGTAGAATTACATGGATCCACTGCCTGTACTTTTCTAGAGATGGGAGGATATGTTTGTAAATGTGTTTCTCACCATAATGATCTGTGTCTGGCCTCGTGCAAGCTGTCATAATGCAATCTTGGAGCATGTAATATTGCGCCCATGGGGGTCTACAAGGCTATACCCCTCAAAATTCCTTATTCTTATGGAATCTGGCAGAAAAAAACACCAGATGAAATATTAATGAGGTATGGTGGGATATGTCTGAAATACATGGCTGTATGGTGCATTGATGGACAGGCAGAAAAGCGCGCCTGTGCAAGAACAGTATATATGCCATTTGGACTAATAATTCTGCTGTTACAGAAGCTCCTTGCTACTTTGGAGGCTCTAGCAGCCCCCTTACCTCCTGGGGCCCTGCACCAATGTTATGTCCACCTTTGGTATGACTGAACACTGACTGCTTACTGGTCCAAAGTCCTGAGCCATAGTGGCTCCATACCAGACCTGAGCAAACTGCGGCCCATGGACCAGATCCAGCCCTCTGGCAGTTCCAGTCTGGCCCATGTACAAAGACAAGGACTGACACAGTTGCGCACAGGCCATGCCATGCCCTGCCCACTGTCGCTGTTATCTGCATCCTCAGGATGCAGACAGCAGTGAATGCCTTGGTGGAGGACAGGGCTGCAGGCTCCTTTTTCCACCAATTAGCGTGTGAGACCTCAGATGCGATTACCTCATTTCACAGTACAGCTGCAGAGACAAAGTACACAGGAGAGAGGAGCAGAGCACAGGGGGAGTGAGGGGAGTATGTGACAGCACACCTGGAGGATGTTACCCCTTTCCTAATAGGGACAGGAAATGACAGAGGTTAAATAACCTCTCCCTCATCCTCCCCCTCAGTGTTCTTTCCTGTCCCTACTAGGGAGGAAGAGGTTCCACCTAGGTGTGCTGTGGTGGCGGCGGTCACCAAAGAGAAAAGAAAGCCGGGCAGCTGGGGAGCAGTCTCGCCTCTCTTCCCTATATGCTGCTCCCGTCTCCATAGGACTCGGGACCCCTCCTCCAGTACGCGTCTTTGGGCAAGGTCTGGGGGAATACCGCAGCCGGAGGCCTCCCTGAGCCCTCCAGCGTGTTTCCTCCTTCGGCGCTGTAGCCAGGCATGTCGCGCAGTGCACTTCCGGAGACTTCCAGTCTGGAACAGGGCGGCAGGAAGTGACATCAGATGGCAGTCGGCTTCTGCACCCAGGATGAGAATATTTACGTTCCACGCTGGACCGCATACTGGATTACAGCACGTATGGGGTCGGCGGGCTCTCTTCCCCCCCCACACACACACCTGGACAGTTGAAGGAGGATGTCCTCTAATCAGAGGACAGGTGCTGAAGCCCAGTCGCCTATTTAAGTGCCCTGGGCAGGAAGACATCTAAGGTAGGACCACTGTGTGTTGAAACAATGGACATGTTGGCGTCGTCTCGCTCTGCATCTGCAGATCCCAGCACCATCCCGGTCCCAGTAAGTAGGCTGGCACAAGGCATCCATTCCCTGTTAGAAGCTTATGATTCCTTCTCCCTTTTATTTTAGGGGGACAAGGAACCTGCATCAGCTAACAAGCCCAAGACTTCACGGAGATGTGCATTCTGTACAAAAAAGTTGGCCTCTTTGTATAAGAAGTCATTATGCAAAGAGTGCACACAGAAGGTCATCTGGGAAGAGCAGCCATCCTTGATTGAAGTGATTAAAGGCCTAATTCAGCAGGAGATTAAGACCTCACTGGCCGCACTTTCCCAGCCCACCCCTTCTAGCGTCCCTCTAGATACAAAAAAAAAAAAAGGAAGCGTAGCCTAGAGTAAGAAGGGTATGATGACTCTCAGGATGAATCGTCAACCCAGACAAACCTCTAGAAGAGTGCCAGTTATTTCCAGAGACAAAGGCTTCCCAACAGGAGAGATTACTTCTTAGGTGAAATAGAGGAACTCCTCACAGCAGTAAGGAAAACCATGGAAATTGAAGAGGAGAAGACGGCCCAAACGGTACAAGAAGAAATGTTTGTGGGACTCCATTCCTAGAAAAAGCAAGTGTTTCCCATCCATCCATGTGGTCCTAGAGGAGTGGGAATCGACAGAAAAAAGGCTGACCACCCCAGCAGAGATAAAGGAAGGATTCCCTGTGGACAAGACAGCTTCATGCTGGTTGGAAGTTCCAAGGGTAGATGTCCAGATTGCCAGGGTACCTAAGAAGACCACACTGCCATTTGAGGATGCCTCCCAGTTAAAAGACCCTCTGGAACGTAAGACGAATGGGCTATTAAGGAAGTCATGGGAAACTTAGCATCCCTACTAAATACCAATGCGATATCGACCTGTGTGGCCTGATCGATGCCCCATTGGCTGGGACAACTGGAAGAACACCTGGCTACAGGAACTCCCAGAGAACACATCCTGGCTTCCCTACCTCCTCCAAAAGGTGACAGGTTTTCTAGCAGATGCCTCTGCAGAATCAGTAAGGGTGGTGACAAGATCATCAGGATTGTCAAACGCAGTGAGATGGGCACTCTGGCTGAGATCATGGACCGGAGATATGACTTCAAAAATGAAGCTATGTTCTATCCCCTTCAAAGGGAAATACATGTTCGGCCCCGCTCTAGATGAACTTCTAGAAAAGGTGTCGGATGAAAAGTCCTTACCGGAGCCTAGGAACACTAGGAAAAGACCCATCCGCCCCCAGCATATACCTCAGTACAAAGGGAAGGGCAAATCGGGATGCTGGAGCTACCCAAAAGGGGGGGAAAGACCAGAATCTTTTCTTCCCCACTCCCAAAGACAAAAGAGGCAATGACGCCATCAAGGTGGGAGGTCGGATCTCAAACTTCCTTCTACAGTGGCAAAAGATTTTGCTCAGATCAGTGGACTTAAAGATCAGTCAGAGAAGGAATAAAAATAGAATTTGTCTCATACCCTCAAAAAATAAAAAAGACAACACGTCTCGCCTCTCCAGAGCTGCAGTCCACCCTGATAGCGTACAGAAGATTCAAGATGGAATCAGTCAGGTCAACAGTTCCTCTGATTGGACAGGATTTCGTCATGGCGACCATAGACTTTCAGGATGCATATTATCACATCCCCATCCATCCAACTTATAGAAGATTCCTAAGGTTTGCAATCACCAGGGGAGAATGCACAGACCATTACCAGTTCAACGTCCTCCCGTTTGGACTATCCTCTGCCCCACGGATCTTCACAAAGATCATGTCAGAGGTCATGGCTTACATCAGAGGTCAGCACATATGTATAGTGCCATACCTCGACAACCTCTTGTTAGTGGCCCCCACGGTTCCCATGCTACAAGAACTTCTACAAACGACAACTCTTATCGTCCCTGGGCTGGATAGTGAACCACAAAAAATCAGACATGGTTCCGGCAACTACAAAGACATTCTTAGGAGTCCTGCTAGACTCACACAGCCAAACTTTGTTCTTGCCCAAACAAAAACAAATCTTGCTAAAAGCGAAGATAAAGATGTTGCAGAGCAGGAGAACAATATCATTAAGAGAGGCCATGTCGGTTCTCGGATCCATGACATCTTGCATCCAGATGGTATCATGAGCACAAGCTCACACCAGGACGCTACAGACTCACATGCTGGCAAACTGGTACGGATTCCCAGAATCTTTGGACAAGAAGATCCGAATACCACCTCGTGTAAAATCATTACTGACATGGTGGCTAAAAAAAGAGAACCTAAGCAGAGGGATTACCTGGACGCAAGACCCGGCAGTCACTATAAAAGTGGATGCCAGCGGGAAGGGATGAGGAGCCACAGTATTCCAACACATACTGCAAGGATGCTGGTCAGACGACATAAGCCAAAGGTCCTCAAACTTCAGAGAACTGAAAGCAGTGGAGGAGGTCCTGAAGGCAGCAGTAAATCTCGTTCAGGATACCCATGTAAAAATATACTTGGGCAACATGACAAAAGTTACTCACTGTCACGATCAGGGATGTGACCTTTGGCCCCACACGGCTAACACAGGAACGGGGGGCTTATCTTAGTTATCCCACCGCTGGCACCATGTGATAAAAACAGCAAGCTAGTTTTGCCCTAACAATTTACCGCAGGGGGGTTTATTTTAGTTATCCCACCACTGCCACAATATGTTAAAAGCTGCCGGGATTTATGTATATCCCACTTTCCAGTTCCCCTTTGGAACTTGCAGCTCTCTGGCGCCCCCCTTACCCTCAAGTCAGTCAAGGAACTACACCTAGGATAATTAGTCACCGGATGGGCTGCTTGCAGTGAGGGAGTTATAAATGCTTTGGCCGCAGCCACACAATCAGTTTATGAAACCCGCTCAGTCACTGCCAACGCTACCCGCCTTCGCTGCCACTAGCTTCAGATTCCTCGTATTAATATTTCAAATTAATAGAGGGGTTCGAAGCAAACCCAAAACAGTAGCGGAATTAGCTTACAGGCACATGAATTCGTCACACAGCAAAGAGGCAGAACTAATACATTTTATAGTTTATTCTCAAAAGATGGGCAGGGTTTACAGAAGATAAAAAGGTTTTACGATATGAGACAAAAGTATGTACAATACGATTGCAAATAAAAGGGATTTAAAAGCAGAGATACTTACATATTGCTTAGATCATTTCAGGCAGAACCATGCTGGGGGTGGAGCCAGACATCATGGTTCATAGATGAGGTCTTGTGGCACAACTCACAAGCAGCAACTACCCAGGGGTGCTCAGTTGCAGACTTATAAGTCTGGGCTTGTGACATCACCAAAGGGGCTGTCTGGTGACAGTCCTCCCCCTTCTCTAACAGTTAGAATCTGGTTCTGAAACTTATAATAACCATATCTCGCACAGGGTACCTCTTAGGCTAGTTTCACACTTGCTTTTTTTTGCAGCGCGTTTTTCCCGCAAAAAAACGCATTGAAAAAACGCATACAAAAGCATACAACTGCTGCGTTTTTTTCAAGCATTTTTATGAGCATGCATGAAAAAAATGCAGCGTTTTTATGCGTTTGTATGCGTTTTTAGTGCGTGTTTACCGCGTTTGCGTTTTTTTCCAACATTAGGTGGCCCCTCACACTAACCCAAACCATGACTTTACTAACCCTAACCCTGACCCTAACCCTTAACCAAACCATACTTAACCCTAACCCAAACCCTAAACCCTAACTAACCCTAACCCTTAACCAAACCATACCCTAACCCTTAACCAAACCATACCCTGATCCAAACCCTAACCCTTAACCAAACCATACCCTGATCCTAACCCTAACCCTTAACCAAACCATACCCTGATCCTAACCCTGACCCTGACCCTAACCCTTAACCAAACCATACCCTGACCCTAACCCTTAACCAAACCATACCCTGATCCTAACCCTGACCCTAACCCTTAACCAAACCATACCCTGATCCTAACCCTGACCCTAACCCTAAACCCACTTAACTAACCCTAACTCTAACCCAAACCCCTAAATTCCATTGTCTAAACTAATGGTAAAAAAAAAACGCATGTGCAAAAAAACGCATACATAAGCATGCCAATGCGCACATATGCTCACCATAAACTTATAATGGGTGTCTTGCTGTAAAAAAACGCATTGCGCGCGCATGCGTTTTTTTGAGGCAAGTCGGACGCTCAAAAAATGCAACAGGTTGCATTTTGTGCGCCCGAGCGCATACCGCAAAAAAACGCATGCGCGGTAAAACGCGTACAAACGCATGTGTATGCGCACATAAGCGCATCCCATGCAAAGTATAGGAAAAAAAAACGCATGCGCTATTTAGCGCTAAAATACCGCGAAAAAAAACGCAAATGTGAAACCAGCCTTAGAGATACGCACATAGTATCATCTTTTCCAGCTTGTTGCTGGCATTAATTCAAGACTAAACTCAAGCTAGTTATTCCACACCGTTCAGGAGAAATCCATTTCTCCGATTCTGTTGGCGCTGGAACCGTGAAAAACATGGGCTATGATGCTTAGTCAACGCAAGTTCCAGATATGTCAGTTTCATTTTTCTGTCGCTGACGGAGCCCAAGCTATGGCCTCTTTAATATTTCCCACACTTATATCCATGCACATGGTGAGCACAAAGGAAATTCTTTCTACTAGCTAATTAACATTCCTTGCCGTGAGGAGGGGAGGGGGAGACCGGAAAGAGCTGGTGTAGTGTTAAGGCCCCGTAGTTTTGTGACGTAGCAGCGATATTGCTAGCGATATCGCTATGTCTGATACTTACCTCCGACCGGCTCCCCTGCTGGTTATCGCTGATCGCGCGAGAACGGCCTGAGCCGTTTCTCGTCAGCTTCCTGCTGGGCTTCCTGCTGTGGAGACGAGCGACGCGGGCGGGAGGACATCAGGATCGCGTCGTCTGACAGGTAAGTAGCGACCCCCGACCGCTGCTATGTCGTTGGTGAGATCTGCCTGTTTGGCAGCTCACTATCGACCACTTAGCGATGCACCAGCGATCCATATCGTTGTCGGGATCGCTGGTGCATCGCTAAGTGTGACAGTACCTTTACAGATAGTGTGTGAAGCTGCAGTCACAAGCTGCAATGTGACAAGCTAAGAAAAGGAAGGGGGGTCAGCCCCCACACTGACATAGCATAGTTCAGTGTGTAAATAGAAGATTCTGCAATGTGATAATCCGGGGAGTCTTCCGTCCTATTTTACATTACCATTACACTCGCCTTCGTCATCAAGGAAGTACAAGACAAGAGGATGTGAAGGCAATATCGACCAGAATATTTTTGTGGGCAGAAGAACACGTTCTCTTCCTGTCCGCTCTACATATAAGAGGTGCGGTAAACCTACAGGCCGATTTCCTGAGCAGAACAAGGATCCATCCAGGAGAATGGGGCATGTTGTGAGTACTCTTGCTCGGAGTTCTGAGCCGAAGCTCCCTCTGCTCCCTCTGGTGGCTGCTGAGAGTTGTGGAGCTGGTCGGGTGGATGGACGTTCCACACCTGACAACGATAATTGGAGACCTGTGATTACTGGCTGAGAGCATATAATTGAGCTGGCTGCTCTTGGTGGTTGCTGTTGATTCCCTTAGTGTGCATTTGGAGCTCTTTTGTCCCCTGCCTGATCTGCATGGTTCAGCTAAGTGATTCTTTTGCTAATCCTTTGCATCTAATCTGGTTGTGTCTTTTTATTGCTTTCTGTTTTGCTGCTAGGGTTCAGCATGCTCCCTGCTTCATATGTTGCAGCTTGTTCAGTCCCGTGTTATGTTAGTATCTTTTTGCTTTGCTGCCAGTTTATACCAGAGTGCTGATCTAGCAGGGGTAAGATCGTGTGATCTCAGGTTTTTTTGTATATCAGTACTGTTGGACTTTTTCAGGTTTTTGTGCGTGATTGCAGACAGTATCTTTTCTCTCCTGTCCTGTCTAGACAGCTTGGGCCCCGCCGTTTGCTCAGTCTGTTCTCTGCCTATGTTTGTGTCTCATCTTGTCTCACCGACAATATATGTTTGGGGGCTGTCTGTTCCTTTTGGGAATCTGCTCCGTTGCAGTTTAGATTTCATCTCTCTGTCTTTAGGCTTAGTAGTCCTCCGGCTGTGACGAAGCATCTAGGGCATTGTAGGAACGCTCCACTGCTACTGCTAATTGTGTGGATAGGATCAGGGGTCTGCAATCTGCTTAGTTACCAACCTCTCTGGTCTTCTGGTGGCTTAGCCGCTTCCTGCCATCCTCCTCGGTGACCCATTCATAACAGAATCACCAGCCAAAACCCCAGACTCTAGGGTACTCAAAAGAAGGAAAGAATTGTAAAAAAAAAAAAAAAAAGTGTCAGAATTTTTTTCATAGATTTTTTTTCTCTTTTTCTCTGTGGCCATAGGAGAATTTTTTTTTTTTTAATAGAGACTAAGCAATTGTCCGATTGTGTTGAGCAGCTCGCTGCTGAAGTGCGGGGAATTTCTGCCTATCTCACTCAATCATCTGCTGTAGAACCAAAGATCCCTACTCCTGATGTGTTTTCTGGGGATCGGTCTAATTTTTTGAATTTCAAGAATAACTGTAAACTATTTCTTGCCTTGAAGCCTAAAGGCCCCGTCACACTAAGCGACTTACCAGCGATCCCAACACCGATATGAAGGTGTCAGGATCGCTAGTAAGTCGCTATGTGATCGCTGGTGAGCTGTTACACAGACATCTTCACCAGCGATCAGCACAGCGATGCCGAGCGCCCGGCATCGCTTGCCATCGCTGTAAAAAATAGAATCAAAATAAAAAATATAGTTTTATTCTCACCTTCCGACATCCCGCGCAGCATTCCCCTCTCCACGCTCCGGTCCCAGTGATCCTTTGCACGAATGACCGCGAGATGTCACGGTCTCGAGGGACAACAAAGTCTCGCGGTCATTCGTGCAAAGGATCACTGGGACCGGAGCGTGGAGAGAGGCAGGATGGCTGAACGGGACGTCGGAAGGTGAGAATAACTATATTTTTTATTTTTTTTATTATTTTTTACACCTGATCGCTGGTCTCCAGCTGTCACACACAGCGATGTGTGCTGGCCAGCGGGAGACCAGCGACCAAAGAAATGTCCAGAGGTTTCTTCCAGCGATCAGCGATACCGGCAGGGGGGCCGCTCGCTGATCGCTGTCACACATAGCGATCTCGCTGGTGAGATCGCTGTTACGTCACAAAAGTTGTGACTCAGCAGCGATCTCGCTACCGAGATCGCTTAGTGAGACGGGGCCTTAATTCATCGGGGAGCTCGGTGCAGCAGGTTAAAATTATCATCTCCCTGCTGCGCGGCGATCCCCAGGATTGGGCTTTTTCTCTGACACCTGGAAATCCTATTTTGGCTAATGTGGATGGGTTTTTTCAGGCCCTGGGGTTGTTGTATGATGAACCTAATGCTATTGATCAAGCTGAGAAGACCTTATTGGCATTGAACCAGGGTCAGGATGCTGCGGAGTTATATTGCCAGAAGTTCCGAAGGTGGGTGGTCCTTACTAAATGGAATGATGATGCCCTAGCAGCTCTCTTTCGGAAAGGTCTGGCAGAAACCGTAAAGGATGTTATGGTGGAATTTCCTGTCCCCTCTGGTCTTAACGACTCCATGTCATTACCCATTCAAATTGATCGATGTTTACGTGAACATAAGAGTACGTGAGAACCAGTGCTGCCTTTTGAATAAACTTCTGAACCCATGCAATGTGATAGGGTTTTGTCTAGGGCGCAACATCAAGAGTTCAGAATGCGTAATAAGTTATGCTTCTTTTGTGGGGACGCCTCTCATGTTATTTCTGTCTGCCCTAAACGAGAAAAACATTTTGCTCACGCATTTGCGGTGAGCAATGTACAGCCTAAGTTTCTGTTGGCAGTTACCTTGATCTGCTCCTCGTCTACTTTTTCTGCTAAGGCCTTTGTTGATTCAGGAGCAGCTTTGAATCTGATGGATCTTGACTTTGCCAAGTGTTGTGGTTTCCCCATGGTGCCCCTTGAGAACCCCTGTTCCCTTGAGGGGGATTGATGCTACCCCTTTGGCGGAGAATAAACCCCAGTTTTGGACCCAGGTGGTAATGTGGGTCGCCCCGGACCATCAAGAGAATTGTAAATTTTTGGTGTTGCACAATTTACATGATGCTATTGTACTGGGTTTTCCTTGGTTGCAAACCCATAATCCTGTTTTAGATTGGAAATCTCTGTCTGTGGTGAGTTGGGGTTGTCAATGTGTTCTTAGTGACACTTCTATTTTCTACACCTCTCCCCAGTCTCAAGACGTTCCTAACTACTTGGCTGATTTTTCTGATGTATTTAGTGAGAGTTAAGGGCCTGTCACACTAAGCGATATCGCTAGCAATATCGCTATAATGTCACTGGTTTTTGTGACGTTATAGCGATATTGCTAGCGATATCGCTATGTCTGATACTTACCTCCGACCGCTCCCCCGCTGGTTATCGCTGATTGCGCGAGAACGTCCTGGGCCGTTTCTCATCGTCAGCTTCCTGTGGCGCCGACGAGCGACGCGTGGACGCGGGTGGGAGGACGTCAGGATCGCCTCGTCTGACAGGTAAGTAGCGACCCCCGACCCCTGCTATGTCGCTGGTGAGATCTGCCTGTGTGGCAGCTCACTAGCGACCACTTAGCGATGCACCAGCGATCCTGACCGGGTCATATCGCTGGTCGGGATCGCTGGTGCATCGCTAAGTGTGACAGTACCTTAAGTCTGCGTCTTTGCCTCCTCATAGGAGTTATGACTGCGCAATTGAGTTAATGCCCGGTTGTAAATTTCCCAAGGGTCGGCTTTTCAACTTATCTGTACCTGAACATGATGCTATGCAATCTTATATCAAGGAGTCATTGGAGAAGGGTTATATCAGACTATCCTCTTCGCCTTTGAGTGCTGGTTTTTTCTTTGTGGCCAAAAAAGATGGCTCATTAAAGCCATATATTGACTATCGTTCCCTTAACAAAACCACTGTTAAATATCAGTACCCGTTACCCCTGATTTCTGATTTATTTTCCAGAGTTAAAAGTGCTTGTTGGTTTACCAAACTTGACCTCAGGGGGCGTATAATCTTATTCGCATCAAGCACGGGGCTGAATTGAAGACGGCATTTAATACTCCGGAGGGACATTTTGAGTACCTGGTGATGCCTTTTGGGCTCACTAATGCCCCTTCCGTCTTCCAATCTTTTATTTTCCGGGACCTTGTGGATACGTTTTTGATCATTTATCTGGATGATATTTTGATTTTTTCTAGTGATTGGGATTCTCATGTGGAACATGTCCGGACTGGTTTCCTTTCTTCCGGGCACTAAGAATGTTAAGGTGGACGCCCTTTCTAGGAGTTTCTTTGCGGATTCTCTTCACGTGACCGAGCCTATGACCATTCTAAATGAGGGTGTAGTTCTTTCCGCCATCTCTCCTGATTTGAGACGTGCCCTGGAGGAATTTCAGGAGGATAAACCTGAACGATGCCCTATGGGAAAATTGTATGTCCCTGACCAGTGGAGGAAAAGAGTAATGTCTGAAATTCATTGCTCCGTGTTGGCTGGTCATCCAGGTATCTTTGGTACCAGAGATTTGGTGAGTCTGTCTTTTTGGTGGCCTGCCTTATCTCGTGATGTCAGGAATTTTGTGCAGTCCTGTGGGACTTGTTCTTGGTCTAAGCCTTGTTCTCGCGCTAGTGGTTTGTTGATGCCTCTGCCGGTGCCCAGGAGGCCATGGACCCATATCTCAATGGATTTTATCTATGATCTCCCTGTCTCTCAGAGAATGACTGTTCTCTGGGTGATCTGTGATAGATTTTCTAAGATGGTCCATCTTGTACCACTTCCAAAGTTGCCATCTTCTTCTGAGTTGGTGCCCTTGTTTTTATAACAAGTGGTTCGTTTGCACAGGATTCCTGAGAACATGGTGTCGGACAGAGGGGTCCAGTTTGTTTCCAGATTTTGGAGGGCTTTTTGTTCCAAACTGGGAATTCAGTTGTCTTTGTCCTCTGCGTTTCATCCTCAGACCAATGGGCAGACTGAGAGAACAAACCAGACGTTGGAGTCCTATTTGAGATGTTTCATATCTGCTGATCAGGATGATTGGGTCTCATTTTTGCCCTTGGCCGAATTCGCGCTAAACAATAAGGCTAGCTCTGCCACTTTGATGTCTCCTTTCTTTTGTAACTTTGGGTTTCATCCTTGATTTTCTTCGGGGCAGGTAGAAGCTTCTGCCTGCCCAGGTGTGGATTCTGTGGTAGAGAGAATCCAGCAGATTTGGGACCAAGCAGTGGATAAGTTGCCCCACTCTCAGGAAAAGGCCCAACGGTTTTCCAATCGGCATAGCACCATTGGTCCCCGGTAGTGTTGAGCATTCCGATACTGCAAATATCGGGTATCGGACGATATTCGCTGTATCGGAATTCCGATACCGAGTACCGATATTTTTTCAATATCGGATACCGGTATCGGAAGTCCCCATAATGCAATGAGCCACTGTTGTGGCTGTGATTGGCTGCTGAAATGATGTCATCATGATTCGCGGTCTGTGCTGACAGCCAGGGATCTGTACGGGCCTGCATGGGGCCTGTGCCGGCTGCCGGGGGTCTGTATGGGTCTGCCGGGGGCTTGTGCTGGCTGCCGGGGGTCTGTACGGGCCTGCCGGGGGCTTGTGCCGGCTGCCGGGGGTCTGTGCGGGCCTGCTGGGGGTCTTGTGTGTGTGCAGGCATCGTCCGATGGAACTACAAGTCCCATCGGGCGATGCCTGCTACAATGACAGTGATTTCCACATTAGCCAATGATGGGACAGTAGTAGTCCCATCATCCGGCTAATGTGTTGAATGTAAAAAAAATATATATATATATATATATATATATATATATATATATATACACATACTACATACATACAACATGCATACTACATACATATATACAGCATATATACAACATACATACATATATACAACATTCATACAACATACATACATACTACATATATACAACATTCATACATACTACATACATCTTCATATAAACTACATTCATACATACTACATACATACTACATTCATGCAACATACATTCATACAACATACATGCATATATACTACATACATACTACATACATACATACTACATTCATACAACATACATACTACATATATACTACATTCATTCATACATACATACTACATACATACTACATATATACTACATTCATACATACTACATATATGCAACATTCATACAACATACATACATATATACTACATACATACTTCATATATACTACATTCATACATACATACTACATTCATGCAACATACGTACATACTACATACTTCATATATACTACATTCATACTACATACATACTACATACAGTTGTGGCCAAAAGTATTGACACCCCTGCAATTCTGTCAGATAATACTCAGTTTCTTCCTGAAAATGATTGCAAACACAAATTCTTTGGTATTATTATCTTCATTTAATGTGTCTTAAATGAAAAAACACAATAGAGAATGAAGCAAAAAGCAAAACATTGATCATTTCACGCAAAACTCCAAAAATGGGCCAGACAAAAGTATTGGCACCCTCAGCCTAATACTTGGTTGCACAACCTTTAGCCAAAATAACTGCGACCAACCACTTCCGGTAACCATCATTGAGTTTCTTACAATGCTCTGCTGGAATTTTAGACCATTCTTCTTTGGCAAACTGCTCCAGGTCCCTGATATTTGAAGGGTGCCTTCTCCAAACTGCCATTTTTAGATCTCTCCACAGTGTTCTATGGGATTCAGGTCTGGACTCATTGCTGGCCACCTGAGAAGTCTCCAGTGCTTTCTCTCAAACCATTTTCTAGTGCTTTTTGAAGTGTGTTTTGGGTCATTGTCCTGCTGCAAGACCCATGACCTCTGAGGGAGACCCAGAGGTCACACTGGGCCCTACATTATGATGCAAAATTTGTTGGTAGTCTTCTGACTTCATAATGCCATGCACACGGTCAAGCAGTCCAGTGCCAGAGGCAGCAAAGCAACCCCAAAACACCAGGGAACCTCCGCCATGTTTGATTGTAGGGACCGTGTTCTTTTCTTTGAATGCCTCTTTTTTTTCTCCTGTAAACTCTATGTTGATGCCTTTGCCCAAACAGCTCTACTTTTGTCTCATCTGACCAGAGAACTTTCTTCCAAAACATTTTAGGCTTTTTCAGGTAAGGTTTTTGGCAAACTCCAGCCTGGCTTTTTTTATGTCTCGGGGTAAGAAGTGGGGTCTTCCTGGGTCTCCTACCATACAGTCCCTTTTCATTCAGATGCCGACGGATAGTACGGGTTGACACTGTTGTACCCTCGGATTGCAGGGCAGCTTGAACTTGTTTGGATGTTAGTCGAGGTTCTTTATCCAACATCTGCACAATCTTGCGTTGAAATCTCTTGTCAATTTTTCTTTTCCGTCCACATCTAGAGAGGTTAGCCACAGTGCCATGGGCTTTAAACTTCTTGATGACACTGTGCACGGTAGACACAGGAACATTCAGGTCTTTGGAGATGGACTTGTAGCCTTGAGATTGCTCACGCTTCCTCACAATTTGGTTTCTCAAGTCCTCAGACTGTTCTTTGGTCTTCTTTCTTTTCTCGTTGCTCAATGTGGTACACACAAGGACACAGGACAGAGGTTGAGTCAACTTTAATCCATGTCAACTGGCTGCAAGTGTGATTTAGTTATTGCCAGCACCTGTTAGGTGCCACAGGTAAGTTACAGATGCTGTTAATTACACAAATTAGAGAAGCATCACATGATTTTTCAAACAGTGCCAATACTTTTGTCCACCCTCTTTTTTATGTTTGGTGTGGAATTATATCCAATTTGGCTTTAGGACAATTCTTTTTGTGTTTTTTCATTTAAGACAAATTAAATGAAGATAATAATACCAATTTGTGTTTGCAATCATTTTTGGGAAGAAACTGAGTATTATCTGACAGAATTGCAGGGGTGTCAATACTTTTGGCCACAACTGTATATACTACATTCATACAACATACATACTACATATATACTACATTCATACATACTACATACATACTACATATATAATACATTCATACAACATACATACATACATACAACATTCATACAACATACATACATTCATTCATACATACATACTACATATATACTACATTCATACATACATACTACATATATACTACATTCATACATACATGCTACAGACATACTACATACATGCTACATACAATACATTCATACAATACATACATATAGACATACAGTACATATAACAGAGTACATACTCACCAATACTTGTCACTTTGATCCCCGAAGCCAGTGTCATCTGTGGAAAAATATGAAAATAAGCAAACAATATACTCCCTGATCCGCAGAAATCCACGCGTGTCCCACGCCGATCTCCCGTGAAGAACAGCAGCATCAGCTGATGCGACCGCTCTCTACGGGGCTCCAGGAATCCAATGACGGGAGGTAGGTATCCTTCCGCACTATATTCCTCCGACACTGTAAAAAAATAGTCCCTGGTCTCACTTTATGGCAAAAGCTGTGTGGGAACTTTCTCACACAGCAATACCAAAAGTGAGACTAGGGACTATTTTTTTTTTACAGTGGCGAAGGAATACAGTGCGGAAGGATACCTACCTCCCGTCATTGGATTCCTGGAGCCCCGTAGAGAGCGATCGCATCAGCTGATGCTGCTGTTCTCCACGGGAGATTGGCGTGGGACACGCGTGGATTTCTGCGGATCAGGGAGTATATTGTTTATTTTCATATTTTTCCACAGAGGACACTGGCTTCGGGGATCAAAGTGACAAGTATTGGTGAGTATGTACTCTGTTATATGTACTGTATGTCTATATGAATGTATTGTATGAATGTATTGTATGTAGTATGTATGTATTGTATGTAGTATGTCTGTAGCATGTAGTATGTATGTATGTATGTATGTTGTATGAATGTTGTATGTCTGTTGTATGTCTGTAGCATGTTGTATGTATGTTGTATGAATGTAGTATATATGTATGTATGTTGCATGAATGTAGTATATATGTATGTAGTATTTAAGTATGTATGTTAAATGAATGTAGTATATATGTAGTATGTTGAATGAATGTAGTATGTATGTAGTATGTATGTTGTATGAATGTAGCATGTATGTTGTATGAATGTAGTATATATGAAGTATGTAGTATGTATGTATGCTGTATGAATGTAGTATATATGTAGTATGTATGTTGTATGAATGTAGTATATACAGTCATGGCCAAAAGTTTTGAGAATGACACAAATATTATATTTTCACATGATCTGCTGGCCTCTGGTTTTTATGTGTGTTTGTCAGATGTTTTTATCACATACAGAAATATAATTGCAATCATATTATGAGTAGCAAAAGGTTATATTGACAGTTAGACTGAGTTAATGCAGCAAGTCAATATTTGCAATGTTGACCCTTCTTCTTCAGGACCTCAGCAATTCTCCCTGGCATGCTCTCAATCAACTTCTGGATCAAATCCTGACTGATAGCAGTCCTTTCTTGCAAAATCAATGCTTTTATTTTGTCTGAATTTGAAGGTTTTTGTTTGACCACCCGTCTCTTGATGATTGACCACAAGTTCTCAATGGGATTAAGATCTGGGGAGTTTCCAGGCCATGGTCCCAAAATCTCTATGTTTTGTTCCCTGAGCCATTTAGTTATCACCTTTGCTTTATTGCAAGGTGCTCCATCATGTTGAAAAAGACATTGTTGATCACCAAACTGCTCTTGGACGGTTGGGAGAAGTTGCTCTTGGAGGACATTCTGGTACCATTCTTTATTCATGGCTGTATTTTTAGGCAAGACTGAGAGAGAACCCATTCCCTTGGCTGAGAAGCAACCCCACACATGAATGGTTTCAGGATGCTTGACAGTTGGCATGAGACAAGACTGGTGGTAGCGCTCACCTAGTCTTCTCCGAATAAGCCGTTTTCCACATGTCCCAGACAATCGAAAAGGGGTTTCATCAGAGAAAATGACTTTACCCCAGTCCTCAGCGGTCCACTCCCTGTACCTCTTGCAGAATATCAGTCTGTCCATGATGTTTTTCCTGGAGAGAAGTGGCTTCTTTGCTGCCCTCCTTGAGACCAGGACTTGCTCCAAGAGTCTCCGCCTCACAGTGCGTGCAGATGCACTCACACCTGCCTGCTGCCATTCCTGAGCAAGCTCTGCACTGCTGGTAGCCCGATCCCGCAGCTGAAACACTTTTAAGAGACGGTCCTGGCGCTTGCTGGTCTTTCTTGGGCGCCCTGGAGCCTTTTTGGCAACAAGGGAACCACTCTCCTTGAAGTTCTTGATGATGCGATAGATTGTTGACTGAGGTGCAATCTTTCTAGCTGCGATACTCTTCCCTGTTAGGCCATTTTTGTGCAGTGCAATGATGACTGCACGTGTTTCTTTAGAGATAACCATGGTTAACAGAAGAGAAACAATGATGCCAAGCACCAGCCTCCTTTTAAAGTGTCCAGTGGTGTCATTCTTACTTAATCATGACAGATTGATCTCCAGCCCTGTCCTCATCAACACCCACACCTGTGTTAATGGAGAAATCACTGAAACGATGTTAGCTGGTCCTTTTAAGGCAGGGCTGCAATGATGTTGAAATGTGTTTAGGGGGATAAAGTTAATTTTCTAGGCAAATATTGACTTTGCAAGTAATTGCTGTTAAGCTGATCACTCTTTATAACATTCTGGAGTATATGCAAATTGCCATTAGAAAAAATGAAGCAGTAGACTTTGTAAAAATTAATATTGGTGTCATTCTCAAAACTTTTGGCCATGACTGTATGTAGTATGTATGTATGTTGTATGAATGTAGTATATATGTAGTATGTATGTTGTATGAATGTAGTATGTATGTTGTATGAATGTAGTATATATGAAGTATGTATGTTGTATGAATTTTGTATCTATGTATGCTGTATGAATGTAGTATATATGTAGTATGTATGTTGTATATATGTAGTATGTATGTATGCTGTATGAATGTAGTATATATGTAGTATGTATGTTGTATGAATGTTGTATATATGTAGTATGTATGTTTGTTTTGTTTTTTACATTCAACACATTAGCCGGATGATGGGCCTATTACTGTCCCATCATTGGCTAATGTGTCAATCACTGTCATTGTAGCAGGCATCGCCCGATGGGACTTGTAGTCCCATCGGACGATGCCTGCACACACACAAGACTCTCAGCAGCCGGCACAAGCCCCCCGGCAGGCCTGTACAGACCCCCGGCAGCCGGCACAAGCCCCCGGCAGGCCCGTACAGACCCCCGGCAGCCGGCACAAGCCCCCGGCAGGCCCGTACAGACCCCCGGCAGCCGGCACAAGCCCCCGGCAGGCCCGTACAGATCCCCGGCAGCCGGCACGAGCCCCCGGCAGGCCCGTACAGACCCCCGGCAGCCAGCACAAGCCCCCGGCAGGCCCGTACAGACCCCCAGCAGTCCTGCACAAACACGCACAGTGTCCGCCCACGCACCGCCCACACTCTTCCCTCCCGAACTGGATGTGCAAGTAAAGAAAGGGTTTTTTTAATTCCGATATTTCTGTCCCATTGACTTGAATGGGACTTCCGGTATCGGAATCGGCGATACCAATACTATTTTGAGTATCGGGCCGATCCGATCCGATATTTCTCAATATCGGATGGTATCGCGCAACACTAGTCCCCAGTTTAAAGTGGGTGATATGGTTTGGTTGTCTTCAAAAAATATTCCCATGAAGGTTGCATCTCCAAAATTCAAGCCAAGGTTTATTGGACCTTTTAAGATTTTGGAAATCCTTAACCCCGTTTCTTTTCGTTTGGCTTTTCCAGTTACGTTTAAGATTCATAACGTCTTTCATAAATCTTTGTTGAAAAGGTTTGTGGAGCCGGTCATTCCCATGGCAGTGCCCCCTGACCCTGTACTGGTTAAGGGTAATTTGAAGTATGAGGTAGAGAAGATATTGGATTCTCATCTGGCTAGACGGAGACTTCAGTACTTGGTCAAGTGGAAGGGTTATGGCCAGGAGGATAATTTTTGGGTCTCTGCTTCTGACATCCATGCCAAGAGATTGATTCGTGCCTTTCACCGGGCCCATCCTGATCGGCCTGGTGGCGTGGATGAGGGTTCGGTGACCCCCTCATCAAGTGGGGTTACTGTTGTGGGGTTCTCTTGCTCGGAGTTCTGAGCCAAAGCTCCCTCTGGTGGCTGCTGAGAGTAGTGGAGCTGGTCAGGTGGATGGAAGTTCTACACCTGACGACGATAATTGGAAACCTGGGATAACTGGCTGGGAGTATATAATTGAGCTGGCTGCTCTTGGAGGTTGCTGTTGATTCACTTAGTGTGCATTTGGAGCTCTTTTGTCCCCTGCCTGATCTGCATGGTTCAGCTAAGCAATTCTTTTGCTAATCCTTTGCATCTAATCTGGTTGTGTCTTTTTTTTGCTTTCTGTTTTGCTGCTAGGGTTCAGGGTGCTCCCTGCTGGGGGCAGCGCTGGGCCCTGCTTCATATGTTGCAGCTTGTTCAGTCCCCTGTTATGTTAGTATCTTTTTGCTTTGCTGCTAGTTTATACCAGAGTGCTGATCTAGCGTGGGTGAGATAGTGTGATCTCAGGTTTTTTTGTTTATCAGTAGTGTTGGACTTTTTCAGGGTTTTGTGCGTGATTGCAGACAGTATCTTTTCTGTCCTGTTTTGTCTAGACAGTTTGGGCCCCCCCGTTTGCTCAGTCTGTTCTCTGCCTGTGTTTGTGTGGCTGTCTATTCCTTTGGGAATTTGCTCCGGTGCAGTTTAGATTTCCTCTTTCTGTCTTTAGGCTTAGTTAGTCCTCCGGCTGTGACGAAGCGTCTAGGGTATCGTAGGATCAGAATTTTTTCATATATTTTTTCCTCTTTTTCTCTGGGGCCGTAGGAGGATTTTTTTTAATGGCGACTAAGCAATTGTCCGATCGTGTTGAGCAGCTCGCTGCTGAAGTGTGGGGAATTTTTGCCTATCTCGCTCCATCATCTGCTGTAGAACCAAAGATCCCTACTCCTGATGTGTTTTCTGGGGATCGGTCTAAATTTTTGAATTTCAAGAATAACTGTAAACTATTTCTTGCCTTGAAGCCTAATTCATCGGGGAGCTCGGTGCAGCAGGTTTAAATTATCATCTCCCTGCTGCGCAGCGATCCCCAGGATTGGGCTTTTTCTCTGACACCTGGAGATCCTATTCTGGCTAATGTGGATGGGTTTTTTCAGGCCCTGGGGTTGTTGTATGATGAACCTAATGCTATTGATCAAGCTGAGAAGACCTTATTGGCATTGAACCAGGGTGAGGATGCTGTGGAGTTATACTGCCAGAAGTTCCAAAGGTGGCTTAGCCTGTTTCTGCCATCCTCCTCGGTGACCCATTCATAACAGGGGCTTAGACCCCGAGGTCTTCCAAATACTAACCAGAAGATGGGGCCATCCAGAGGTGGACCTATTCGCAAGTGCTCGAAACGCAAAAGTGGATCAATATTATTCACTAAATCCAACAGATCTCTGCTTAGGTGTAGACGCTCTTGCCCACTCATGGACTTTCAGACTGGCTATGCCTTCCCTCCTTTACCAATTCTACCAAGAGTTCTGCAAAAGATAAGGAGGGAGAAGGTCAGGGTAATTCTGGTAGCGCCATTCTGGCCCAAGAGAAGCTTGTTCGGGACACTGGCCAACCTAAGGGTAGAAGGACCAATAGCACTGCCTCCGATCAAGAACCTTCTCTACCAGGGACCGATAGTTCATCCAGATACCGAGAGATTACATCTGAAGGCCTGACTTCTGAATTCTCAATCCTGAAGACCAGGGGATTATCAGAGAAGGTCATTAGGACACTACAAAAAAGCCAAAAGGCAGTGACCAACTCCATTTACCAAAAGATATGGAAGACCTTTATCATATGGAGTGCTCCCGAACAACCTGACCCACACCGACCGAACTTAGACCAGATTCTGGACCTTCTGCAGGAAGGACTAGAGAAGGGTCTCAAACCTAGCACCCTCAAGGTCCAGGTGGCAGCCCTAAGTTCATATTTTGACCAAACAATAGCCGACCACCGGTGGATCAGAAGGTTTATGACAGCAGCATCCTGCATATGTCCAAAAACTATGAATCCAGTTTCATCATGTGTTCTCAATGTGGTCCTGAAGAGGCTCACACTACCTCCATTTGAGCCCTTATCAATAGATGTAGACAGACTTGCCTGGAAAACCACCTTCCTAGTAGCAATAACTACAGCCAGGAGAGTGGGCAAGATACAAGCTCTCTCAATCAAAGAGCCCTACATGAAGATCTTACAGGACCGACTCATTCTACGTTTAGATCCGTAATTTCTTCCCAAGGTCGTCTGAGTTTCACAGATCTTGGGAGGTAATTCTCCCCTAGTTCTATCAAGAGCCGACAAATAGGGAAGAAAAACAGTTCCACACTCTGGACGTTCGAAGTATAGTACTCCATTATCTTCAAGTATCGGAAGAAATTAGGAAAGACCTGAACTTGTTGATTCACCTTCGAGGCCAGAATAAGGGGAAGAAGACTTACAAATCCAACTGGATAAAGAGAGCAATCTTGGAGGCATATCAGGTCCAGAACCTTCCTCCACCAAAGGATCTTACAGCCCATTCTACCAGAGCAACATCGGTCTCCTGGGCCTTCATAGAGCAAATATGCAGAGCGGCTACCTGGTCTTCGATCCATACATTCTCCAAGCATTACAGGCTAGACCTGATGTCGGATGAGGATTTGGCCTTTGGAGGAAAAGTCCTTAGAGCTATAATCCCTCCCTCCCTAGAGATTACTCTTGAGTACTGCTCCAGGTGTGCTGTCATGGGGGGTTACTAGAGAAAATAGAATTAGAGTTACCAGTAATTCGGTTTCTAGTAACCCAACACGACAGCATGAGTAATCCCTCCCTTTGCTTTGTTCATGTTCTTAAGAGAATAAGTATAATTTAAAGCATACATTCGTCTGTGGTCCTTTATAATAACACTGAGGGAGGGGTTATTTAACCTCTGTCATTTCCTGTCCCTATTAGGAAAGGGGTAACATCCCCCAGGTGTGCTGTCGTGGTGGGTTACTAGAAACCGAATTACCGGTAAGTCTAATTCTATTTTTTTTGTGCTTATGGTATATTTGCATGTATAAGAGGCTATGTGGGGCTCAAACTGTATATATGGAGACTATGTGGGGGGCACATGCTGTGTATGAGAGGCTATGTGTGGCTCACACTGTATATACGGAGGCTTTGTGGATCTCATACTGTACAGTGGCTTGACAAAATTATTCACCCCCTTAGCAACATGGACTTTCACTGTTTTTTTTTTTTTTTTTGTTTTTTTTTTTGAGGGTTTGCATCGTTCATGTCAAGAACATGGCTAAGACTGTGAACATTTGGTTTTCTTTTTCTTGTTAAGCAAACAACAAGTAGGACAAAATTAGTTAAAACTTCAGTGTGCTATAGTCATTATTTTGTTGAGCCTCCTTTTGCGGCAATTACAGCAGCAAGTTGCTTTGGATAAGTCTCTGATCTTTCCACATCTTACCACTGGGATTTTTGCCCATTCCTCAAGTCAAAACTGCTCCAGCTCCTTCAGGTTAGATGGTTTCCTCTGATAAACTGCAATCTTCAAGTCTGGATTAAGGTCTGGGCTTTGACTAGGCCACTCCTAAACATTTACATGTTTCCCCTTAAACCACTCAAGTGTTGCTTTAGCAGTATGATTTGGATCATTGTCTTGTTGGAATATCCCTGTATTTCCTATGTATATAGGAGGCTATGCAGGGGCTCATACTGTATATGGGAGGCTATGTGAGGGCTCATATATAGAGAGGCTATGTTGGGTCTGATACTGCATAGGAGGGTATGTGGGGGCTCTTATGGTATATAAGGGCTGTGTATAGGAGGATATGTGGGGGCTCATTGTATATAGAGGCCATGTGGTGGGTTCATACTGTATATAGGTGGCTATGTTGGGGCTCATATTGCATATGGAGGCTGTGTAGGGACTCATACTGTATATAAGGGACTGTGTGGGTTCATACTGTATATAAAAGACTATGTGCGTGCTCATACTGTAGATAGGAGACTATGTAGGGGTTCATACTGCATAGGAGCTTATGTGAGGGCTCATTGTATACAGAGAGGCTATGTGAGGGGCTCATACTGTATATATAGGGGGTAATGTGGGTGCTTATACTGTACAGGAGGCTATGTGAACAACAGAAAAGTTGTAATCAGTATTTGAGGCATTCTATCCAAAAGCTGAACAAAAACATGCCAAAACTAAATCAGTACAAATCATCAAGGTTCAAATAGAATCAATACAATCCTAAAAAAGTACTTGAACCAACAAGAGGCTATTTTAGGTATAAAAGTATAAAGTTTATTGATTAACAGTGCTAGGATGAAAGAGAAAAGGAAACACCTGTATAATTCTGGTTTCCTATTAGTGAACACATAATGATAGCTAAATAGTAAAGTGCCATATATTACCTCCTGTGGGTGATGGTGCCAGCCCCAACGCACATTTCGCAGTCTGCCTTCTTCCAGGGGTCATAAAACCAAGAGGAATTTGTGGTTAAACTCTGCGCTGCCGCAAAGATAATTCCAGGAGAATGTCACGGCTTCACAGTGCTTTATTCAACGCGTTTTGGGGGTCGCATGCCCCCTTCATCAGGAAATGCCACACAACATGTACATATATCACAGGTATATATAGATTAGTGAAGACGCGGAGTTCCAAAAAACCGAGCGCCAACAGATCAGATGACATAATGTCAAATTTCATTGGTCACACAGGGTTAATAGTTCCAATAGGTTATAAATAAATATTTGACAATATTATTGGTATCTTTACTTTTTAGGTTACAAGTCATGAATAAAAGTTTGCAGTAGCCAAAAAAAGAGAAGAAATAAAGAAAAAGTGAAAAAAATGATCTCCTCTTCCGGGGGTGGCATCACAGTGTAGAAGGAGAGGCCTCCGTCGAGTACCCGGGCCGGAACCAAGGGGACCGTCTTCCAGGTTCCTGGGGTATCTGTTTCCAGGGAGCAGAGCTAGGGGATGGACTGATGAGGCTGACAGGGCAGTTGGGGGAAGAGTCCAGAGAAGAGGGGTGGAGAGGGCCAGACTGTGAGTCAGCAGAACGAGGGAGAAGGAGGTGGAGACTTGGGGAGGGCCAGAGAGCGAGAGCCACGACCAGCTTCCAGAGAGGAGGACAGCGACAGGAGGGAGACTCTCGGTGGACTGCAGGGAGACGGCACCGAGCTTACCGACAAAAGAAGACTGCTGCCTCACTCCAGCTCTCTGCTGCGGCCTACTCGCGGCCGAAGCCATCTCACTCCAGCTCGCGGCTGCGGCCTCCTCGCAGCTGTCCGCAGCCATCGCCGCTTCACTCCTGACCACGGCGGTGACTCCTCCTTTGCCGCCCGCAGCTGCCACCTCCCCGCTCCAGTCCGCGGTAGAGACTGGGCCTGTGCCCGCTGCGGATCCTCCAGTGCGGCCTCAGACTGCGCCTGTGGCCTATCAACCGCCACTTATCACCACTGCCGCCAGTCCCTGTGATGGAGTTGCAGCCTCCACCCTTCCACTCCCAGGCGGTATCCCGCTGCCTCCGCTGGGGGACATCCCGCCAAAGAACTCTCCGCGGGCCTGTTGTGCCCCTACTCCTCCTGGGCATCGGAATACCCGAAGACTACGCCAGCTCTTCAGCGGCTGGGCCCAGTGGCTGCGACGCAGACACACCGTGGAACAGAACGCCGAGGGACGTCAGGACGGATAAGTGATACATAGTGACTAAGGACCTGTAGTCGGCCATTCCGCGGCCATATAGTGACCGGCCTTTGTCGGATTAGTCGTGTTCTCCCAAACCTTGTTTATGTGTATTGGCTCCCTGCGAGGACAACTACTGTTATTCTGTTGGTTGCGTAACAATAGCCCTAACGGCATTTTTCTATAAAAGTTAACGTTTAAAGTCATTTCTGTCTTGCATCTCGTCACTGCATCCTGCATACCTGCTATTACCACATTTGGCGTAGTCGGCAGGATGCAGTCTCCGAGCGTGGACAGTGGCACCCCAGGCCAGAGCGGGGCCATAGACACAGCAAGCAACTAGGGTCCCCGGTCCAGCATTCTCTGGGGGCTATGCTGAACAACCTGCCCAGGTTCTCAGGCTCCAACACCATGCTGTGGAGCTGGGCAGAGCGAATGCGAGGCCTCTTCCGAATGCATCCGATGACCTCTGACCTTCAAGCCGAGGTAGCTCTCATGGCATTAGAAGGGGAGGCCCGGGATTCAGTAATGTTGAGGCCCCGGGACACCGCGACACCTTTGCTAGGGTCATGCGGATACTGGAAGAGACCCATGGGGATCCGACAGATGTGGGAGTGTTGAGGACCCGGTTGTTCAGTCGAATGCAGGGAGAGGGGGAGACTATCACCCAGTATATGAATGTCCTCCAAGAGTTATACACGGCCATCGAGCGGAAGGACTGCATAGGGGTAGGACCAATCGACATTACCCTACGCGACTTGTTAGTGACTGGACTCCGAGACCCGTTGATAAAGCAGGCACTACGAGAGCAGGTCCGAGTGAACCCACATTTAGCTTTCTCTGAGGTGGGGAGTCAGGCGTGTGCACGAGAGCAGGAGCAGGGAATGACGGTCCCCGTGGGGTAGGGCCGGAGTGTGGTTGCTGTCGGAGAGCCCCAATGGATAGAAGAGATGAAACAAGAGCTGAAGAACATCAGGGACAAGTTGGCCAAAGTGAAGAGAAGAACCGAGGTCATGTCTGGGCGGTCTACTTTCAATCCCAGGCCCTGGGGGCCTCGCAATCCTTGGAGCAGCCGGCCCTCACAGCCCCAGTGCTATGAGTGCGGGGAGCTGGGCCACTTCGCATGAGAGTGTCCGCGGCGTGGGAGGCGCCCAACCTGGCCGCCTTTAAACTAGAGGGCTCCGGGCTGGGTGGATGCCGCTCGGTGCCAGAAGCCACGACATGGGTTGGTGGAAGTCCCGAAGATCTGGTCGCAAAGTGTCCGGGGGTATGGGCAGAAGTCGAGGGCCGTGCTGTACGGTGCCTAGTGGACACGGTCGCAAGTAACAACCATGCCTGCAACTTACTTTCGGCAGCATTTCCCTGAGGCAGTGAGACGCCAATGAGGACCCACGATAAAACTGGTAGCCGCCAATCAATTACCGGTCCCTGTTGCCGGGGTCGTTTGGGTGCAGATGACGCTGTGTGGCAAATCCCTCGGACGCCAGGGAGTGGTCCTGACTTATGGAGAAACCAATGACAAACATCCAGTTATCCTGGGCATGAACATCCTGCGGGAGTTTGGCAATTTACTCTATGACCCCACGCAAGAGACTCTGAACCTGTGGGATTCCCGCACGGCCCAAGGGCAGGTCTTCTAGCAGTTGGTGCGGGAGGCGCGAGTTCTCCAGGACTGCCAGGAGGGCGAGGCACTGGGCAAAGTCATTGTGCCAGCGGCTCCCCCGCTCATACTGTCCCCCCAGGCAGACAGTGGTGGCCCTGCCCATCCAGGCCCCGGTGCCTTTGGAGGGCGTGGAGATGCAGGTGGAGACATGCTACACAGAACGCCTGCCTCCTGGCATACTGGTGGCCCGCTCCCTGGCCACTGTGCAGAGAGGGACCGTCCTGGTGCGCTGTCAACCTAGAAGACCAAGACATCGTCTTAAGGCCCCGGGTCGAGATGGCCAAGCTGGTGTGGCCGTTGGAAGAGGTGCTGCCAGCCCCTATGGTCCAATTGAGGGTGCAACCCGAGGACCCTTGGGCAGTGACTATTCGAACTCTGCAGGCTGCTGAGTCCTCGACTCAGGAAAAGGGCCGAAACATCCTGGAAAGAACTTCTCCAGGTAGAAACACTACTACTTAGAACAGTATCACGGGGTATTCGCTAGCCACGAGGATGATTTTGGATGCACCACAGCAATCACGCACGGAATTCCCACAGCAGGAACGGCCCCCATACGGGAACGATACAAATTCCCCCACAACGATACCAGGAGGTAAAAACTTTACTGGCCCAAATGCTGCGGAAGGGGGTCATACGAGAGAGCCAGAGCCCCTGGGCGGCTCCCATCGTGTTGGACCGCAAAAAGGATGGCACCCTGCAGTTCTGCGTGGACTATAGAAAGCTGAATGCCTGTACCATCAAAGACTCGTACCCGTTGCCTTGTATAGAAGAATCCCTATCCGCCTTGGGGAAGGCGAAGTACTTTTCAACTCTAGATCTGGCCAGCGGATATTGGCAGGTTCCGATGTCGGAAGAAGACAGGGCTAAGACGGCGTTCATTCTTCCTATGGGACTGTTCGAGTTCAATCGATTGCCGTTCGAGCTGGCCAATGCCCCGGGGATCTTTCAGCGGCTGATGGAGCGGTGTCTGGGGGATCTCAACATCGAGGCCATGCTGATATACCTGGACGACATAATCATCTATGCCGCCATGTTTGAGGACCACCTGCGGCGGTTGGGGCAGGTGCTCGGCCGGCTGCAGAAGTACGGGTTGAAGGTGAAGCCCCAGAAATCCCACCTGTTTTGCACCCAGATTGAATATCTGGGGCATGTCGTCTCTGCCGAGGGTGTAAGACCGTCCCTGGAAAAGGTTGCTGCCATTCAGGGATGGCCTATCCCCGAGACGATAAAAGACGTGTGGGCCTTCCTGGGGCTGGCTGGATACTATCGTCGTCTCGTAAAGAATTTTGCACGCCGAGCCCGAGCCCTGCAGGACCTGCTAAAGGGGGCTCCTGCCGGGGCGAATGGATGAAAAATCCAGTGGCAACAACTGCAAGAAGAGGCCTCGGGTGCCTCCGTGTTAGCTTATGCGGATTTCTCGCAACCGTTCATACTACACACCGACGAGAGCCTCCACGGGCTAGGGGCTGTATTGTCACAAGTTCAGGACGGCCGGGAGAGAGTGATCGCGTATGGTAGCAGATCACTTCATGACTCCAAGCGAAACCCTGACAATTACAGCTCCTTTAAGCGCGAGCTCCTCGCGGTAGTGTGGGCCATGACGGAGCGGTTCGCAGAGTACCTGGCGGGCTCCGAAGTGGTGGTGCGGACCGACAACAACCCGCTGGCCCACCTGGAAAATGCCAAATTGGGGGCTCTGGAGCAGCAATGGGTGACCCGGATGGCCAAGTTCAACTACAAGATCATCTACAAAAGAGGAGCAGAATATGTGCACGCGGATGCCCTCTCCAGGATCCGGCACACAACGCCAGGGAAAAGTCGAGACGACGAATCGGAAGGAGAAGAGACACCGTATGCCCTCACCGCTGCTGTGCTCATGGCTGCCACACAAGAAGGACCCCCAAGGGGTGTGCTGGAGCAATCACGTGACAGATGGATCCAACAGCAGCAAGAAGATGAGGAAATTGGGCTCCTACGCCGATGGGTGACCACCGGCAGACTACCCACTGACGCCCAGAGACAGACTTCGTCTCAGGATATGTTGCTGATGCTACGCCAATGGGAGAAACTAGTCATCAAGAAAGGACTGTTGTATCGTAAGACAGTATCACGGGCGACGTCTGCAACAACTTGGCAGGTAGTAGTGCCCAGAGCCCAACTCAGTGAACTGGCACGGGAAGCCCACGAAAAGGGGGCTCACTTCGGAGTCGTTAAAACCTTGCAATGGTTGCAGCAGATAGTTTACCATCCGCGCTTGCACGCTGCTGTGGAAGAAATTTGCCGGGTCTGCTGCCTATGCGAACTAGCTAAACCACCCGCACAACGGGCCCCGGTGCAAACGATAGTGACCTCAGCACCCCTCGAGCTCTTGACGGTGGACTATGTGACCATTGGCCCTGCATACCAGGGGTATGAGCATTTTCTCGTCATGGTGGATCACGTCACCAAATTTGCCGTGGTAACCCCCACCTGAGATCAAACTGCGGAGTCAGCCGCCTATGCAATCTGCAAGAACTTTATCCAAGTGTACGGCTGCCCTCAACAGATACATTCAGATCAGGGAGCATGCTTCCTGGGGAAGGTCATGGAGGAGCTACATCGTCTCTATGGTATCAATAAATCTCGGACCACACCATACCACCCACAGGGAAATGGGGCCTGCGAGCGCTTTAATCGGACACTAATTCAAATGTTGCATACCCTGGAGAGTGACCGGAAGGCCCGCTGGCCTGAGTATGTCCCTGAACTAGTGTGGGTCTATAACAACGGGTGCACAGAGTTACCGGCTATACCCCCTACTCACTGCTATTCGGGCGAGAAGGCAAAGGGATCACGGAGGTAGAACTAAACTCGGAGGAACCCCAACCCTGGTCTGGAGTGTCATCATGGGTCCGAAACCATCGACACTGGCTACAGACCCTTCAGCGCATTGACCAGACAAAACTCCAGGACCTAGAGCACCCAGGGGGGACTCTACCTCCACCCACCGACTTTCAGACTGGGGATCGAGTACTCGTACTAGACCAGTGCCCCAGAACAAGCTAGAACCCCGGTGGGAAGAGAGTCCTTACCGAGTATTGCGCCGAATAAGTCCCGATGGGCCTGTGTACGAGATACGACCTGAAAGGGACGGGGCACTTCCCACTCGTACTGTGCATCGTAATATGTTGCGGCCCTGTACATCCAACAATCCCGTGCAACTCGAACCCACTCCTCAGGCCCCCGAGCCAATGCCCACGGTCTGGGACCTAGAGGACGAAGAAAATAGCCTAGCGGTACAAGCGGGCCATCTAATGAACAATATCTGAGCAAGTCATGCCAGCCCATCAGAATCGGCCAGTCCACCACTGGCCACCACCCCAGAAAACTCCACCACAGTCGAACTAAGGCGCTCCGAGCGGTCAACAGCCGGCAAACCCCCCAAACGCTACGAACAGGATCAATTCGTATGGCAACAGGAACTTTTGTCTCAAAAGGCCAACCCGAGCCTACCAAGACCCTCGCCCAAGGACTGGCGAGCATACAGGATGGGGGAGTGTAGGAGGAGAGGCCTCCGCTGAGTACACGGGCCGGAACCGAGGGGACCGTCTTCCAGGTTCCTGGGGTATCTGTTTCCAGGGAGCAGAGCTAGGGGATGGACTGATGAGACAGACAGGGCAGTTGGGGGAGGAGTCCAGAGAAGAGGGGCGGAGAGGGCCAGACTGTATGAGTCAGCAGAACGAGGGAGAAGGAGGTGGAGACTTGGGGAGGGCCAGAGAGCGAGAGCCACGAGCAGCTTCCAGAGAGGAGGACAGTGACAGAAGGGAGACTCTCGGTGGACCGCAGGGAGACAGCGCCGAGCTGATTGACAAAAGAAGACTGCTGCCTCACTCCAGCTCTCTGCTGCGGCCTACTCGCAGCTGTCCGCGGCCGACGCCACCTCACTCCAGCTCGCGGCTGCGGCCTCCTCGCGGCGGCCCGCAGCCACCGCCGCTTCACTCCTGACCACAGCAGTGATTCCTCCTTTGCCACTGGCAGCTGCCACCGCCACGCTCCAGTCCGCAGTAGAGACTGGGCCTGTGCCCGCTGCGGATCCTCAGGTGCGACCTCAGACTGCGCCTGTGGTCTATCAACCGCCACTTATCACTGCCGCCGCCTGTCCCTGTGAGGGAGTTGCGGCCGCCACCCTCCCACTCCCAGGTGGTATCCCGTTGCCTCCACTGGAAATTATATTCACTAAAGGGTTGAAACAAAAGCGCAATAGGGTCTTATCCGGGTAAAATGGAATTTGGAAAATGGAATAAAATTCTCATGGAATTTGAAATAAAATAATAGGTGACACATTTTATAATTTTATTTTTTATTTTTATTATCTATACATTAATTCCTTTTAGCGTATTTTTAATCATACATATGCATGTAGCATTTAATTATCACTCTTACAAATATTTATTTCGGAGATTCATTCCGATTGTTGGATTATATTTTCTTTTTTAAATTCGAGCACTCTCCTTGGTGTAGTGGCGTGTTCGCTGGACTTTGATCTTTTTTCTTGCCCTCACGTCGTGGGTTCATTTTCTTCCCGTTCTTCCTCATTTTTTATCATCTTTTTCCTTTTTTTCTTTCCTTTTTTTCTTCTTTTATCTACAAAATATAATAAAGATTTATTTTTTAATTAGGGAATGTTTAACCTTTATGAACTCTTGACGCTTGAATTACTTTGATCTTTGACCTTTGCGGCGCACCTCGTGTCTTTGAGGGCGCCAAATTTGAAACTTGTATGTATAAATGCGATGACAGCTCTCTGTAGTCATGTATCAACCCCTGAAGAAGAAGCGTTATGCTTCGAAACGCGTAGGGATTAAAGGGTTAACTTTTTTAACCTTGTGTGGTTATTGAATCTGTCTGGCAGCGCACTTAAAGTCCAAGAATTTATTCCTTATTGAACTGTTGCCTCCACTGGGGGACATCCCGCCAAAGAACTCTCCGCGGGCCTGTTGTGCCCCTACTCCTCCTGGGCATCGGAACGCCCGAAGACTACGCCAGATCTTCAGCGGCTGGGCCCAGTGACTGCGACGCAGACACACCGTGGAACAGAACGCCGAGGGACATCAGGACGGATAAGTGATACATGGTGACTAAGGACCCATAGTCGGTCATTCCGCGGCCATATAGTGACCGCTCTTTGCCGGATTAGTGGTGTTCTCCCAAACCTTGTTTATGTGTATTAGCTCCCTGCGAGGACAACTACTGTTATTCTGTTGGTTGCGTAACAATAGCCCTAACGGCATTTATCTATAAAAGTTAACGTTTAAAGTCATATCTGTCTCGCGTCTCGTCACTGCATCCTGCGTACCTGCTATTACCACAACACCAACAAGAGGAAGGTTTTATAGCCCAAATCAACCAATCAGGCTGTAGATAACATAATAGGCTACTCTAACAAAGCATTTGAGTGGTCAGGTATAAATGAGCTATATCCGGGACTTGATATGTAAAGTAACACACCAATTAAACATTCAGGGAGGGACTGACAAGAGGTTCATTGCAGATGGACATTACTAGATTTGTTTTTTGGGCGGTACCATATAGCCAACTATCCAATTGGAACTTACAAAGGCGTGATTGAGTCACCAATAGACCGCCCCTTTTAAATTCAATGAAGTAGTGCCTCACTAACATCAAAAAGATGGACTCAATCCCTTTATCTATGAAGTAACAGCCACACGCTCCTGCCACTTTGTCGGCGCACACCGCTCTGGCAGATGATTGGTCAGCGCATCGCCGGCCGCTACGAGACCAGCGTCCTGGCCAGGAGTCAAACCCCGACCACGTGATCACGTGGACGGGGCCGAGTCACATGACCGGGACGTCAGACCATGTGTCATGCCCCGAGACCACACTGACAGGCGCGTGCGCACAGCGGAGAGCCATGGACGTACGGTCCAAAATACAATATCCATTCACAAAGGATCTATACTTATAAAGGTACCTCCAAACCTAAAAGAAGGAATGCATAAAGAATATATCTATACAACACTATTGTTAGGCGTCAGGTTTCTGCGTCTGCTCTGCAGGAATCCAGAGCCTCACATTCTGCGGTCTCCTGCTGTCTATCTACTGCAGAGAAGATTACTTTGCAGCAGACTGCTCCAGAGACTAAATTCCTCTGTGCTCATACTGGGCATGCTCACGAGACGATCTCCCATTGGAGATCGGGAGTCATGTGCCCAGGTCCTGCTCCTGATCTCATTGGTCCATCTCGGAGATCTGGAAGGTCCTGCACGGCTATAAAAAGCACGCATGACCGTTCAGCCATGCGCTAGTATAGACTGTACTTGCTATGTGTGAATGGTGACGGACTTATTAAGAAACCCCTTCCCTCTGATATTACGCATGTGGATAGGGAATTAGTTCAGCAGTCAGCGCCAGTCAGTGGCAAGCCTTTGGTCACTGTGCACACCGCACTTCTGTGCTAGCGTCCGACATTAAGCCTGCTTTGTAGCTGTGTCGTCCTGCGTCAGTGTCCTACGCCGCGCTGCAGTTGCAGCCCTTCTTGGCGCTCGCAGTAGCGACGCCGCACACATGGTAGGTCTAGATGGATGCAGCTCCTCTGTCTTAGGTCCTGCTCCTGTGACCTGATACCGTGTGTGCATTTACCTGAGGCCTGTGACTCTAACAGGCTCAGCCTTTTGTATGTTTTTGTTGCGACGCCTCTGTGTGTGAACAGAGCCCGCTCTGCGCACTTCAGGTGAAGTCTAACCCGTGTGCATTATACCGCCATATTGCTTGTCTGTCATTACCTAGCAGCGGTGTAACATCTACTGCACGGTGGACCCCGAGCGCGAATGCACTTTATTATTTATTTTTCGTTAGTGCATTCCGCCATTCCTAACAACTATAATATAAAGATATACAAGACCATATTAGATAAGTTAATTCACAATACATCATGCATAATCTATATAGATCACCTATCCCATATGACAAACATTATATCACAAAAGCAAAATACTATACAAGATGTCATATCAGGTTTGTGTGACCAATAGGTATATAAGAAAATGTTGCTCCAATAGATTCTTTTGGTCCCATAAATATCAATTTCCAATATTTTTCAGCAAAAGCAGATGAATCCTTAAATCCAGGAAGGAGGATGTATCCATGGACCTTTCTTGTAATACATTCAGTCCCAGGATACTTGACTTTAGATATACCTTGAATGGGCAAAAAATACCTTGCTCTATAAAATAAAAACAAAAATGAATTAAAAACAAGGTGTGATAAAAATTGAGACAGATGACTCAGAGAAAAGGGACAAAACTGCAGGTCTCATTGAGTCCATGTGGATACATTGATCTGAGTCTAGATCCACTTGGTCTCCAACCGCACAATCTAATACCCAAAACTACTCCATCTATACCTCTAACCTTGAGGTCATCGGAATCACATTGATGGTGCAGTTTAAAGTGTCTAGGCAGCATACCGAAATGTTCAGTATCCACCTCCTCCTTGGCAGCAAGGATATCATGGATATGTTCTCTAACTCTAGTTTTTAAAGCTCTAGTTGTAAGCCCCCCATAGATCTTATCACATGGGCAACGAGCATAATAGATAACTGCTTTTGTAGAGCATGTAATAGTCTGAGTAATTTTGAATTCCTTGCTGCCATCAGAGGAGTAGAACATGGTTGCGTTCTCGATGTTCGAGCATTCCACACATTTACAACATGGGGAACATCCCCATTTAGGTCTTGGAGGTTGGGAGAAAGGAAGTATTCTCTGATCATTTTTATTGTAATGACTTTGGACTAGTATGTCCTTCAAATTCTTGCTTCGTCTTGCCGTAATACTTGGAGTGGGGGGCAGATATACTTTAAGAGTATGATCCACAAGGAGTAGGGGCCAATATTTAGCAAAAACCTGACTCATCAAATTCCATTGTGAGTAGTAAGTGGTGATCATCCTCACTTTATTGGACTCATCATTTTGACCCTTCACATCTTTCCGAGATGTATATAAAAGGTCATGTCTCCTCTGTTTACTTGCTCTATCATAAGCCAAATTGATTTGTCTTTTTCTATACCCCCTGGCATAGAATCTTCTGTTGCCCTTTGTTCGAATTCCTCATTAGATGAGCATATCCGGTGAATTCTCAAAAATTGTCCAGTAGGAATTTATTTATGACTTGTGGAGGGTGGGCCGACCTTGCATGTACCACAGAGTTTGTGGATGTCTGTTTATGATATGAAACAGATCAGTTTGTAAAAAACCTTCTTTATCGCATTTGACTGTGACATCCAAAAACTCTATTGTTTCCATATGAGATTTATGGCCGTGCCAGATCAAGAACACATCATCGATCTACCGCGCCCAAAAGAGGGCGCGGTCCATCGATGAGTGTCGATCTGATAGGAAGAGGTCCCTCTCCCACGGCCCCAGAAACAGGTTAGCATAGGAGAGCCCAAAGGCCACCCCCATGGCTGTCTCCTGGAACTGTAGGTAGAGGGTCCCCCAAAAAAAAAAAAATTATGTTTTAACGCAAAATCGAATAAGTCCAAAATGAATTGAGCTTCTTCGTTTTCAAGGTTGGTAGAAAATAAATAGTGACTTACCGCCCTCAGGCCATTATCGTGTCGGATGCTGGTATAAAGGGCTTCAAATCACCCGTATCACGGATATACGAGGGCAACATTTCCGCAAGGGGTTTTAACTGGGCATCAATGTATTTACAGACCTTCTCAAGAAAGTTGCCCACACCTGAGACAATGGGTCTACCGAGGGGAGTCTTACAATCCTTATGAATCTTTGGTAAGAGGTACAGAGTTGGAATCTTACCTTCTGTTACAATTAAGGCAGAACGCCGAAACGTGCGTTGGGGCTGGCACAATCACCCACAGGAGGTAATATATGGCACTTTACTATTTAGCTATCATTATGTGTTCACGCTAATAATTCCTAGGGAAACCAGGATTATACAGGTGTTTCCTTTTCTCTTTCGTCCTAGCACTTTAGGAAGTTTTATATAGGGAATATTTAGGATGTGCGGCCTCTTTAGTGTTTTACTGTGGGTTATGGTGCTTTTTGTGGTTTCCTACTTTTTAAACCATGTTCATGTTTTATGTGTGCTTTTTTGTTAATCAATAAACTTTATACTTTTATAAATAAAATAGCCTCTTGTTGGTTCAAGTATTTTTTCGGATTGTATTGATTCTATTTGAACCTTGGTGATTTGTCCAGACTTAGTTTTGGTATGTGTTTGTTCAGTTTTTGGATAGAATGCCTCAAATACTGATTACGTTTCTGTTGTTTACTATTTTCAGTATTTTTTCACAGTTCTGTTGTTGCAGTCAGATGGACTATAAGGCCAGAGAAATGTCGTGGCGGACTAAAGTCAATAAGGTCTTTCAAAGTGGGTCTCCTACTATTGATTCAGATGACCAGAGAGGTGTGATGGAATTGCAGGAGAATGCGAAACGTCGTTTACAAAGACGTATGAGAGTATGGTGGAACAAAGCATTTTTAGAAAATTATCTTGGTTGGTAAACAAATGATTCCTTGAGATCTCAGAGTTCAGGTCTTTCCATCCTTCCCGGTGGAGGACGATGACTTTATAAACAAATGGGAGGAGATATGCAGTAGTAGCTCTTTTAAATTTATGGAACTACTAATTGCACGGAACCAAACGGTGATTGAAGGTATAGAAAAAGACCTGGACGCATCATATTCACGCCTTAAATATTCGGTTCCTAATGAAAAATTGACAACTTTTAATGAACAAATGGAAGCCTGTCTGGATACAAGGGAGAAATAGATTAGGATACACAATCCAAGAAACTTATGATGGAAATTTCTGACTATACCCAAAAAAAAGTATATAGGTGGAGAAAAGTAGTAGGTAGTTTCAAACCTAATAGGACAGTATCTATGTCATCCCTATCGTCAGTCAGTGGACAATCTGATACTTCAGTGAAGTCTGAGATCCCTATGAATACCAGATTGGGGAGAAAGAAGAATACGCGTCTAGGAGAATATCGGCAAATAGGCAACTAATCTAAACAGCCTAAAAATGATTCCAATGATCATAAGGTAATGTAATTTACCTGATCATGTCTTTTCAGCCCTTGATTTGTCTTTGCTATCTAGGGGACTTACGTTCTTACCAAGTACACATTTTGACCTTTTTACAGTAATCAAAGACTTGCACATCTTTGGCCGTTCTTTGATATTTAAGAAATGGTTCCATAATAATGAGTTACACCAGATGTTTCCAACACATGAAGAACATTTGACCTTACAGACCTTGGAGGAACTATCAAGGGAAAATGAAGGATTGGAAATGGGTAAGGTACCCAGTTTATATCAAAGATCAAGTAAGTTTCCACTCTTGTCCGCATGTCCTAACGTTGATCTATTTGTCCAGTTTGTCTAGGAGAAATTAGAGTGTATACCATCAGGAATTTATAAAGACAATTGGACATCTGAGGAAAGAAAAAGTCTTAATAGACTTAAGCAACTACAAGACGTTATTTATAAACCTGCGGACAAGGGTGGTAACATTGTGATATGACATTATAGGTTATATGAAGCAGAAGCCCACCGCCAGCTACGGGACAAGCAATGCTACCGTAGGTTGTCTTACAATCCTTTAGTCATCTATTCTGAGAAATTAGTGGGAATTTTAAATTTATCTATTGACAAACATATTATTTCCAAACAGTTACGGGATGTGTTAATAGTGACATAGGCAAAGATTCCAACTCTGTACCTCTTACCAAAGATTCATAAGAATTGTAAGACTCCCCCTGGTAGACCCATTGTCTCAGGTGTGGGCAACTTTCTTGAGAAGGTCTGTAAATACATTGATGCCCAGTTAAAAACCCTTGTGGAAATGTTGCCCTCGTATATCCGTGATACGGATGATTTCTTAAAAAAGATAGAATCTATCAGTGTGGAGGAGGGGGCAATTCTTGCCACATGTGATGTTGAAGCCCTTTATACCAGCATCCGACACGCAAGGTATTTTTAACCCATTCAAGGTATATCTAATGTCAAGGGTCCTGGCACTCAATGTATTACAAGAAGGGTTCATGGATACATCCTCCTTCCTGGATTTAAGGATTCATCTGCTTTTGCAGCAAAATATTGGAATTTGATATTTATGGGACCAAAAGAATCTATTGGAGCAATGTTTTCTTAAATATCTATAAGCCACACAAGCCTGATATGACATCTTGTATTGTATTTTGCTTTTGTGATATAATATTTGATGTTTGTGATATAGGAGAGGTGATCTATATAGATTATGAATGATGTATTGTGAATTAACTTATCTAATATGGTCCTGTATATCTTTATACTATAGTGTTGCCCATAGATATATTCTTTATGCATTCCTTCTTTTAGGTTTGGAGGTACCTTTATAAGTATAGATCCTTTGTGAATGGATGTTGTATTTTGGACCGTATGTCCTTGGCACTCCACTGTGCGCACGCACCTGTCGGTGTGGGCTCGGGGCATCGTGGGGCGTGACACATGGCCTGACGTCCCAGTCATGTGACTCAGCCCCGTCTACGTTATCACGTGGGAGGGGTTTGACTCCTGGCCGGGACGCTGGTCTCGTCACGGTCGGCGATGCGCTGACCCCTCATCTGCCAGAGCGGTGTGCGCTGACAAAGCTGGCACGTGTGGCTGTAACTTCATAGATAAAGGGATCGAGTCCATCTTTTTGATGTTAGTGAGGCACTATTTCACTGAATTTAAAAGAGGCGGTCTATTGGTGACTCAATCACGCCTTGGTAAGCTCCAATTGGATAGTTGGCTATATGGTACCGCCCAAAAAACAAATCTAGTAATGCTCATCTGCAATGAACCTCTTGGATGTCAGTCCCTCCCTGAATGTTTAATTCATGTGTTACTTTACATATCAAGTCCCGGACATAGCTCATTTATACCTGACCACTCAAATACTTTGTTAGTGTAGCCTATTGTGTTATCTACAGCCTGATTGGTTGATTTGGGCTATAAAACCTTCCTTTTGGTGTGATGCCACCCCCGGAAGAAGGCAGAACGCCGAAACGTGCGTTGGGGCTGGCCCCATCACCCACAGGAGGTAATATATGGCACTGACTATTTAGCTATCATTATTTGTTCGCTCTAATACTTCCTAGGGAAACAAGGATTATACAGGTGTTTCCTTTTCTCTTTCGTCCTGGCCTTTTAGGAAGTTTTATATAGGGAATATTTAGGATGTGCGGCCTCTTTAATGTTTTACTGTGGGTTATGGTGCTTTTTGTGGTTTCCCACTTTTTAAACCAAGTTCATGTTTTGTGTGTTTTTTTGTTAATCAATAAACTTTATACTTTTATACCTAAAATAGCCTCTTGCTGGTTCAAGTATTTTTCCGGATTGTATAGGAGGCTATGTGGTAGCTCATACCGTATATAGGAGATTATGTGAGGGCTCATAGCATATAGTGAGGCTATATGGAGGGATCATACTGTATATAGGAGGCTATATGTTGGCTCATATTATATAGGAGGCTATGTGGTGGCTCTCATGGTATATAGGAAGGTTGTGTTTGGGGTCTTACTGAGTATACAGGAGAATGTGGAGGCTCATTATATATAGAGAGGCTGTGTGGTGGGCTCATACTGTATATAGGGGGCTATGAGGGGAGCTAATACTGTATAGGAGGCTATGTGGTGGCTCATACTGTATATAGGAGGATATGTGAGGGCTCATTTTATATAGCGAGACTATGTGGGGGTTCATACTGTATATAGAGGCCTATGTGGGGGCTCATACTATAATATACAGGGTGCTAGTTTGGAGCTCATATTGTATATAGGAGGATATGTGGGGGCTCATCTACCATATAATCGTCTAATTCTGTCTGTAACGGAAATCCGGCATCACTGATTGGTCGCGCCCAGTCGGCCGCGACCAATCAGCGACAGGCGCAGTCTAGCCGTGAATTGGCGCGGCATTCGAACGATGCATGCCACTGCCACCGTCGAGAGATCTGCGGCGCTAGCCACTGATCTCCCGACGGTTGCCTGCCGCACGGAGGTCAGCGGCGACGCAGCCGGGAGATGATCGGCGCAGCGCTCAATGTGCTGATGGTACCCAGGGTCCGGAGGAGAGGAGACTCTCCTCCGGGCCCTGGGTACCATAAACCTGTAAAAACATAGAATTAAAATAAAAAAGTGTTATTCTCACCTTCCGACGGCCCCCGGACTCTTCCCCTCCTATCACCACGCGCCCGGCATCTTCCGGTTCCAGTAATGCTTTGCGCGAAAGACAGCTGATGACGTCGCGCTCTCGCGAGAGTGACATCATCTCCCGTCCTTCGCGCTAAGCATTACTGGGACCGGAAGATGCCGGGAGCGTGGAGAGGAGATCGGGGGCCGTCGAAAGGTCAGTATATCTCTCTATTTGTAACGGAAATCCCGCGTGCAGAGCACTGTGCCCTCCCGATGCAGTAGCATCGGGCCTTCATCTAGTACTGTTTATAAGGGACTGTGTATGGGCTCTTATGGTATATAGGGACTGTATGGGGGCTCTTACAGTATATAAGAGGATGTCGACATACCTCATTCTGCTCAATATTAAGTGATACAATTAATATGAATATACATCATGATAATTAATATTAATAGTGAGCAGAATTAATTTCCATCTATTCGTTCGGCCTCCATAACAGTCACTGTCTCTCATGTGGCCCCTTGGGAAAATTCATTGCCCACATCTGCACCTCGGACCTGATCGGAAGCCCAACATGGCAAAGCTAAAGCTACATTCACATAGCTGTGTCCAATTTTGCATCCTTGATAGACAGACTCTTTTTCAGTGATTTATATTAATGGAAGTGTCTTACATGAATACAGCATTTAGGCATTATAATCTATGGTGCTTGTTCACATGGGCGTGTATTTTCATGGACCGTGTGTCTGTGCAAAACTCGAAGAGAAATGCCCATTTTTTTTCCAACGGCTCGGATGACAAAGGCCAATACAAGTCTGAGTCCATGCAAAAAGTGTACAATACTCGGATGGCATCCATGTACCATCCGTGTGCTTTACGTGTTTAACATTGTATAGTATAGAAGAAGCTTTGTAATTTATTTCTTTATTATTCCGTGAAAAACGCTGATCAAATTGATGGTAAAAATGGACAAACGGACCAAACACTGATAACACTCTAAGGGCTCATACTCACTGGAGAGAAAATCGGACGAGTGCAATCCGATTAAAAATCGGATTGCACTCTGACCAATGTTAGTCAATAGGTGACATCTCACTTGCGATTTTTTTTTTTTCACAACCGAAATTGGACTGAGTAAAAAATCGCAGCATGCTGCGATTTGCTGCGATTTTCGTTTGAAAATCACCAATGCAAGTCAATGGATGCGATTAAAAAACAGACCAAAAATGGACCATCCGTTTTCTATCCGTTTTAAATGGATCCATTACCATTATGTGTCATAGAACACTGTAAATAGTCCTGTAAATGACTGTAGAAAAATAGTTGCCTAGAAAATAAAACGCATGGCATACGGATGAAAAATGGATGTAAAACGGATGGTGAGATTAAAAATCACATACAAAACTCATGACAATTGCATAGTTTTGGTCCGTTTTTTCTGTCCAGAAAACGGACCTTTTTTTTTTTTTTTTTTACTCGCAAATGAGTATGAGCCCTAATGGTAAAAAACGGGACACACCAACAAAACACTGACGACACAATGATGGTAAAAACAGACACATGGACCAAACACTGATGGTAAAAACGGACACATGGACCAAACACTGATGGTAAAAACGGACACATGGACTAAACACTGATGGTAAAAACGGACACATGGGCAAAACACTGATGGTAGAAAAGGATACACATACCAAACACTGATGACTGATGGTAAAGATGAACACACGGGACAAACACTGATGGTAAAAACGGACACATGGGCCAAACACTGATGATAAAAACTGACACGCGGGCCAAACACTGATGATAAAAACTGACACGCTGGCCAAACACTGATGGTAAAAACTGACACGCGGGCCAAACACTGATGGTAAAAACTGACACGCAGGCCACACACTGATGGTAAAAAGGGACACTCGGACCAAATACTGATAGTAAAAACGGACACTCGGACCAAATACTGATGGTAAAAACGGACACTCGGACCAAACACTGATGGTAAAAACGGACACGCTGGCCAAACACTGATGGTAAAAACTGACACTCGGACCAAACACTGATGGTAAAAACGGACACATGGACCAAACACTGATGGTAAAAACTGACACGCGGGCCAAACACTGATGGTAAAAACTGACACGCGGGCCAAACACTGATGGTAAAAAGGGACACTCGGACCAAATACTGATGGTAAAAACGGACACTTGGACCAAACACTGATGGTAAAAACTGACACACAGGCCAAACACTGATGGTAAAAACAGACACGCGGGTCAAACACTGATGGTAAAAACGGACTCACGGGTCAAATATTGATGACCTACTGATTGTAAAAACAAACATGGGCCAAACGCTGATGGTAATAATGGACACACGGCCAAACACTGATGGTAAAAAGAATCACACATACCAAACACTGATGACTGATAGTGAAAACGACACACGTGCCAAACACTGATTGTAGAACCGGACACGCTGGCCAAACACTGATTGTAGAACTGGACACGCTGGCCAAACACTGATGGTAAAAACGGACACTCGGACCAAACACTGATGGTAAAAACGGACACTCGGACCAAACACTGATGGTAAAAACGGACACGCTGGCCAAACACTGATGGTAAAAACGGACACGCTGGCCAAACACTGATGGTAAAAACGGACACGCGGGTCAAACACTGATGGTAAAAACGGACACACGGGTCAAATATTGATGACATACTGATTGTAAAAACAAACATGGGCCAAACGCTTATGGTAATAACGGAAACACGGCCAAACACTGATTGTAGAACTGGACACGCTGGTCAAGGCCAAACACTGATGGTAAAGAGGGACACTCGGACCAAATACTGATGGTAAAAACGGACACTCGGACCAAAAACTGATGGTAAAAACGGACACTCGGACCAAACACTGATGGTAAAAACGGACACGCGGGCTAAACAATGATGATATAAACTGACACGCTGGCCAAACGCTGATAGTAAAAACGGACACGCGGGCCAAACACTGATGGTAAAAACGGACACACGGGTCAAATATTGATGACATACTGATTGTAAAAACAAATATGGGCCAAACGCTCATGTTTACCCTCACTTGTCTTCCCTTCTTTTGAGGTCCATGCCGTCAGACTCTACACCCCCTTCTCCATGCAAGTGGCGGTGGTGTATCGTCCTCCCGGCCCCTCCCATCAGTTCCTGGATCATTTTGCCACTTGGCTTCCACATTTTCTCTCCTGTGACATCCCTACCCTCATCATGGGAGATTTCAACATCCCCATTGCTCTTCCCCTCTCCCCATCTGCTACTCACCTTTTATCTCTAACCTCATTTGGCCTTTCGCAGCTTACTAATTCTCCAACGCATGAAGACGGAAACTCCCTCGACTTGGTCTTCTCTCGGCTTTGTGCAGTGGATGATTTTGCAAACTCCCCTCTCCCGCTCTCTGACCACAATCTTCTTTCATTCTCTATAAAGAACTGCCAGGCTGCTCAGGTCACCCCCACTGTCCAGACTTATAGAAACATACAGGCCATTAACACCCAGAAACTTCTGAAGAACTTGCAGTCTTCATTGGCCCCTATCTCCTCCCTCTCATGTCCTGATTCTGCATTGAAGCATTACAATGAAACACTTTAAAGTGCCCTGGATGAATTTGCACCCCCTATAAATAGAACACCACAACACAGACGGCGACAACCCTGGCACACGGTGCAAACACGTTTCCTGCAGCGGTGCTCCAGGTGCGCCGAACGTCTGTGGAGAAAATCCAATCTACACGAAGATTTCATCCATTTTAAGTTTATGCTTAGAACATACAACACTGCCCTTCACCTCTCCAAACAAACCTATTTCAACACCCTCATCACCTCACTGTCCAATAACCCGAAACGTCTCTTTGACACTTTTCATTCTCTACTCAATCCAAGAGTACAGGCCCCAACCATGGCGCTCCGAGCTGACGATCTGGCCAATTACTTCAAAGAAAAAATTGACCAGATCCGACAGGAAATTATCTCCAAATCCCCTCATACCATGCACTGTCCTCCCTCCCCCACTGCATCTAACTCGCTCTCTGATTTTGAACCAGTCACAGAAGAAGAAGTAAGCAGGCTCCTTGCATCTTCTCGCCCAACTACTTGCACCAGTGACCCATTTCCGTCACATCTCCTCCAGTCCCTTTCCCCTGCTGTCACCCCTCACCTAACTAAAATATTTAACCTCTCTCTCTCTTCTGGTATTTTTCCCTCCTCATTTAAGCATGCCATCATACATCCACTACTTAAAAAACCATCCCTCGACCAAAACTGTGCCGCTAACTATAGACCTGTCTCTAATCTTCCCTTCATCTCTAAACTCCTGGAACGCCTGGTCCACTCCCGTCTTATCCGCTATCTCTCAGAAAACTCTGTTCTCGACCCTCTCCAATCCGGTTTCCGCTCTTTACACTCCACTGAAACTGCCCTCACTAAAGTCTCTAATGATCTGCTAACAGCTAAATCAAATGGTCATTACTCCATGCTAATTCTCTTGGATCTCTCTGCAGCATTCGACACTGTGGATCATCAGCTCCTCCTCACTATGCTCCATTCCATTGGCCTCAAGGACACCGTTCTCTCCTGGTTCTCCTCCTATCTCTCCGACCGCTCCTTTACTGTTTCTTTTGCCGGTTCCTCCTCCTCTCACCTTCCCCTTACTGTTGGGGTTCCTCAAGGATCGGTTCTAGGCCCCCTCCTCTTCTCCTTGTACACTGCCCCTATTGGTCAAACAATCAGTAGATTTGGTTTCCAGTACCATCTCTATGCTGATGACACCCAATTATACACTTCTTCTCCTGACATCACGCCAGCCTTTCTAGAAAACACTGGCGATTGTCTAAACGCTGTGTCTAATATCATGTCCTCACTATATCTGAAACTGAACCTGTCAAAGACTGAACTCCTGGTGTTTCCTCCCGCTACTAATGTACCTATACCCGACATTGCTATTTCTGTGTGTGGTTCCACTATTACTCCCCAGCAACATGCCCGCTGTCTTGGGGTCATACTTGATTCCGAGCTTTCCTTTGCCCCCCACATTCGATCACTGGCTCGCTCTTGTCATCTGCACCTCAAAAACATTTCTAGAATTCGACCTTTTCTTACTTTTGACTCTGCAAAAACTCTTACTGTTTCTCTTATTCATTCTCGTCTCGACTATTGTAGCTCTCTTCTAATCGGTCTCCCTCTTACCAAACTCTCCCCTCTCCAATCTGTCTTGAATGCTGCAGCCAGGATCATATTCCTCACCAATCATTACACCGATGCCTCTACCTTGTGCCAGTCATTACACTGGCTACCAATCCACTCCAGAATTCAGTATAAACTTATTACCCTCACCCACAAAGCCCTCCATGGCTCAGCACCACCCTACATCTCCTCCCTTGTTTCAGTATACCACCCTACCCGCGCCCTCTGTTCTGCTGATGACCTGAGGTTAGTATCCTCAATAGTCAGAACCTCCCACTCCCGTCTCCAAGACTTTACACGTGCCGCGCCAATTCTTTGGAATGCACTTCCCAGGTCAATACGATTAGTCCCCAATCCCCACAATTTTAAGCGTGTCCTGAAAACGCATTTATTCAGACTGGCCTATCGCCTCAACACATTAACCTAACCTATCCCTGTGTGGCAGAGCCAAAAGTTTTACCATAACCAGGTTCCCAGCATCATGTTCCCACATGCTTTATGCATCCATTAGCCCTCTGTGTCTGTACTGTTACACACTTAACATTATGGCTGGTCCATACAATCAGAGCAACTGTTACCACCCACCTTTCGTGTCTACCTCTTTCCTCATAGACTGTAAGCTTGCGAGCAGGGCCCTCACTCCTCTTGTTATTTGTTATAATCTACTGTATGTGATTATTGTTATGCTGTAATGTCTATTGTCTGTACAAATCCCCTCTGAAATGTAAAGTGCTGCGGAATATGTCGGCGCTATAAAAATAAAATTTATTATATTATTATTATTATAAACGCTGATGGTAATAACGGACACACGGCCAAACACTGGTATGTGTGATTCTTTTTACCATCAAACACTGATGACTGATAGTGAAAACGACACACGTGCCAAACACTGATTGTAGAACCGGACACGCTGGCCAAACACTGATTGTAAAAACGGACACGCGGGCCAAACACTGATGGTAAAAACTGACACGCGGGCCAAACACTGATGACTGATGGTGAAACTGGACACGCTGGCCAAACACTGATGGTAAAAATGGACACGTGGGCCAAACACTGATGGTAAAAACTGATACGCGGGTAAAACACTGATGACTGATGGTGAAAACAGACACGCGTATCAAACACTGATGGTGAAAATGGACATGCGGGTCAAACACTGATGGAAAAAATGGACACACATACCAAACAATAATGACTGATGGTGAAAACGGACATGCGGGCCAAATACTGATGGTAAAAACGGACACGCGGGCCAAACACTGATAGTAAAAATGGACACACATACCAAACCTTGATGACTGATGGTGAAAACGGATGCACAGACCAAGCACTGATGGTAAAAACAGGCATACGAGCCAAACACTGATGGTAAAAGCGGACAGGCGGGCCAAACACTGATGGTAAAAACGGACATGTGGGCCAAACACTGATGGTAAAAACGGACATGTGGGCCAAACACTAATGGTAAAAACGGACACGCGGGCCAAACACTGATAGTAAAAATGGATACACATACCAAACCTTGATGACTGATGGTGAAAACGGATACACGGACCAAACACTGATGGTAAAAACAGACATACGAGTCAAACACTGATGGTAAAAGCGGACAGGCGGGCCAAACACTGATAGGTAAAAACGGACATATGGGCCAAACACTGATGGTAAAAACGGACATATGGGCCAAACACTGATGGTAAAAACGGACATACGGGCCAAACATTGATGACTGATGGTGAAAACGGATATACGGACCAAAAACTGATGGTAAAACAGACATATGGGCCAAACACTGATGGTACAAATAGACATGCGGGCCAAACACTGTTGGTATTAAAATAAAAAAAAATTAAAAAAAAAAAAAAGACACACGGACCAAACACTGATGGTAAAAAAGGACACACGGACCAAACAATGATGAAGACACCAATTTTTCATGTACGTGTATAAACACAGAAGTGTTAATGAGGTCTAAAGCTGGTTAGACAAAATAGATGTACATTAACAGGACTGCTGACCATGTAATATCTATAGGGGCCTCCATACTCCTCCACTCGTTTTCAGATCAAAATTATGGCAACCCCATGGACTCCATTCTAACCAATGGCGCACTTTGGGCGCCATTAGTTTACGCCATGCCCGGTTTCAGGTTCTGCCAACATTTGAATATTTCTCTCTTGAGAAAACGATACAGAAATATCCAAGTAACAAGTGCAGGTGTGAATGGGGCCTAAATTTGGTCATTGGTCATTGTACATTGATCTGCTCCACAAATCACAGGTCTTCTCATGATGCTGCTCCATCCAATTTCTAGTCTTGCGTCACATTAAAATTACATTTTAAAAATAAATTCCAGCTGCACCAACAGTTTTCACAACTCAAATTTTAGGGTTCGGTAATGTGAATTTAACACTTTAATGAAGAAATTCTTCACAGTTTTGAACTGGGTTGTCCTAAATTCTCTAAAGATTTCTACCACTTCTAAAGTAAATCTGCTCATTAAAGGAGCACTCCAGCCAAAAAAATGATACGTTGTTATGCTTGATGCAGGGCCTGAGGGGGCGGAGCACATGACGCTGAAGTTTTCTCATTGGTTGTCTTTAGCGCATGTGTCATCTCCACCCACATGCCGTGGACCAGGCATATCACGGTCTAAGAGGATGTCACTCGCAGAAGAGGGCAACACTACCCCAATATGTAATTTTCATCTTGATTCGAGATTCAGATTTTTATCCTAGGGGAGTGTCCCTCTTAGTAATACAGGCTGGATGTGAGCTTTGTGTTAATTTCCAGGCTTTTGCTGACTTAACTTACCTGTATCAGCACAGCTGTAATACTGTACTTTCTTCACCACGTGTTGTCCATAGACTGTTTTCTCTGCCCTCCTTGATATACTTTCTCCCATCTTCAATGCAGATATGTGTATAACCCCTCTTTCCCTACCTTTTGTTATCTCTAACACTAAGAGAAGGGAAAACAGAGAGTCCTTAGAGGCAGGAGCTCTGATGGATTAAAAATATATCTGCAAAAGACAAAGGACTTGCAGACGACATGCTGCAGAAAAATGGTACAATATTTTAAACTTTGATTTTAGGAAATAAAGCAACAATATACAAAATGGGAAATTGTACATATCTTTAAAAAAATATAAATTTCAAAGGCGCACAGTACCAGGCTCAATGCATGAAGAGGTGTGGGGTATGTTCTGGGAAAAAAAATGCATGTTGTTCTAATCCTGTAAATCCCTTTAATTCAGAGATTCTCAGCATGTCCTGACACAATTTGAAGACCACAAAATCCGTGCAAGTGGAGGAACCCTACAAGTGTGGACAAGTGTCAAGTCCAATGGCAAAATAGTAAACCACAAGCAAAAAATAAAAGCACAAGCATCCAAAGAGCAAAAACCTCTTTTTATTACAGTCACATTTCCACGTGGTTTTGTTTGAACAATAGTTTTGTTTCGGGCAAATTCTTACAGTATTGAGGTTACTCCTGCCACACATCTTCCTGTGCCCCCCGTTTGCTTTATGGGGCCACCGGATTCAGAATAGACGGACAGACATGTTCATCAGTAACTTTAGAGAGCGGGGACATTAAAGTGTCACACTTTCCATTCCGCTGTAAAACAACCACTTTGATTATTTGGAAAATTCCCCTGTCTTGTGTTGGTTCACTTTTTAACTCTTTCTATTTCACATGGGATTAACCAAAGTAAATGTTAAGAACATGCAGGTTAACCATCGGGACCATTGCTTTTATTCCATTCACTTGGACTAACTAATAGCAAGGCTTATCTTTAATTATCCGCATTACATATGGGCAGTTGGCACCAGATTAGAACATTTATAAACAGCCATTACCCAATAACAGTCATAAAGGAGAATAGGTTATATGAAGGATTAGTTTGGAGGGGTGGTAAGAAAAAAAATCTGGATTTTAGTATGTGTATGACATAATAAAGGTGTAATAGAAGTTTCGCCTTATGGCCAACTTCAGGGGGTCTGTGAAACATGGTCCAAGTACAGACCGCGTTGTCTAGATAGGCCACAGGTCTCCTGATCCAAGAGTTCAGATCAGGAGACCCGCAACCAGTGCATACTTGGACTGTGTCTCACAGACGTCTAAGTTCAGTCTTCAAGGGAATCTGATTTTTCCCCCTCCTCGAAAAGTAACACCAATACCATCCTTTTTTTTTTTTTCTCCAATACTTTCCAAAGACATGATTATTAGCTCCAGGATTGGCCCAATTTTGTTAAGAGTAAAATAAAGATGGCTTGTGTCATATGCAAATTACTATTCCACAGTCAAGGAGGAGGAGGCCAATAAATCCCACCCCAAGCATGCCCAATTCAGTACGATTGATGAGCGCAAGCCTTGGGATAAAATAACCTATCCTCAGAGATGTCAATTAAGTCCGATTGAATGTGACTACGCCAACCACCACTTTACCAGGAAGCGTAAGTGTAAGTGGTTGGAACCAACACCCAAAGAAGTCCCATTTTGATCTTTAGCTATGGCGCATAGGAAAAAAAAATTACTAAATGCTAAAGACTATAGCAATAGATGCAGTCACAAAAGCACTGCAGTTTATCCATACCATGACCAACCATGAAAAAAGAAAAAATAACCCAAAAGGAAACTCCACCTACAAGTTTGATTCTGAATCTTCTGCTCCCCAGGAGCTCTCAAGGAAGGTCAAATTGGCTAATAAGAAGGGACAGGTCACCGTCTTAGGGAGCAGTCTGACTGCCGTTTAAATCAAATCGAGATCAAAACGCAAAGCATGGACTGGCCGGCAGCTATCCAGGCCCAAGTGAGACAGCTGCATAGAAACATATGAAGCTGTCATGTTAGGGTGGGGCGAGCCGCCGGCCAGTCCGAACACTGTGATCCGATCTCGGTCCGATTTATACGGCCATCTGACTGCACGTTTATCATGAGTCACATCCAACGACCACCAACAAGAGTCCGGTCTCCAGGGATCGGGTGGAATTTCGATTCGAATCCATATAATAGGAGTGAGAATGATAAATGTAATAGTAGAATGAATCATCAGTTAAGGACATTCTCTCCACCGGCTTTTATACTTTAGATCTCACAGTATTTAGCATTGAATTAGCAAATTTATCTCTTTTTGTTTAATAAAAAAAATAAAAGTAAAATATTAGAATAATCAGGTTTATTCTATAAAGTGCCATTACGCTCATGCCACGGAGGCTTACTAGATTTTTCAAGCAACTATATACTGTAAATATTCAGCTGATTCCTAAGCCTAAACCATTGCAATAGACATTCCTTTTTTTAACAGAGTTTTCAAAAGGTCTCAGCAAAATGAAGAGTTTAGAAAAGGGGTTTTTTTTGCAGTCTTTTCATGTGACAGTGCCTAGTTTGGCGTACGGTAGATTCCTTTAGGATCCAAACCTAATATTCAATACCTCTTCAGGAAAAAATACAATAAAAAAAATTCCCATACGAACAGCAAAGTGTTTTGAGAAGGATTTTGGAGCAGATCAATTAAAAAAAAAAAATCAGTTGAAACATAGCCTATACATATTAGATAGTTGTCGGCCGAACGATCATTGGACCAACAGTTCTCCCAACTCCCCAATACACACTCAGGCTTCTTATATTCTCTATTTGCTTTCTGCCTCCGAACAAGAATATCGGCCATTTAAAGTTAATAGGTTGGATCCTTCTCTGCCCCGACATCATCGGGGAAGAATCGGGAGACCCCCATAAAGATTAGATGGTCATTCAATCGTGCCGTAATCTGCAGATTCAGCCAACTTTTACAGTATCTAATGTGTACGGGCAGCCTTTATGCCTGAATCCTGCCGCATTCCTACACCCGTTTCCCTATGACAACACTTCCGGTCTGTGCTCTGCCCTTAGGTTGCATTGTTATCAAAGACACATTTTTGAAAATTTTCTGGACATGTTTAGATGCTGGAATATTGTGACCTGTCATGTCTCCCGATATGTCTAACTGAGCGACTACTTGTTCACACTCATGGTCCAACCAGTGCCAGTCTGTAAAGTTACACACCCCTTTAATATGGCCTCATTCAGACATCTGATTGTCTCATACGAGTGCTTTCTGTGATGTTCACGGATTGTACTCATACCTGTGATACTCCATGGGGTCATACTTGATTTTTCGGCAATTCAAGTCTATGGGTCCATGAAAAATTTGGACCCCACTCGGATGATTTTCACAGACTGTCAGAATGAAGGAGGAAAAACTTTTTATTTTCTCCACGTACGAGAAAAAACGATGACACGGACCATAATCTGATCAAAATAATGAGTCCGTTTTTCTGGTACGTGAGTAAAACTGAGGCCTAAGGCAAAAGGTAGCACCCAATTGTCATTTCATACAAATTGTCCCAGGAGGGATAACAGAGGAACAATCGCAACATGGAGTTATTAGAAAAAGATGTTCCAGAATTTTTATGTGCTTATTTATTAAGATAGACATGTCAGGAGCGAAGACAGATCGCTGATGGATGCAGAACAGTCCATATCCTATGAACAGGTAACACACATAGCAAGGATCCGAGTGATGAAATGCCCATGGCTGCTCTATTTTAGAAAATAACTGGAGCAGGTCTATTAATATTTTTTTAATTAGGAATCTGCTAATTAAAGGAAAACTCCATATTTGAACAACATGCAATTTTAAAAAAACGGAAAAATAAAAAAAAAACCTCTAGATAAAATATGCAGTAATCTGACAAGGACTTTGTGATCTTTATCTCGTACTTAAAGGGGTATTCCCATCTCCGAGATCCTATCCCAACAGGTAGTCGGTGTAATAATATTAGGAAATTCCTCCAGTTAGAAATGTAGTATAGTTCTTCTGATTTGCTATGTCTCTTTCCTCATGTGCAGGCATTGCAGGACCTTAGGTATCCATGGTTATGTCCATTGATAAAGTAAGTTATTTTGCTAGTTGCTAGTGGTCGTAGCCATGGAAACTAAGGTCCTGCAATGCCTGCACATGAGGAAAGAGACACAGTGAATCAGAAAAACTATACTACATTTATAATTGGAGGTATTTGCTAATATTGTTATTATTACACCTACTACATACTGGGATAGAATCTTGGAGATGGGAATACCCCTTTAATTTGATGTTTTCTTCTCCATAAAAATTCTGACTTCTGTTGGTTTTCAAAAAGCAGTGCATTGTGGGAGCTCAGATGACAGTTAAAGCTAAGCTCTTAAGTCACCCGGAACTCAACTGTTGTCTGTTTCCACGGGCAACCGGCAGAATTCTAAAACATCTACAGTTAGGAATGGAGGAACCACAATGAGCTGAATGTTGGTAGAAATCTGTAAATTAATGGGGTTTCCAACTTTGAGGCACAAGTCTGCAGTCACTATGCAAGAGGGAGGACTCTCCAGTGCTGGCAGCGGGTGCAGGTGGTCATGTGACTTCAAGTATGTGACTGAATTGAGTGAGGCCAGATATGTCTAGTTGGAATGTGGTCAGAATTATGCAAATCTGGACTCACTCAATTCAGTTGCATGGAGTGAAGGCACATATGACTAGTTGGCATGTGACCGCATGTATGCAAGTCTCATGCTTGCTGCTCCTGGCCCCAGTATTGGATTATCCTGACAGTGTGCAGTGTGACTGCAGACTTGTACCTTAAGGCTGGACAACCCCTATAAAGTATATGTAAAGTTCCTAAACTTTTATTGTACATGCTGTTAAAAATAGAGTAACACTTTAAACAATTGCCTAATATTTTAAAGTGTGTCAATGACGAGTATCTGGTATAGCAACTCAGCTTTAGTAAAGTGAATGAGGATAAACTGTAATACCACACATGACCTGTGGGCAAGAGTGGTGCTATAAAGCAGCCATGTTTTTCTAATTTTGGACAACCCCAATGAGTAAATTATGTCCGAACATACGGATACTCTACATCTGTTGTCATAGCGTCGCTTAGTTAATTTATTAAAAAAATAAAGTGAAACTTATGTTGTCCCGTTGTCATTTTTGCCTTTTGATCCTCTAGTGACTTGCATGTCCAAATGTAATTTTTTTTTTTTTTTACGGGTGATGCCTCATGAAGACAAGTAGCTCCTTAGAAACAATCATCCCCGCAATTAGCGGATTCATGTGGGTGTGGCTCTTGATTGCTGATTGGCTGATATTGCTACAGAAAAACCATAGGGTTAATGTGGTATTACAAGACAACCATTGAATAGCTGACCAAGACAGGCCAGGATCACCGGAGTGAGGGTCACTTTTAGTTAGAGGTGCTGAACTCTGGAGACTCTCGCTCTGTGATGTTCTATCACCCTATGGAATGGGGTGTCTTTGATCAAAGTCTTTGCTATATGAGACATATTTATAAAGGACTCATTTTGGGCTGTCGTGCAGGTTTTGGTGTGTAGGATCGGTCCTCACCTTCGTGACTTTTCTCGCACTGACATTTTCATTTGTTTAGAACTTGTCAGTGTCAGTCAACTCCGAATTACATCTAATCCATTATGTAATTAGCCACCAAATTCTACTAATTAGTGAGTAATTACCTGACTGTAAACCAGCTGCACTAACCTATGGCAATTTCGCTGTGAGCTAAACAGTGATCCAGCAAGTGGAGCAGAATTAACTGATGTTGTGCTACTGCCCAAAATTTCTACAAGGTAACAGAGGGAGATGACTTTTTTAAAATAAAGGATCATCCCCAAGATAGTAAATTATACCCTATTCATGGTATAGGAGATAATTTACTGATTGTTGGGGGGGTCTCGAAAATGGGGATATGGTGCTCACCAGCAGTCCCATAGTCAATGAATGGAGAGAAGGGTGAACGTTCAAGATGGGGCTCATAAGAACTTGGTTACTATGTTCCTTAGCCCATCATTGAACTTGAAAAGTCTAGGAGTTAGGAGCCTGTTACTTCTGTGCCCAAATTTGCCACTATGTTGGTAATATTTTTGATACAACAATGCACCCCCTGGTTCCACTTTCTAAGAGAATCATTAGGGTCCCAGTATAAAAATAACGCTTTATTCTAGGGAAAACGCTCCTTTTAATGGACCACAAGTACCACAGTGAGAGGCAAATCATTCCTGATTTGCCCACAATACATTTCGGATTGGAAGACAAAAGCTAAATTCATACAAACAACCCCAACTTTCCCGGAAGGAGTTTCTACTGGGACAACCTGTCACAATATGCAACTTTATCACAGTGATAGAGAATCCAGCCATACACGGCCTCCAAGGCTGAAACCGTTCACTACATAGGATTCTCAATGTGCAAAAATACTAATGTGTGCAGATCGTTAGATAAAACTCATCCCCAGCCGAAATATCCACAATCAATCCGTCATCACATGATTCCTCAAGTCTCACGTCAATAACAGTGCACACTAGACTGTATTGTTATTCTTGGGGAAAAAAAGCATGTAATATTAATTTGAAGGGAGATTCTACAAAATGTAGTCTCCCGCTAATCAGGACTACCAACAGACACCAGCAGAGGGTGACATCACTAAATTACCATGTATGGACATGAGGTGGGGTGACTCCGCATTGGGTAAGAGGGTTTGTGGCATTGATATGCACTCCCAGAATTCTGCAATGAAAAAAAATAAGGACATTTTTCCCCAAAAATAGTTAGGACATGTCCTAGAATGGTAATTAATTACTAATTTGGGACATTAAAGGGGTTGTCTGCTTAGGGCAATCATTTTTTGTTAGAAGGGTCCCGTGAAAAACTTGCCAACTTTTACAGAAGTCTTTCTGGGAGGTGGTAATTGTGCGGCAAAGGTTTTCCAGCCAAGCCTTTGTATAAGTCATGTAATCTCTTCACCACCCACATTTCCTTCTTGGCTTGTTTCATGTCCGATGACAGAGCATCTCAGTATCATTCACAAGAAACCTCCTGGAACAGCAACTTTTCTGGATGTTTTGGTGGCACTTGGAAGATTTGCCAACTCTTCTGAATATTAAGGGGTTCCTCCTGTTTTCCGGAAGAGTTTGTAAAAATGTAAAAAGTTGATCATTGGGTATTTGGGCAATCAGCTGAAATCTGTTGGAGAATAAAGCAACTATTGTGTAATTCACCTACAGAGCTCCCACAGGAGAAATTAGGCGTTACAAAGTTCTCATTAAAAATAATGTAGTGCATGGATATGGTGGGTCCCAAGAGCGTAATGATCATGGTCGCAGATGGTGAGACTGGGCTCGTGCAAGAGGCTGGCCAGCGATGGCTGTGCTTAATTCACCTGAATGTGTAACCTTGGACGCACATTCAGTTGAAATATACTGCAAAGCAGAGACCCACCAGATACCTGCACTGCAAGACGTCGGTTTGCCTATGACGGGCGACACCTGGCAGAGACATAATGTGATGCCTGTGCACACTGAAGTTAGCTGTTGGCTTCTGTGGCGCCTATACAGGGGGACGCCGCACGTCCAGGATTGGGGGCATTATACCATGAAAGGGCCTAGCATGACAGACATTATACCAGGAAAGCGTCCAGGATGGGAAGCATTGTACCAAGATGGGGGATATTAAACCAGTAAGGACCACATGATGGAAACATTGTTATAGGATGGGGTTCAGGATGGGGACATTATTACTGGAAGTTTCCCAGGATGGAAGACATTATTATAAGAAGGGGCACAGGATGGGGGACATTTGTACATAATGAGTATCATTATACCAGTAAGGGGCCAAGATGGGGCACATTTTTAGAGCATAATGCTCAAGATGGGGACATTATTACTGGAAGGGGGCCAGGATTTGTGACATTATTACAAGAAAGGGCAAGGATATTGGACATTATTACTGGATTGGGCCAGGATGGGGAACTTTATCACATGGGGGGTGAACACGCGTGCCTTTATATGATCTAAAATGCTACAGTGGCTCAACATCTGACCAACATGCAGATGAGGGTCCAGGTTAGATGGGGGACATTATTACACGATGGGAAACATTATACCAGGAAGGGGCAAAGAAGGGGAACAATGTTAGAGAATAGGGTCCAGGATAGGGACATAATTATTGAAAGGGGCCCAGGATGAGGGACTTTTTTACTGGAAGGGGGCAGGATATTAGACATTATTACTGGATTGGGCCAGGATATGTGATATTATTACTGGAAGGGGTCATGATATTGGACATTATTTACTGTATTGGGCCAGGATGGGGGGCAAATGCAAGTGCCTTTGTAGGACCTAGAATGCTACAGGGGCCCATACATCTGACCATCATGTAGGTGTGGGTCCAGGTCCAAATAAATGGCCCAGGATGGGAGACATTATTACATGATGGGAGACATTATACCAGGAAGGAGGGAATTATTACTGGAAGGGCCCAGGATAGGAACATTATTACTGGAAGGAGCTCAGTATGGGGGAGATTATTACAGGAAGGGGTTAGGATGGTGGACATTAGTACTGGATGGGGCCAAGATGGGAGACTTTATCACAAGGGGAGGAAAACGTGTCTTTATAGGATCTAGAACGTTACAAGGGCCCAGACATCTGACTAGCATGTAGGTGGGAGCCAAGGTTCAAATTTTGGGCTGGGGCCCATCCGACTCTAGTTATGCCACATTGGGTCCCACAAAGTAAGAGACACTGGTATGTAGCCGCTGTCGCAGACACAAATATACATTTTCTAAGTTGCCAGTGCATATCTTGCTCCATCACATTACCATTGTAGTATACAGGAATAACTACGTACAATTGTAACTGTACAGAAGGTGACAACATGGCCACATAGGGTCCAACACTGCAAGCAACAAAAATCTACTAGTCAATGAAATTTAACAAAAAGTGTCCAAAAATTAAAGTCCACAAATAACCTCAGCTTCAGCACATTAAAGGGTTACTAATCGACACAAAACTGGGCCACATGTAAAAAAAAACAAAAAAAAAAACGAGTTCAGGCAAAGACCTCCCAAAAGATGTCACTAGAAGGAACCAGATTCTATATTTTACTTCTCCAGGGTAGGTCAGAAATAAATGTAGAGTCAATTAATTGTTCAGGGGTCATCTGATTTACAAAATCCACCCAGCAGCCAAGAGTGTCTCTTACCTTGGAGGACCCAATATATTGGTGCATTACACAGGCAGCCAATTGATTGCAATAGGGAAGTGTAATGCTTCATTTTTCCTGCGGTGGTGCTGCAGGGAAATTGGACACTTTTTGCCATATCACCCCACAGTACAGATGATAAACTTGTGATCATCATGATCACTTAATCACCTTGTGCCCATCCAATAAAAGAGTCTGTCAAAAAAGACAACCAATTCTTTATTTAAAAGGTCATAATTGAAGACGATGAACCATAATCAATCCTGCATCAATGGGATAGAAAAATGCATTTTTGGGAGAAATGTTTTAATGCATTTTTTTCCATCAAACATTTGTGAATAAAATCAAATTAGCGAAAACACATAAAAAAAAGTATTTTAATAATGTCCTCAATAAAATGCCAATAAAAATGGGGATGAAAATTAAGAAGTGGAAGAAACTTTTAGAGTAAGTCCACACAGGACTAAATTCTGCAGCGGAAAATCTGCTAGGGATTTTCTTAGCAGTGGATGAGCTTTCAAATTTTATCTACTTTGCTCGTGCTATATTAAGTAGAAAAATACCTTGCTTATTATTCTTATATGGACACACCCTAAAAGTTTTAAAATTATTTTGGGGATTTTTTTTTTTTTTTAGATTTTTTTTTGAATATTTCTGTTTTAATATTTAGTTGAGTCATTGGCATCAGGATGTTTCCATGATGACGTCACTTACATGGTCGCCGTTTGTCCTCATTAAATAACCATATGGAAGCACAATAGAGAATTACTAAGCACAAAGGAGACACAAACTTGCCTAGGAAGGTCTTCTAGAAAATCTAATGGAATGTTTCTCCTCGTCCTTGTAACTTAGATCCGATCCCCATTTTCATCCAAAAGATGCCGCTCTATTCATTCTCTATGTGGCTGCCGGAAAAAAAAAGACGGGTGCAGCAATCGGCAGCCCCAAAGACAATGAATAGGAGCTGTGGTCACCCGATTACCCCCTCTAAGTGGAAAATAAATAAAAAGAAAAGCACAAAGTTGGTGCACTTTGATGCAAAACAGCACCTCGGTAGGTTATGTCTGGAATTGCAGCTACACCATATTCGTAAGTTTATCTATCATACCAGGCACAACCTATGGACAAGGATAGCACTGTTTCTTTTAAAAAAAAGAACAAAACATGAGTCAGACCCAATAGTGAGCAGTCTTCTAGAAAACAGCGCCACCTTGTCCATAGGTTTTGTCTGGTATTGCAGCTCAATCACATTCATGGACTTAACTATCTATCATAAAAGATAGACATGGATAGCACTGTTTCTTAAAAAACAAATAAATAAATAGACCTGCTTTGCATACCCCATAATGACCCTTTCGACAGGATTAGCCATGATTATATTTTTATACCCTAATTATAAAGTATTGCTGAACATACGCAGAATTATCATGGGCAGCAGGTATAGACGGAGTCTTATATGATATCTGGCCTTTGGAAAAAAACCCAAAAACAATTCTGGTTTCCTGGGAATGCAGCAGAAATGCCTTCTCATTGAGGAGTGTGACCGGCCAGCACAATCTAGCACAATGCAGTGTGCAGCTCCTTACGTTGCACATGCGATGCGTATCATGATTGGCGGATATTGTTGTCATGGCAACACCGGCCGTGCTTCCTCTGCAGCTTGCGAAAACTCCCAGGCGTTTTCTCAGAATATGCGTGTTTAACTATAAGTGCTTCTGTATACCAGTCTTAGTACAGATGATATACATTGCTGGTGGGACCCCATAAAAGGGGGATGGGAACGCTAGGGAAATACTGTAAAGAAGCCGCAGCGTGCGCCTAGAGGCGCAGCCCCTTCATTTTGAGCATTATTGAGGAACTAATTACATTATTGCTCACGGTGGGGAGACTCAAACTATTTAGCGCATCACAACTCCCATATAGATTCACCTCCGTTCCTCATCTATTAGGTTTTTTTTCCACTAAATACATTTATCACTTATCCAAAATTGCAGTTAATAAATATATGATTACTGGGGCACTTACCCCTTGGAACGCCACTAAGAATTGGGGTCCAAAAAAGCATGTTCGACCACCGCTCCATTCCCTTATATCGGATGGAGGAAACAGCTATGTCCACCAGTACTAAGGAAGGGGATAGAGCTGTGGTCGAGTGTGCACATCATGGCTCCATCTTCACAGGGAAAGTCGGGGAGAACAACAAGTGGCCAAACCCACAGTAATCATACATTCATAACCTCTGGTCATCCAGAAAAATAATCTCCAGACATACATATGGTATTTTCTCAGCTCATTCCAAAAAAAGAGCCAGCTATACAGTAAGATTGGCAACTTAAAGGGAATCGGTCAGCATATGGAAAGTAGTTGTGTAACAATTTAGGAGCTCGTCTCCTGATAAAAATGATATGTTTTTTTGTAGAAATCCGATATGCCAGTCAGGAGAAATCAAGTGTAGAAGTTATATGCAAATCATTGAGGGCGTGGACAGTTTCTGACACGCCCCAGTGCACTTCCAGCTTGAGTTGCATATGGCTTCTACACTAGATTTCTCATGATTGGCACAAAGGATCTCTACAAGAAGGTATAATTTTTATTGGTGAGCAAGCACCTATACAGCCATACCACTAGTTCCATATATAAAAAATATGCCGACGGATTCCCTTTAAGACTGATATAGGCTACTTGTCTGGTTTCAATTATTACGTTAACCTGGATTGAGTCCTTAAATAAAGAATTATAAAAAAAAAAAGACTGATATAGGCAGTATGTTCAAATCCTACTACAGAGATTTGAGAATCAAAATATTAAGGGCAGTAAGTAGATGAGGAAGCCAGGGATTATTACGTATCAAAGAGTAAGTAATGTAGGCCTCAACATTATCTCACAAAACACTCAAGGTCATCAGAATTCATATTTCTCTGTATTATTGGGGAGAGCAATAGGCTGAGGCTACGATGACGACCGTACTTAAACATTTGCACAATCCTACAGAATAAAGTGGAGAGACAGAGCTGGTGACATCACTAACCAGCATCAGTCCACCAGCACTGAAGTGGTCAACCGCAAAAGGATTCAAAGGTCTAAGATGCCATCTCGGACTTTTGGAGATGTTTTAGCTTCCCCATGCCTTGATGTGCCCACTGGTGTGTTAGCAAGAAAATACATTGATTGGTGACTACTTTGTCCCCAACCATGTGTGTTTTGATGGCACCAAGAAAGCTCTGGCAACTCTACAGGTTGAGGATCCCACCAAACAACGCCTCATATTTCATGAAAAAACGTCAAAAACGTTTCTGCATAGGATGGGTTATAACTTCTAGGCAAGGAACGATTTGATAGGCCTTGTCAAATTCTGAGAATATTTCCAATGGTTTAAAAAAAACAAAACAACTCCAATCCCCAAATAACTACATTTTGTGAAGCCACACAAACACAACCTAAGCTTTGGTTTCCCGTCAATCTTGAAGACCTTGCAAACCATGTGTGATCGCCAGAGCTTCTTAGGAGAGTAAATTCTGAACTAAAACATGCTAGAACCTTTACGGCCAGGATCAGGATACAGCTGAGGCTTGAAAAGCTTGAGGTTCCCTACTATTTGGAGCTAATAATTTAGAGCTAAGAACTGTTGGAACCTCATGGGAGTGTATTTCTATATATGCTCGTAGGTAAGAGCTTGGATATGAGGCATAGGCTGGGCATACTTGAAGGCATTCAACACCATGCATGGCAGTCCAAAGCTTTATCCAATACAGAGTGCTTTCCTAACTTCATGCTTTGGTACAAATGTAATGACTTCTGATGCAATATATACTCGGCTACATACCTAACGTCCTTTATTTGGTCAGAATCTTGATTCTTCCTTTTTTTTTTAAAGTCCAACCTACATTATCAAGAGTGATTTATTCAGGGTCCTCTAGATGAATGTCAAATCAGAGGTGTGAAAATAAAGTGCTTTTCATGAAAAATAGCTTAAACTTATGCCTTGGCTAGGACTAAAATGCAATTATGTAAAAATCCTAGTTTAGCAAATCTAAATATGGCTTCATCTTTCATCCACAAAAAATATCTTTTTTTTTCATTTTTAAGGACAGTTATAAGCAAACAATAAACTAGTTGATGTACACTAGGTCTATGCAATGAGACTGCACAAATAAATATACATGTACGTACATACAACGACGGCACGCCCGTTAGATGCAACAACAATAAACCTTTCAAAAATTCTGAGCGCAATTATATACCCAGCTAAGTGACACCAAACAAAACAGGAACTCGTGAGGGAAATACCAAAATCAAAGACAAAAAATTCTAAAAGAATGTTTAGAATGTCAGAGAACTTTCATGCAAATCCTAGGGAGTTCTGCTACATTCTCATGCAGGTTCATCAACACCACCGATTCAGTTATCAGCTTCAGATCAATTTATGTCCTCACAGAAAACAAATGCAAGAAACATACAGAAAGAATTAAAAGAAAATGTTGAAATCCAGGTTTCCCTGCATAGTTATAGATTGCAACCTATGGTTTCTGCGTAGAGAGGTTCCTTAGGTTCCTGTAACTGATGTGGAAGCTAGGTCAAAAGTCATGAGAAACCATAGTGGCAGACATACCGTAGCATACAAAATGTTTTAAAGATGCAGTCCACTCCTCAAATTATGTAAAATAGAGTAGTTAAATTCACAAAAGTGGCACATTTTGAAGAGCAATTCCTATGACTACTGATATTGTCATTGGTTGAGCAGGAAGAAGTCTCATATGGACAACGTTTATCAAAATAACTACTTAAAGCATAGGGACATCCTAGCACCCACTATGAGGAAGAGGAGCCTCAATTCCCACCGTGGAACACTAGCCCCATAATGGAAGAAGGTTACATGATGACTAAGCTCCAGCTGAAGCTCAATGCTCATGAACCATTCTTCCATTTCCGACCTGGATACCAGACTGATGTGTTCCCACACTCTGACCAAACAATGTCTACCAGGGTTCCTGTGTGAATTCAAGTGGTTTTCACACTGAATTGTCCTCCCTAGAAGGTGAACCATTTTATCCCCTAGCCCGGTTAATGCCTTTGGCTGGAGCTACATGGCAACTATGGCCATGATATAAGTCGTGTGACTAAAGTTTATTATGTGTACCTGCAAAATACAAGTGATTGGGGTCTTATTGCAACCCAATGACTGTGGCAATCAAGTCACAAATTTGCAGTGTAGTCCTAGCCTTGATTGGACAACTATCCATGTAAATTACTTCCACTTTATGTCTACCTGCATGTGGTGGTTGAGAAGCAGGACCTCTTCATGAGACAACCCCTTTAATGGAATGGGTGGTGGGATTTTTTTTTTATTTGGAGTTTATATAGCAAGCTAGGAGGAGCAGGGGCCAAAAAAATATCTACAGCTCTGGGCATATTGTTGGCTGTTAAAAAAAAAAAAAAGAAGAAGTTGTCACATTTCAAGAATTGGCTTCAAAAGCTATCAAGAATGCATTATTTCTACTAGTAAAAAAATAGAATTTTGTCCCCAAAAAATATAGGTCTCAAATGTTGGAAACAATTATAGGTCTAAAATGTTGGAACTATTACTGGTAGCAACATATAAAATACAAGTGAAAATTCTAAGCTGAAGTGAACACAATATTGTAAGTAAAAAAAAAAATAATTCCAAAAAGTTGACTTACTGAAGTGTATTGTGATCGATCGGGTGGCATGTTATCCTGCGCTGATTGTAGTCCTTTTTTTCTTCGTTTTCATAAGCCACGCATCTTAAGTGACCAATAAAAATCTTGGGGGTCTATATAATTTTCCATGCTATCATAAATGTAGACTTTTTGGATAATTTATGGAAATGAACGATTAGTATTGAAGCAATTACAAACATTGGAGGACCTCACATTAAGTAAACTTTTATTATTACTTTTACGATATTCATTTCAAATTTAATTTCTAATTTTATGTAAAACTATCCTTTTGCATAGGTTTAATTTTCACATCAAAAAGTTTGGCATCAAATATTCTAAAATTGTATTTGTGGCTATAGAAAAATAGGTAGCATTAGAACCAAAATTTCCTATTTTGATCATGTGAATGTTAACACAAAAAAATGAATAATTACAAGAATATCCTCCAAAATTTTAAATAAAAAAATCCACAAAGAATATTGTAAATTTGTCCAAATTAGAATTCTCTTACAATCAATCCACTTTTGTGATTTCAATTCCAAATTAATTTGAGAACAGAAAAGTTGCACAACTTTTAGCTGAAATTTAAGATTTGGAAAATGACCCTCACGAAAAAAAAACAAAGACCACAGATAGTTGGAACTGTCAGACACATACATTATCCACAATTATTTTTTTTACATAGATTTTTTTTTTTTAAATCTAGAAAACTAGTTGATTCCACAATTAAGAATGTGCTCGGGGACAAAATAAATGTGATCTGTAAAAAATACAACTTTCATATTTTACTCTAAGTGGAGCTGCACCTTTAAAATGCTGCTTTAGGTTCTGCTCACAAGCAAACATTAGGACAAGGTCTACGGGAATGAACAGGTCAATGAGGACCACAGTGGTAATTGGTACTATTGTCCTCATTGGACGTTCCTTAATTTGGCACAAAAATAGACACATTAATTCACCTAAAAACCAGTGACTGTAAGGACGAGTTATGATTATTCCTTGAAGTGCCCATATCAGATCCTAGAATCAATGACAATTAGCAATAAATGACACTCAATTCCTCCACTCCCCCAACACTACAGACACACAAAAGATAGAGAAAGTCTTGAGGTTTCCACACCTTGCACTTTTGAAATTATTAATGACACGTCTTTTTATAATTTCTGTTTTTCTTGTTTTTTGTTTTTACATATTTACAGAAGTTCAATGCTGAAATCAGATGCCTCAAGACATGTACCAAGGTCCTGGTTTTCCCTTGCAACTCTACCGTTGAGTACTTCACCCTACCAGATAAGGGCAGGAGCAGAAGGTGCGAAGGAAATAAAACTGGTTTCCTACTGTCTTCCCATTTCGGAAAATTAATTCACTGGGGGTTTTTTTGCTTTTCTTTTTCCTCAATAGGAAAGAAGAGTTCTACATCCCCTGTCTGTAGAGGATACGGTCTGTAGTTAGCCCCTCAAAGATGCCGAGGACTTGGGTGGCCATTATGATACAGCTTCTGCTTGATGTGAACCATGTTTCCACTGGTGTCGTCATACTGCCGCGGGTGACGTTTTCGAAAATCCCTTAAGTTACAAAACTTGGGAATCCACGACCAAGAGTTGTCTGTGAAGAAGAAAACACACTGAATATTTCATCCATTATTCTAAAACCCAATCAAGTTTACATTTTCATTCATTTTTGGTTGTCTCATTTTTGGACACTAAAGGCAATAGAGATGGAAAGAGTTGAAAAGACGAGACACAAACAGCAGCAAAACGAATGACGGATGTACCATAATAGAAGTCTTGAAGGCCCAAACATAAGACAAAATATTTTTAAGAAACCTCTATCGTGTGATCACACTCACCGAACCAAATCTACATCAACTCGAAAATGTCATTTCACAAATTGTTTGACATGTTGTAGACCTATCGTAAGTTTTGATGGGTGAAATAAATGAAGGAGGAGAAGCAGTGATCTGAGCAGAGTAATGTTCAGACACTGAAGAAACAGGATCTACAATACCCAGGCATTGCCATGAAGTCACAGGGATTACCATCATCTTCATTTCCTTATTCTTAGCAGCACCCGGAGATTATCACCCCATTTCTCCTTCAGTCTCTTCATCTTTCTTCCCACCCGAGCATGGTCAATGTTGATCATAGTGCTTATCCATGTGCCCTATGATCAACGGTGATCACCCAGGTGAGCGAACACTTCCATCTGTACTTTTACTCCCGCTTTGTTGGAGAGCCTCTTTCTCTTTTCATTACTGTATACCAATCTTAAAAATGGGTTGTCCATCTTCGAGAACAATTTTTTTTTTACCTTAAATTTATGCATTTTGGACTAAGAATATATTTTTTTGCAATTGTGTTTCATTAATATTTTTGCCTCTATAGCCTCAGTGTTTTGCACTGTCTATTGTTGGCTTCAGAAATAATTAGCTGAGAATCCATCAGTCAGACCATTCAGATTGAATGATGGCAGAATTTGCAACTCTTATCTGCCTTTTTCTGAGCTACTCTATGTTGAGTTATGACCACAGACAACATCAAAGTTGAATGTGCCAGGAAACAAAGAGCCTGTAAAAGCCAAACGGTGCAAAATTTTTAATCGAACCCAATTGAATTTTTTTTTTTTAACCCCAAGTAAAAAATAATGTCTCCAAAGATGGACAAAACCTTTAACAGAAACTGCATGGATTCAGTCTTGGAAGAACACAGCGGTTGGCTTATGCTTTTGCTTCTTTTTTTTCGTGAAGGCTGGTATCTCAGCCTCAGAACCATCACTGATCTTTGTGACATGTCAGAAGTTTTTCTTTAATCACATTTACACTTTAATTATCTAATTGTGGAAAGAAGTTGTTAGCCAAATAATGAACATTTCCCATGATGAGGCAATAGTCTACAAATACTCATAAAATGAGAGGCTTTAGCTACTTCCAATTCTCTTGACCCACAAATGGGTTGTCACTCTTGAAAAATTAAATATATGTAAGTGAACACGTACAGTACATAAGGGAGTGGTCTAATGGTGACAACTAGAGTTCAACAAAAAGATATGTAGGTCCCTGGTCCAGTGGTAATAGACTATGATCCCATATGATCTAATAAGAAAAAGAAATACAGAGAATGCTTACAGGTAGGACAAGTTTTGTAGGGCTCTTGTCCAGAGGTCCTGCAATTCTTTTTGCTAAACTCTAGCTGTCAATATTACACAAACCCAACAGGAATTGTGACTGCTGGTATTGTAGTGTACTGGAAACAAACAAAGAGATAAGAATGAAAACTAAAATTTCCTTGGCTAGTAACGTCAGTATGGCAGCATTAGTTTTCTGGGAAGCCTACATGTTTTCTTTCCCACAAAATCAATTCTGACTCTTATAAGGTTTCCATGATTTGGTGTTTCAAACATATCTGTTTAAAGATCTGAAGCCTTCGGACCAACAATTTACTTCCACAGTAATAAGAATAAATGTCATTCTTCTAAAGCTTAAAGTGGTTTTAAAGCAATTATCCTTATCTCAGGGAAAGAATAATGGAGATTCCTCCTTGGAAATTGTGTAGGTTAATGACCTTGACATAAGATCTGTTCCTTTGTGGTCTAGATACTTTGGTTTTGTTAAATGAAAGACTGGAGGTGAATCGAAGAAGAATCATGTGTTTTCAGATCATACCTACATGTTGGGTTGCAATAAGTCTGTATGTATTTTGAGGGGTTAATGTACAACAACCATAGCTCTTGGACTTATCAGTGAGTATAGCAGAGCGGGGACCCCAATATTTAAGATCCAAATGAAACCCTAATATGACCCCATTAACCAAATGATGTTTTACCTCCTATCTGGACTTTACACAACCTTTGGTCCAAAGCCCTATATACTTGTTTGCTAACAAGTTACCTGCAGTAACCACCGATCGACCAAACCGCTGCACGACCAGCTCTACCCTCGCCTACTGTATTATCACCCATCCCTTGAAGATTGTGAGCCCTCGCGGGCAGGGTCCTCTCTCCTCCTGTACCAGTTATGACTTGTATTGTTTAAGATTATTGTACTTGTTTTTATGTATACCCCCCTCACATGTAAAGCGCCATGGAATAAATGGCGCTATAACAATAAATAATAATAATAATAATAATAATAATAACAATGTAGTTCGTATTTGGACATGGGTGAAACCCCAATGATTTGATACGGATGACCTATCTTAAGGACACAAAATCAACATTATGACCCTGGACAGCCCCTTTTAAGTTTATCTATGGATACACCTTTGTGTTCATACACAGAGAATGAAAAATAGAAGCACAAAAATGGAAATTAACTTAAGCATTGAACTGGAAGCTACTGATGACCCAGTAATAAGACTCTTTGAAATGGCCTACAGCATATCCAAGGTGAGTTCAATAAAGCCCTCCATACACATTAGACCAAGGTTCAGTTAATAGTCTACTGTGTATGGGAGCCTCCATAATTGATTGTTGGAGGATTTGGGGATCTAGGATGTTATAAGTCGGACTAATGATCCTTTTGTTCTTCCTGGGATAAGCTGGTAAGTCGGATGAGATAGCTGTTGGCCAAATGAACAATCGGCCTTCACCCATCTAACTTGTATTGGGGGCTTTAGACGAAAATGCTAGATACCATTATATAGATAGATAAAAGTATTTTGTTAGACATTAGGAAACAGTTTGACTAAATTCACCCTTGATAGTCTGGATATTTAGTTAGCCTGGCTTTTTTTCTGACTTATGACTAAAAATGATGAACTGATTGTACATCCTAGTATCACAATATGGCGTGTGTGTGTGTGTGTGGGGAGGGTACGGACACAGAAAGAGGAAACGGGGGATGTATGAGGGAGGATGAGTGCAGACACAGAACGGCAAGTGGGGATTGGTGAAAACACAGAATGGGCAGGATGGATGCGAACGTTGTATAGGTAGTGAGGGGAAAATGTATGCAGCCCAGTATAGGTAGCGAATGGGGGTATGGGTGCTGACACATTATGGTGAGTGAGGCAATGAGTCCAGATACAGTATGAGTAGCGAGGGGAAAAATGTATGTGGACACAGTATGGGGAGTGAGGGTGATGGGATTTGTGCAGACACAGTATAGGGAGTCTGTGGAATGTGTGAGGAGGCAGTATGGAGAGCGAAGGGGTACATACATGAGAGACAGTATGGTTAGCAGGTGGATGTGACAGGAGACAGTATGAGGAAGTGAAATGTGTGAGTAGACTATCGAGGGGACTAGTGTGAGGAAACTGTAAGGGGGGGAGAAAAGTATGAGTGGTAACAGAATAGAGAATGAGTAGTGTTATGGGATAGCATTGGTGGACAGTGTAAGGGCACAGCCAGGGGGTGGATAGTAAGCCAACGAGGGTGTGTGTGATGGGGGGCACAGTATCGAGACTGGGCCCTATAGGGGGTGCACAGTGTGAGAGGACAATGTGAAGAGGGGTCCCAGTATGGAAAGGATAGGGTAGTGTGGAGGTCATGTACCATAAGAGGGACAATGTGTTCATCAAATTTTGTGCAGGGAATATAGTGAGGGACAATTATTTATTCAGGCATAGGGCAGAAATTTTTATTCAAGAGCATTATAATAACACTCTTATTTTTAAGGGCATCTTGTAGGGAAGTGCTGCAGGAGATCAGAGCAGATGCAAGTTTGCAGAGAAGAGCTGTCGCTGTGAAAAGTCATCATGGAGTCTGGACAAGATGAAGAAAAGAAAGGGAGCGACTCCATTCAGAGACATCATCTATCAGGTACCTGGATGTTAATATTTTTTGTGATACTGAATGTCATGTTTTTATTTATGTTAGGATTCGGAACATTAAAAGGGTTGCCCAAGCTTGTGATGAGTCTATAGTGACTCTATTTAACTGCAGATTTCTGATTTCTCACAGAGCACACTGCACACTGTCAGTATTCTCTGGTGATGGTGATTTGTATACATGCAGTCACGTGCGGACTAGATATTGTGTGACATCACACTATGAAAATTAATTGAGCGAGGCTGAACACGTCTAGTCGGAAAGTGCCAGAAGTACACAAATCTCATACTTGTGCTGACATGACTGTCCACTCTTGCCACTGGCAAGTGAAAATCCTAAAATGTGCAGTGCATGCACTCTGAGAACGTAGAGTGACTGCAGATTTTCATCTCAAACCTGGACAATCCTTTTAATTATAAAATGAAGCCCTGTAACATGCCAATCCTAACAGCATGCAATATACTCACTTTCAGGATTCAGCCCAGCTTGTTGGTACCAGCAGTCATTACATGGCCACATCACTCATATGCGATTGTCATACAGTCAAGTGACAACTAGCTTTCTTCCTGATTCTCTCAGCTTTGTCACTGAACAATGAGAGAACTAGAGAGAGCAGCTAGTAGGCACATGACTAACTGTGCAAATTAAATATGTGTTGGAGGGGGAGGGTGCGCCAAACTGAGTTTTTACCCTATTAAATGCACCAATTATATTGCTTTGCTCTTCCCACTTGCCCTGAGGCTACGGCAAGTGGGGTAAGATTTGTGGGCTTGATGTCACCTTTGCATTGTCAGGTGACATCAAGCTCAGGGGTTAGCAATGGAGAGGCATCTGTAAGACAGCCCCATTACTAACCCCATAGTGATATTGTAAATAAAAAAACACCCAGAATAAAGACCTTTATTCAAAATAAAAATCCACACCTTTTTACAAATTTATTTAAAAATAAAAAAGTTATAATCACCTCACACCCATTCAATTGAAGCTTGTCACCGGTAAAAAAAAACCCAGAAAATATTAAACAACCATGATACTCAACTTACGCCCAATCCATTGAAGCCCTTGACCACTGTAAAAAATGAAAATAATAAACAACAAAAATACTCACCTTATGCCCATTCCATTAAATCCCTTGTCCCTCGTAAAAAGAAAAAATAATAACTATATCCCTACCTGTCCGAAGTGAAGATGTCCCATGCCAAAATCCTTGTCTGCGATATGTGGTTTACAACCTGGATGGTGCCATGATGCAACTGTCCAGGCTGAAAACCATGGGAGAATGAGGTGCTGCGAGTGAAGTCTCAGTGACTAACGGTGACATCATTGAGGTTACTGCAGGTCACTGAGGCTGCGTTCCCACTGTACTTCACTGTGAGCCGGGACAATGAATTTCGGTGACCTAAATGAGATCACCATGAGAATTTTCCAATATCCATGGCCCCTTACTAACCTGAGAATACCAGCCACCAGCTGTCTGCTTTAGCTTGGCTGGTTGTCACAAAGTTTATTTTTTAATTATTGTATTTTATTAATACATTGTAATAATTAATAATTAAAAAAACTGGTGTGGAAATCCCTCTGTTGCTCTCATTTTTTAAATTAATGTATTTATTTATAGGACAGGCTGGTGAATACTCCCATCAGCGAGCCAGCTTTTGCTGTTATCAGCCAACGCCGGTCACAGCTGCTGGCTCATGCTGTCATCTGACTGTGTGGGAACCCCAGCTCTCTGACTGATGGTAATAAACATGTACTTTACTGTTCAGGTTCACCCATCTCTACTAGGAACTATATGGCATAGATATTGGAACACTGTATGACTCTATAAAACATGGTGGGTGCCCAAACAGATGGTACCACACTGGGCATCATCCTAGTTAAGGCTGTTTTGTCTGCTCTATTTACTGGACCTACATGGACTGTGTGTCCCGCCAAATGATGCCTCTAAAGGCACAATACTCTTGCGGTAAAGTATCAGGGCTTGTGACACAGTAGCTTGAAACCCCTTTCTGAAGTGTTTTAAGGTTATAGGTTAGAGACCTGGGGAGACTCACGGAAAATAAAAATTACATTTGGTGGAGAAAGGTTGAACTTGATGGAACTAGATGTTTTTTCAACATATGAGACTATGAATCAATTCTGCTGTAGGAAAATACTGTAAATAGATACTTGGAAATAGAGAGATGCTATTTGGCTGCTTTTCCAATTTTTTTTTTTAATGAAATAACACAATACAAACCCCATAATTGCCCTGTGTTAACCTGGCCTGATGATGTATGCTTCCCTCTTAAAGAACATAACAGATGCTGAGCTGTCAAGATTTGTTACTGGAAGCATTTGCCTATAGAAAGAGGAGCAGTAGTTAAAATCAGGCATTATCCAGCAGACTAAGCACAGACCTCGAGGCCCTGTTCCCAAATATGTCCCCTCATTTATCTATATTGTCAAGAATGTTTTCATCAGAAATGTGAAAGGCCGTCATAATAAGAGACATTATCTTCTTGATGTGTGTGCCGATGTGAGCAGCGGTGGGGGCAGATCTGCACGCACAGCTCCTCCTATCAGCTGCAGCCACACACTACATCCACGCTATAGCACAATGAGGAAGACGCGCATATCGGGGTGGGGGATGACGGTAGATTTAGTTGCATCATCTCCGTTAACGGCCACTTGTCTGTGCTGGAATTCTCCAGAGCGGCCTCTCACTGAGACTAATGAGAAACTAATAGACTTTTAATGGGATTTCAGAAAAAAAAAGAAGATGGAAAAGAGGTAACAAGAGGTAACAAGTGTCCTATAATTGTAACTATTGTCAGCCCGCGTATCACCGTCTCATTAAAATCATCACTGGCTGGATGGTAATTTATACTTCCTTCCATTTATTCTTTGCATCTTGGGGAACTAAAATTAGAAATTATTATCTTCTTGTCTCCAATGTGGTGGTATCTCAAGAGAGGAACATCTCCTCATCCCTTCCCTGGTTATAAATCAGACAATAGATATACCTTTATGGAACATTCCTAAAAAAAATCCCAATCCTTAACTATGAAGATGTTAAAAATGTAGTAGATTTACAGAAAGACTATGTGACAGCTAATAAGGTCAACATTGAATCTTCCATGGGCCTCAATGTCAATAAAGCAAGGAAAAATGTATCAAAGCTTGAGTAGGCCAATTGTCATTCATGGAGCTGGGAAAGATGAGATGCAACCCATGTGTAAGGTCAGACTGACGCAATAAGGATCCTCTAATTGGCTCAGGACCCAAAAGTTCCAGCAGGGTACAATCCCATTTAGAGAAAAGCAGCACCAAACAGAAGAGATCTATTTCAGACTGGGCCACCTGAGGCTCCTCAGCAGGTCAAGACTCTCTCAAAGACCTCTGATGAAGCACGTGGTGCGAAACGCTCATCTGACTGGCTGGCTATCCTGACTTCCTCCTTACCTTTGGCTGGTATTATTATATCTGACTCTGTATTGCATATGTACAGTTGTTCATATACAATACAGTGTTTTGATCCAAAACACAAGGCCAAGTCGACCTGTCATTGGCTACAGCAGAATAAAGTGAAGGTACTAGAGTGGCCATCTCAGTCTCCTAACCTCAATATCATTGAGCCATTCTGAGGAGATCTCAAGCACACAGTTCATGCTAGACAGCCCAGGAATTTACAGGAACTGGAGGCTTTTTGGCAGGAAGAGTGGGCATCTTTACCATCTGAGAAAATAAAGAACCTCATCCACAACTACCACAAAAGACTTCAAATTGTCATTGATGTTAGAGGGGGCAATACACGGTAATAAGAAATGGGGTATGTGAACATTTGATCAGGGTCATTTGGATGTTTTGAGTTGTCATTATGAATTAAAAAGAGAAAACACAGTAGTTTGACAATAAATGGCTTCACTCAACCACTAACCATGAGTTGAAAAAAAGTTTTGGTGTTATCATTCATATTCTTCTCTGAAAAAAAGGCCAAGAAAGCAAAAAATCTGCTGGGGTATGTAAACTTTTGAGCACAACTGTATGTGGTTTCACTATAGTTGTGCTTCCATTAGTATGGCTGCCACTATGGACCATTAGATCTACACTTACTATTTACTCTATACTTTCTGTACTTGCATACATGTATTTTTGTATTTCATGTTACTTATTAATATGTTTTATGCTGATATTTGGTTATAGTCATGCTTTCTTTAGTGGGTTATTTGTTGTACTTATGTGCATGAGACCTTATATAGGATTTTTTTCTGGACTACATTGGTGTTATTATTGAAGTTCTGGTACCCTAATGAAAAATATGCCACTGCTACCAGGTATCATTTAAATCTGTCACTAGCCATAAATATGTAATTTTTCTACTTGGAGTGGTCCTCAAGAAGGCCCCCATGCAGAATATTTGTGGATCACGCCCACTTGGATAAAAAAAATAGATTTACATAAGGGGATATATTTCAGGAACAGAGAGGTGTAGGAAAAAAAAGGAAAGCAATGCCAGATTCAGGAGAACAACAACATTTACACCAGGGGAAAAATGTATGAGATATTATGGTCTATGAGTTATTTTTGATACCATTGTGTATCTGCTACCCCTGCACAGCCTAATATAGAGCATGCTAGTACATCCAGGGGTTTCCCAAAAAAGACGACATCTCCAGGACTTCTAGAAAATTAGGAAATCTCCTAGGCCCCACGAAAACCTTTCTAAAAGAATCATGTCTAGAAGGTTTCTTATGTGGGCACAGGGATGCTCCATTGTTAGATGGAGCCTGGACATCCAAAAGTACATTAATGAGGGCACGGAAGAGTCATACAGTGTGAAATATTAGTGGGAATGGGGAAAATAATTGGTTAGTCATCTTTCGTAAGATCTTCTATAAACGTTAGCGGCATGGGTCACAGCGGAAAGCCACTGCAAATATGTCGGCTCTATCTTTAGTGGTGGGGATTCAGCACCCCTTGCCAATCAAAGAACATCTCCAGTGTGATTAGATGAAAAAGTTAAACAGGTGTGAGATCCCTTCTATCCAAGCATTTGTTCTCTGGCATGGAGAGCTCCCAACAGAAAGATGTCATTTTCCTGATATGGCAGGAGGACCTTGTATGTTCAGAAATGATTTATTGCTTTCATGGGTCACAGATAAGTAGAATTTGAAGATTCGGCTGATAGGATGTGGGTAAGGTACAAAATGCGCTTTCACTAAACTGTTGTTACTGTCAAAGACAATCAATGTCACCAGTGATTCCTGTTACTTTTGAGACATTTGTGGCCTCAGAAATTGAAACATATCCTGACATCTTCAAGAAACTCTTGGTGACAAGTCCTCCTGGGCACAGTCTGATTTCTTGAAGTCATTTTTTGAGATGATCCTATGAACGGGGCAATCCTTATATAATGATGTGAGAATGCCAGGATTTAAAGAAATGTTTAATCCTAGAAAATGTTCATCTCATTAGGTGAAGAATGCAAAACCTAAAACTTTTATTCTTTATTTCTAACGTTACATTGTCATACTTAGTAAAAGGCTCGAATTTTGAGTTACGGCTAAACTTTTTTATCTCTGTTCCTCATTATTTTCTCCATCTAAATCATTGGACAACTTAAAGGTGGATCCCAGCTGGATCATTTCAGTTTAAAAAATCCGACTTTCAGCGTCAGAATATGTCCGGACCGGCCACGGGTCTCTGGACCTTTACTCAAGAGCCTCAAAATCATATATGAGATTGTTGATTTTGGGTCAGAAGGTTCAGGGCCAGTCTGGACACTGTTGTCCTAACTCGGACCGTGAAAAGTCGGATGTGTAAAGCCGGCCTACTGCTTGTTGACCTCATTAGTGTGCTATTTTCACCCATTCCTTTCCAGTTCCCACATTTTATAGGAAGCACTGATTAGGAATTGAAAATAAAACCGACAAGTGTTTCAAAAACAAGAACTAGAGATATAAAAAGATTTACTACAATGGTGCCAAAAAACATTAAATAGCAGACCACCAACAGCTAAAAAAACTAAGATGAAGGATTGAGGACCCCTCAAACTCAATGACGTACACCACTACGCTACCTTCAGCCATATTCTAATGATTACCTATAGAGATGGACTAAACGGTTATGTCTTTTTGGTGGCGTAAGGCTCTGTTAATGGCATCCATAAATAGAGCCATCGCGACTATAGTGGTGCTGGTTGATTTCACTGACTAATGAGGTCTTCAGGTTTTCAATAAGGGTTATAGGGACATTCTGTAATATAACAGCGTTTCCTATCTCAGGGCCCTCCAGATCCTTATGTGGGTGGTTGGAACGATCCTTCCTCTAAACTGTCCAGTCTTATATACTAATTTCTTACCGAGTCAAAACTTCATTAGTAAAAAAGTAAATTTCTTTAATGGGGGCCGTCATATTTTTATTCAAATCTAACTTATTAGCAGACCCTAAATAAAATAAGCCTTCACTGAATGGAGCTACATGAGGATTGATTCACCACACTTTTTTTTCTTGAAGTAAACAATATACCTGGTAACTTAAATTAACAAAGTGGAAAGTAAATCCAGGGATCTGTCTGACTGGTGGCAAATCAGTGTATGCAGGTCAAGGGTGGGAGGTTTTACCTTCCAGAGGATCAACAGGTATTCGATTAAAGGGATATGTCAACAATTTCTACCTGTAAAACCAATAGCAGTACCAGCTAGTACACTCGCAAATATGATAAAGCATGCCTTAAAGAGAATGTCACCAGGTCAAATGTGTCCAATTTTTATTTTATCCCCACTGCTTACCAATGTATTTTGTTTTCTCTTTTTTTCAGATCCGCAATACGGTTCCATAGATAGCCTTTTTATTTAGAGCTAATATTTTATATTTTTTACAAATGCATGGCTCACAGGGTAATTATGCAGAGCAGCCTAAAGACATGCCCCAGAGGATCCGGTGAGTCATGCTCCCTAGTAAAGATAAAAAAAATAAGCATTAAATGTAAAGGCCGATAGCTGTGGAACCATATGCGGATTTACAAAAAAAAAAAAAAATGGAATACAGTAGGAATAAATTAAGAGCAAAATCTGACTACATTTGATTTGGCGACAGATCCCCTAATTACTGATGATGATAATAGTATTGTTGCTAGGAAAATTACCTTATAGTCTATTTGCTAACTAGATCACAATTGCCCAGTGGTTGGCCTTCAGCCTGGAAAGTGATTCGGCTGTTGAATCATGCATCTTCCCCTTTTCTTGATTGATAGTATCAGCGCTTCCTAGAATCATTATGTCCGCCCCTGAAATTCTGCGCATGTGTGAAACATTCCCAAGATGGAGAATGCGCATTAAACTGGGAACTGTGGGCATCTGATTTGTGAACTATTGACCAATTTTCTACATCATCCTTTCCAATCTTCTGACAAGCCAAGGACACAGCATGCAGTCGTTAAACACACTGTTAAAACTTCTTCCCAAATGCCATGCATCCTTTTTAAACCATGCCCTCTATACGCCTCCTACATGTCCCCCCTCACATATCTTCCACTCCCCCTTCAAAGAAGAAGCCTTCCCAAAAGAGTTGCTTTCCTGTTAGGCTTTGGGATGGCTTGGCCAACTCTTTAGAGATTCTAAGAGCTCTCTGCCTTTTTCATTTTGTTAAAGTTATCAAATCTATGGAAATCAAATCATTAATATGTGTGACAAACTGAAAGTGGTGGTGTCACAACACCTGCTGTTGGGTGACCCGGAACGAGGGTCTCCTTCCCTGTCCCTAACACTAGGGGGCACCCTAGCTCGCCATATTCCCCACCCGGGATACTTCTGAAGGTGCAGATGCCAGGGCCTCCACCCATGCCTTATCTCCTGAGTCAGCCCGCTGTCTGTTCTCTTCCCCCACCCAGGGAAGAGGGACGCTGCTGTGCACAGTAGTACACCAATCAGGCAAACAAGGCAACACAAACAAGGGTTAACAGAAAACTCCAGGCATACAAAATATTCACTCACATATAAGAGGAATGCATCGGGGCATGGAGGTAGGGGAATAAACCAAAATAGAGAAGGGTAGGAAATTACCAAATATACAAACCAAGCAACAGTCACATATAACTCCTCTTACACCCCTTCTCATATGAGCACCTCACCCTCCAGAAGCCATGCAGCAAATGCTAGCTCTGACAAGGATTTGCAACAGAGCCCAGATTATAAAGAGGAAAGGAGAGGCTATCTCAGCTCAGCTACAATCACAGAGATTTCCAACATGGCCGATTAACCCCGTTCTGCCAGAAGGAATAAACACCATTAAAATGAAGGAGGAGTGCTTCTTCTCAGCGCTGGAGTAAGAGCAATCAGACGCTGCGGCCTTCTGGTTCCACACTGTCGCGGTAACCCTGTGACAGGTGGACCACGATAGTAAAATCATGGCTGCCTTCTTCCAGAAACGGTCAGACACGGTCCAAGGGTTGGGACTGGCATTGAAGCTTAGCTCTACTGAAAAAATTAGGTCTGAGCTACTGAAGCACACACAACTGATGGACAGGTAAGGGACTTTTTTTGGAAGAGTCATGTTTTTACCACCTTGGACAACCTCTATGATATGATTAAAAACTTTTTTGAGTTTCAGTTTTGAAAACCTTGCAGCAGAATACATGATTTGACCAAAATATTTGAGTCTAGCCTTAGCAAAGGCACAATAAATTTATTCTGCTTCTTATGGAGCAACGCAACAGGAAGATTCTACAGCTTGTTCTTGATGGACTAGTGTTTTATTTAAGGCAGCGTAAGTGAGACCAACTCATTGAATACAACCAAACAAGAACCACAAGAAAGAAAGTTAAAACAAGAAATTAAGAATTGTTAATTATTAAGAAAATCTCAAAAACATTACCATTATGTAAGAAGTAGACCCATGTCATAGGGCTTCCTGTCTCACCTGTGTTGGTCATGTTGGCCAAGCTTCAAAATTGCTACCAATGGGTCAGTTCAGAAATAACCGGAAATAACAAACAAATCATGCACTTACCATATCGTCTACTGGTCCTCCATGCTCTGACAGCATAATGTAGAACCCCATCCATCCAGACCAAGAACCAGCTTATACAAAATCCTAACAAGAGTCCCAGCATTAGGTCAATCTCCTGCTTAGTTACATTGTCGGTGACAAAGTAATTCTCTGATGAGTCCACCACTGACTGGTCTCCGTCGTACGGGATGACATAGTGAACGTGGTACCTGGAAGAGTGGTTGGGGTAAGAAGAAAAATCCATGGTTAGATCAGGATAAATAGGATGAAAACTGTCTTACTAATTAATGAGCTAAATGAGAAGAACTTTAGAAAAACAATTGAATGGGTTTTTCCACGGGACATGTCAATGAGATATATGGATCAAATTGAGAGTAGGGCCAAAGAGATGGGTTCTATCAGAAGAATGAATAGATGCATCCGACGGCTTCGTCAATGTGAAAAGTTCTGAGTTGCTGTGAGAAATCCCATTTACCCCTCAAGTTACTTACCCAACAAAAGATAGCACTGATGTAGTAAAATAGGACGTTGGATTGCAACAAGAATGAAAAAAGTAAAGCGTTTGAACACATATATCATCAATATCATCAATAGCTTTCTATGACTATTGATCGTATGGCCTCCCGTACAAGTAACCTATGGACAAACTCATCTGTAGTTTCCAAGATGTTCCCTTTTCATCAGTTCCCTATTTTTCAATTTTTCTTTCTTTTTTTTTCCTTTTACCCTCTGGCCTAACTTTTAAGTATTAAACCCCTTCACCACTGAGCCTGTTTTCACTTTCATGACCAGGTCGAATTTTACAATTCTGATCAGTGTCACTTTATGAGGTAATAACACTGGAATGCTCCAGCGGATCCCACTGATTCTGAGATTTTTTTTCTTTTTGTGACATATTGTACTTCACGATAGTGGTAAAATTTGTTTGATAAGACTAACATTTATTTGTGGGGGAAAAAAAATTGGTGAAAATGTCGCAATTTTATGCCCTTAAATCAGAGAGTTATGTCACACAAAATAGTTAATAAGTAACATTTCCCCACATGTCTACTTTACATCAGCACAATTTTTGACACGTAACTTTTTTTTTATAGAAAGGTTAACAGTTGAACAGAAATTTCTAATTTTTCCAACAAAATTTATGAAACCATTTTTTAGGGACCAAATCACATTTGAAGGGACTTAGAGGGATCTAAATGACAGAAAATATCCAGAAGTGACACCATTATAAAAACTGTTTTTATCAAGGTGCTCAAAACCACATTCAAGAAGTTTATTAACCCTTCAGATGCTTCACAGGAATTAAAGGAATGTGGAAAGAAAAAAATCAACATTTAACTTTTATTCATAAAATTTTTACTTTTGACACTTTTTTTTTTTTTTCGCAAGGGTAATAGGAGAAAATGGACCCCAAAATGTGTCGTGCAATTTCTCCTGAGTACGCCGATACCCTATAAGTGGGGAAAACCTACTGTTTGGGCGCACAGCAGGGCTTGGAAGGGAAGAAACGGCATTTAACTTTTTGAATGCAAAAATTTGCTAGAAAGATTAGCGAATACTATGTTGTGTTTGGAGAGACTCTGATGTGCCTAAACAGTGGAAATCTCCCATAAGTTACCATAATTTAGAAATTAGTCCTCTCAAGGATCTTATCTTGATGTATAGTGAGCATCTTGAACCCCCAGGTACTTACCAGAAGGAGCGCCATTTAACTTTTTGAATGCAAAATTTGCTAGAAAAATTAGCAGACGGTATGTCACGTTTGGAGAACATTTGATGCGCCTAAACAGTGAAAATCTCCTACAAGTGACCATAATTAAGAAACTAAACCTCTCAAGGATCTTAGCTTGATGTATGGTGAGCATCTTGAACCCCCAGGTACTTACCAGAAGTTTATAATGTTGAGCCGTGAAAATAAAACAGATGTTTCAACAAAAATATTCATTTAGTCCCAAATATTGCATTTTCACAAGGGTAACAGGAGAAATTGCACCATACTATTTGTAGTGCAATTTCTCCTGAGTTTGCCTATACCCCATATGTGGGGGTAAACCACTGGGTGCACGGCAGGGCTTGGAAAGGGAGGAGAGCCATTTGACTTCTTCAATGCAAAATTTGCTGGAATAATTAGCGGATGCCATGTTGCGTTTGGAGAGTCCCTGATGTGCCTAAACAGTGGAAACCCCCCAAAATGACCCTAATTGGAAAACCAGACCCCTAAAGGAATTTACCTACATGTGTCATGAGCACCTTTAACTTCACAGAAGTTTATAATGTTGAGCAGCGAAAATAAAAAATCACATTTTTCCAAAAAATGCTTTTTTAGTCCCATTTTTTATTTTCAAAACGGAAACAGTAGAAAATGTTGTGTAATTTCTCTTGATTACACCGATACCCCATATGTGGTTGAAAACTACTTTTGATGCAAAGTGAAAAGCTCAAAAGGGAAGGAGCACAATGTTGGAGTTCAGAATTTGCTGGACTGGTTTGAGGGTGCCATGTCACATTGGCAGAGCCCCTGAGGTGCCAGGACAGCAGATCCTCCCATAATTAAAACTTTTTTTTACAAACTACACCTCTCAGTGAATTCATCTAGGGGTGCAGTGATCATATTGACACCACAGATGTGTCACATAATTTTATACCATTGGGAAGTGAAGAAAAAATAATTATATTTTTACATTTCCACACTGGGAAATGGGTAAAAATGGCAACAAAATTTGTTCCACAATTTATACAGAATGTAGAAATACCCCATAAGTGGCTGTATAGTACTGCTTAACCATACAGCAAGACTCGGGAGGGATGGAGCACTATTTGTCTCTTGGAGTGTAGATTTTCCTAGAATACTTTGTGTACTCCATATATAGAGCCCAAAAGTGATAGAAAAGCAGAATCACCCCTCAAGTAACCCCATTTTCAAAATTATACACCTTTTGGAATTTATCTACAGGTGAAGTGACAATTTTGACTCCATGTTTTTTTCCAGAAGCAAGCAGCAGTTGATGTTGATGCTGAGTGAAAATTGCAAACTGCCATTGTCATGCCCAGTACATTGTAGTCTCCAGTATTTTGTAGTGCCCAGTCCGTGGTAGTACCCAGCTCATGCTTCGGGAGGCACGCACCCTTAAGGAAGGTGGGCTCTCATCACTACAGAAATGCCAAACATGTGGACGCTAAATGTGGTTTAGGCACACTGGGGCTCAGAAGGGAGGAGGGCATTTGAATTTGAGAGTGCAAAATTTGCTGAATTTCTTTTGGAGGGTGAGGAGCCATTCCTCTTTTCCAGAGCATTTGTACTTCCAGTAATGTGGAAACCCCGTATATTTCCGTTAATAGATGTTGGACCTGAGTGGGGACTTGCTTTTTTTGTGGATTGAGGTTTACCTTTTATTGGGAACATTTTACATAACATTTGGGATCACATTTATCCAGCACTCTATGCTGATCACTTACTTTGGGGTTTCCATCAAAATATCCAAGTGAGGTGATTCACTATAATCTGTTGAGCATTGTTCTTCTTATTATTATTTATTACTATAGCGGAATTTATTCCAGAATACTGTGGCTGACCGTGCTTTTCTAAAAAGATGGATGCCACCATATAATAGGTCAGACAGTGTCCAATGTCCCAGCCGGCCTCATTATAGGGAATCTTCCAACAGGAGTTCCGTCTGAATCACGTATTTCAGAGATTTACATGGAAGCCTCAATGTAAGCGCTCAGTGCAGAGCGCAGGATAACTGTCCCGAGCTTTACTGTGATCTTCAGGAAACAGAACTAAAAAATCAGTTGTTGGTGAAGTATTGGTTTGATTTGTTTTTTTTTATACTGTTCCTTGGGCAGTATAAGTGATTACATGACATTATTCTTCGGGTCAGTGCAATTACAGCAATACCAGATTTATATTGGGCATTTATGTTTGGCTGCTGTTACACACTAAGAGACGCTTTTTTGCATCGCCATATTTTGATAGCTATAATTTTTCCATATTTCGGCCTACATGTGAGGGATTGTTTTTTGTTGGGCGAGTTGACGTTTTTATCGGTACCATTTTCAAGCAAATTACATTTTTTTACTTTCTATTTCGATTTATGAGACTTTCACTTTGACAACTCTGATTGCTTAGAGGGACACCAAACGTTCAAGTGTAATGACTAAACTTTGTCCTAAAAGATGATGGGATTTCAAAAGTGACAACCAGTAATGGCTGCTATTGACGTTACAGAGATTGTGTTCAATTGTTATGTGCATTTTTCATATTTACTTAAAAGTAGTTTTCCAAAAATTATTTTTTTTTATTGATAAGCTTTGCTGTATGGAAAAATAACAAATGGAGCAATAATTCCCCACTTGTCTTTGTATGCCATCTATCTGCTGCTGCTCTAGTCTTTGTAGGCAGGACGCAGCAGTGATATCTCATCTACAGCACACCACTCACTCAGTGGTGATGCTGAAGTAGGCAGCATGAGGTTGCTGGGCCTTATGATTGGCTGCAGCAGTAATGATGTCACTGCAGCGATGTCAGCAAATGAATAGCTCAATAAACAGAAAAGGTGGTCCGTTCCTCCCTGACCTTTTTCCAAGCCACAGTTGCTCTGGAGGTGAGTTCACTTTTTATGTTAAGAAATCTGCAATCAAATGCATTTTTTTTGCCTTTTTTTTAGAGCAGGTATACTCCACAAAATTCCTGAAAAATTAATTATAAAAGAAAGCTTGAAAGACGTGACTTGATTAATTTCTATTGTAACAAAAACACTTGGCTGTTCATGTAATTAAAGTTTTGAGGTATTTTTCCCAGCTTCACAGTTTTGAACGAGCGGGAAAAAAAAGAAAATGCACGTCACTTGATCGAACCTGCTATGAACTAAGCACTGTCCAATCAAAAAGATGCAAAATACCCATCTAAAACGCTGGAGACATCACTGACCACACAACCGAAAAATCGATACCATGGACTTGTGGAGCACAAAGATGGCACACCTAAGGATGAGGCACTACCAGCGAGCAAAGAAGAAAAGGGCACACAACAACACCCAGAATTGACAACAAAAAGTACAGCCAAGAAGGGAAGAAGAGTGGTAGTGGTGGGAGACTCACTACTGAGAGGCAAAGAAGCAACCATCTGCAGACTGGACATAAGCGCAAGAGAAGTATGCTGCCTCCCACGTGCGAAGATCAAGGATGTGACCGATAGGATAGCAAAGCTCATCAGTTCCAAGGATGTCCACACATTTCTTCTGATACATATTGGCACCAAAAACACAGCAAGGAAGGACCTACCGACAATCTGCAAGGACTTTGAAGAGTTGGGGAAGAAAGTAAAGGAACTGGATGCACAGGTAGTTTTTTCTTCTATCCTTCCAGAAGATTGGCATGGTACCAGAAGATGGAACAGGATCCTTGATGCGAACAACTGGCTAAGACAATGGTGCAGACAACAAGGATTTGGATTCCTGGACCACTGTGTAAATTACCTATATGACGGACTCCTCGCCAGAGAAGGACTACACCTCCACAAACCTGGGAAACACACATTCGCCAGAAGACTTGCTACACTCATCAGGAGGGCATTAAACTAGAATAAGAGGGGACGGGAAGAAAAACGTTAGACACAAACATGAAGCCAGAAAATATACTGATGAAGGATATGAGGTGCGGCAAAGAAGGCCCAAGATAACATACTCAGAAAGGAGGTAAGAAAATTTCTAAAACAATCCACAGGGAGGAGATTGGAACAAAACAAAATCGTGGAAACTGCATGCTCGCAAACGTCAGAAGCCTGACAAACAGGATGAAAGAACTAGAAGCAGAAATATCTACAGGTAACTATGACTTAGTGGGAATAACTGAGACATGGATAGATGAAAGCTATGACTGGGCAGTTAATTTACAGGGTTACAGTCTGTTTAGAAAGGATCATAAAAATCGGAGAGGGGGAGGGGTTTTTCTTTATGTAAAGTCTTGTCTAAAGTCCAGGGAATGAGGATGTGGAGTCCATATGGGTCGAAATACATGGAGGGAAAAATAGTAACAAAATTCTCTTTGGGGTCTGTTACAAACCCCCAAATATAACAGAAATCATGGAAAGTCTACTACTAAGGCAGATATATGAAGCTGCAACCCATAATGAGGTCCTTGTTATGGGGAACTTTAACTACCCGTATATTAACTGGGAAACAGAGACCTGCGAAACCCATAAAGGCAACAGGTTTCTGCTAATAACCAAGAAAAATTATCTTTCACATTGGTGCAGAATCCAACCAGAGGAGCAGCACTTTTAGACCTAATACTATCTAATAGACCTGGCAGAATAACAAATCTGCAGGTTGTTGGGCATCTAGGAAATAGCGACCACAACATTGTACAGTTTCAATGTCTTTCGCTAGGGGGACTTGTCATGGAGTCACAAAAACGCTGAACTTTAGGAAGGCAAAGTTTGACCAGCTCAGGCTGGTTTCACATTTGAGTTAAAACAACGCTGCGCCCTGCGTCGTTAAGCCCCGCCCCGAGCCGGCTCCCTGCCCGCCCCATCCGGGATCACCGCCTACTTTCGCATTTGCACGCATGCGATCGGCGCACGCTATCTTTAGCATAGGGTGCGCAGATCATGCGCTGCCAGTGTGAAAGTAGCGTGCTGCGCACTTTTGACGGTGCGCCGTGCGCGCCGAAATGCAGCATGTTGCATTTCGGCGCGCACGGCGCACCGTCAAAAGTGCGCAGCACGCTATTTTCACACTGGCAGCACATGATCTGCGCACCCTATGCTAAAGATAGGGTGCGCCAATCGCATGCGTGCAAATGCAAAAGTAGGCGGTGATCCCGGATGGGGCGGGCAGGGAGCCGGCTCGGGACGGGGCTTAACGACGCAGGGCGCAGCGTTGTTTTAACGCAAATGTGAAACCAGCCTTAGAGATGCCCCTAATCTGGTTGACTGGGACAATGTCCTCAGAAATAAGGATACAGAAAATAAATGGGAAATGTTTAAGAACATCCTAAAAAGGCACTGTAAGCGGTTTATACCTTGTGGTAATAAAAGGAAAAGAAATAGGAAAAACCCAATGTGGCTAAACAAAGAAGTAAGAGGGGGCAATTAACAGTAAAAAGAAAGCATTTAAACTACTAAAGCTGGATGGCACTGTTGAAGCTCTAAAAAACTATATGGAGAAAAAAACTTTATCTAAAAAACTAATTAAGGCTATGTACCCACGTTGCAAAGATGCTGTGGAAATTGCCGCAGCATTTCCGCTACTCCCGCCGCGGGAAAAGCGCATGCATTTTTCCCGCAGAAAACAAGCGATTTTCACGTGCGGAATTCAAGCGCATTCCAAGCGATTTCGAGCATCGCTTGGAATGTGATTGACAGGTTGGTCACACTTGTCAAAGAGAAGAAGGTGTTTAATATATTAGCTTTTTCCTCATCATTTACAACCATTCTTTCTTCACAATTTTTTAAGGGGCCTACACTTTCACTTTTGATTCTTTTACTATTGATATAGCGGTCTCATGATACTGTAGCGCTACATCATCACAGGTCCTTGCCGCAAGGGATTACTGGGAACGGGAGTTGGCAGGAGCATCGGTAAGGCTGCGCGGGATGCCGGAAGCCGATTTTTTATTTTAATTCTTTTTTTAGCAGGGATATGGTACCCAGGGCCTGGAAGACAGTCTCCTTTCCTCCAGACCGTGGGTACCATCCGCACATGAGACGCTAACTTTGCGCATGGTGGGAATAGCCACATGCCGAAAGTAAGTGGATCAATGAGAATGAGCTTGCTGCGTTTTTTTCCGCTATGCGATTCCGCTGCGGATAAAAATGCAGCATTAGCACAGCATGTGCGGAATGCCATAGGAATGCATGGGGTGCGTTCTGTATGTGTTATCGCAGCAAAAACGCATACAATCCGCAATGTGGGTACACAGCCTAAAGCTGCCAAAAAGGAAACAGAAGCACTTTGATAAGGAGAGTAAAACTAATCCCAAACTGTTCTTCAGCTATATCAATAGTAAAAGAATCAAAAAAAGTGTAGGCCCATTAAAAAATTGTGAAGAAAGAATGGTTGTAAATGATGAGGGAAAAGCTAATATATTAAACACCTTCTTCTCCACGGTATTCACGATGGAAAATGAAATGCTAGGTGAAATGCCAAGAGACAAAGAAAACGCTATATTAAGGGTCACCAATCTATCCTAAGAAGAGGTGCGAAACCGGCTAAATAAGGCCTCCTTCACACATCAGGTTTTCGCCGTCAGGCGCGATCTGGCGCTTTTGACAGAAACCGGATCCGGCGAAATGCAATGCCGGATCCGGTTTCCCCCCCCCATTGACTTGCATTTGCGCCGGATCGCGCCGGATGGCCATGCGTTTCATCCGGTTTTCGCCGGATCCGGCAATGTGTCGCAATGTGTCGCGATCCGGCGTCTGGAAAAAACGTCTACTGTAACGTTTTTTGTCTCCGGCGAAAAAGCCGGACACGCCGGATCCGGCGCTTCCGGCTTTTTCACACAATGAAAGCCTATGAGCGCCGCAATGCGCCGGATCCGGCGAAAGCCGGATCCGGCGGCCGGATCCGGTTTTTTGGTCTGAGCATGCTCAGTAGCTCTGCCCACAAGACATATATAAAAGCAAGACAGTGGGACCCACAGCCACACCCAACATGCCACCCAAGAAAGCAACCAAGTGAAGCAGGAGAAGGCAGGAGACCACTGCAGCACCATCAGCACCACCACCACCCCAAATGGAGCAGCAAATAGAACATGCTGAGGAGGGGAGGCCAGCAGCAGATGAGAGACGGTAATTATCAAATCCCCCATTCCTCCAAACTAGGGCCATGGAATATCAAGATATTCATTGGCCCTTTGTTTCTCTTTATTCAACAGCCGCCAAAGAGATGCAGCAGCAGCAGCAGAAATGGCATCACTGGCAGCAGCAATACCCACAGCCATGGAGTCTGGCCATCAACAGGACAGCACATCTTCTTCTGGGAGCCCTCCCTCGCATCGTCAGCGTTTGACGGTAAGTTTTTATTTCCAAAATCCATCATCTCTGTAATATATGTCTATTCATTGCCTTTTATTTCAAAACAGGAATCACAAGATGAAGAGGAGCTCCCAGAAGAAGAAGGAAGGGGTGGACAGACACCTGGAGTGGGCTCACAATTGGTAAGTTTTTTGCATCAAACGCAGAAACACAACATCACACTACACACAACACATAGAAAACAATGTTCTGCAGACCACACACAGCAAACAAATGCCTACATCCAAAGACATAACATTTTTTGTTTTCTTCTCTAGTCTTCCCAATCTGGTGCTCGGCCAAGAGGTCCTCGCAGTGCCTCCCAGGGTCGTCGGCGACAGCAACGCGGCGGTCACCAGCGTGTAAGTATAAATATTTTTGCTTTTTTTTTGCACTTTTTATTTCATTTCTTTTGTGGAGGCTAATTATGTTATTTTTGTCTTTTTCTTTAACAGCCTTCACAGCGTGCTCCCGACTCTGACGGTGAGGATGGAGGACTCGATGTGGACCACCTCATCGATCTCGTCAGAGAAAGGGAGCCGCTTTGGAATATGGCTGACCGCCGCCACGCTGACCTTATCGTTACCCGACGACTCTGGGAGGAAATCTGTTCTCTCCTTGTGGGCCGCTGGGAGGACCTCGAAGCTCGGGCCCAGATTAAAGAGCGTAAGTATATACAGTACCGGTTGCTTGATGTAAACCAGTGTTTCCCGAACTCCAGTCCTCGTGGTCCCCACGGATCATGTGTTCAGGATTTCTATTTACTATGGAAATCCTGAAAACATGACCCCTGGGGACCATGAGGACTGGAGTTTGTGAAACACTGATGTTGTATACTAACCACTCCTTTCTCGTTTCAGGGAACAGAATTGTGAATCGGTGGCGGTCTGTGAGGGATCGTTTCAAGAAGGAGTTCAATAAAGAGATGCGGGCCCCGAGTGGATCTGGAGGACGCAGGAGCAAGTACAAGTATGCAGAAGCCCTGTAGTTCCTCCGGGAAACAATGCTCACCAGAAGGTAAATATTACACACCACGTGTGAAAAAAATGTTAGATGTAACTTTTTTTTTTCAGCCAGGGCCATACCATGTCAGTATTTTAATTGTTTTTTTTTCTCTTTATTCCACAGCACGGTGAGCAGCACTCGGGAGCCTGCACGATTGGACCCTTCTGAGGCGATCCCTGAGGAGACCGGCACCGAGGGACACTTCGACCGCCCCGGTACATCTGCACCTTCCCAGCCTTCCCACACATTCGACCCATCTGTCCCATCCACCAGCACAGGAGCATCGTGGCCGCCTACATTACATGAAGCTGCTGGTGAGGATATCGATTTCCCTTTACCCCACCCTTCTGCCCCTGCCACCTCTAGTACACCTGCAGGTACTGGGCGGCAGCGGCAGAGGGGTCAGGAAAAGAGTTATGCGCAAGAGTTCTTGCATCTGAATGCATCTTTCCAGAACTGTCTCAAAGTCTTGTCAGAGCAAATCTCCGCAGGCTTTCAGCAGATCAACTCCAGCATTCTGGAGGCGAAGACACTTCTGCAAACCATGCATTCAGAAGCAAGATCTTCGCCAAACCACACCTTTTTCAGGTCTGTTGTGGAGCGCATGGCAACACTATCTCCTACCCAGCAGATGCATGTAATGCATTCGTGCCACGGTGCTCTACAGCAGGTTACCTCCCAACCTCCACCTCCCACCACTGTAGTTCCTCCACCTGCACCCCCTCCAGCCACTTTCCATCCTCCCCCTCCTATTACATCTGCACCCCCTCCAGCCACTTTCCATCCTCCCCCTCCTATTACATCTGCACCCCCTCCAGCCACTTTCCATCCTCCCCCTCCTATTACATACCAGCAACCTCCCCAGTACCAGCAACCTCCCCAGTACCAGACATCTCCCCACTTCCAGCAACCTGCCCCGTACCAAACTCCTTCCCCGTACCAAACTCCTTCCCCGTACCAAACTCCTTCCCCATACAACTTTCCATCAACATCATCTGCTCCTACAGTCCCTGCCCAACCCTCCACTCCACCGCCCACCACCTCTTCTGCCTCCCACATGTCCACCCATTCTGTAGCTTTTTCCACACCTTCACCTCTAACTGTTCCTTCCCCACCACGATCCCAGTCCTCTCTCCACACACCCAGTGTCGAAGTGTCCCGCAGCCCCTCCAGCAGTATTTCCACCCCACAGTACACAGAGTTGTAATGTTTTTTTTTTTGTAATAAAAATGCCCATTGGGTTTAAAACCTTTATTAAAAAAGTTTTTTGCACTTTAAAAACATAAAAAAAAAAAAATTTAAATAAAAGTTAAATTATCGTTTCACAATGGTTGTCTGTCATTTCTTTCTGCGGCGAACTATGTTTTAAAAAAAGGTTAAATACAGGGTATTTCAAAGGTAAAAAGGTATTCAAAACCAGGTACAGTATATAACTGTGGGTAAATTTTAGCTTTGTGCCACAGTTGTGTTCCTGGTTGTGTTTGAAGCAAAGTATTTCACCTAAAAAGTTGTGTTTATTGTTGGTGATTTCCTAACAATGTACACAACTTTTGTTAAAAGGTGAAATACTTTGCATAAAACACAACCAGGTACACACCTGTGGCCTAAAGCTAAAAATAGTAAGACCATGACAAGATAGCCAACTTTGGTTGGCAAAGGTATATACTGTTGGTCCAGAAGGTACACAAGTTTAGGGCACAAATCTCTCACACTCTGTCATCCCAGTGTACTCTGCCTTGAGGTGACATAAAGTATAGTGGAAAATTGTCCCTGAAACCGTCACAGAACTTCTAGTGGTAATATTTCCAATGACAACATCCATCTTCGCCAGTAACTTGCTCTTCTCTCCAACCTGCACTTTCTTCTCTACAACCTGTCAAAGAAGGGCTGTAGGAACATGCTATATCTAGTTTTCCAGTAGCCAATCCCGTTCGGAAGGCCACAAGGGTCAATTTTAAAAACCGGATCCGGCGTAATCCGTCGAAAAACGGATAGAAAAACGGATGAACCGGATGAGACGGATCCGGTTTTGTCTGTCAAGAACAAGACGGATCCGGCAGAAAACCGGATTCGGCACTTCAGGTTTTACAAAACATTTGCCGGATCCGGCATTCCGGCACGACGCCGGATCGCGCCTGACGCCGAAAACCTGATGTGTGAAAGTAGCCTAAGGTTAACCCTGGAGCTGTTTTCGATTTTTCATTTTCATTTTTCCCTCCCCTTCTTTCCAGAGCCATAACTTTTTTATTTTTCCGTCAATATGGCCATACGAGGGCTTATTTTTTGTGGGACGAGTTGTACTTTTAAATGACACCATTGGTTTTACCATTTCGTGTACTCGAAAACGGGAAGAAAATTCTAAGTGCAGTGAAATTGCAAGAAAAGTGCAATCCCACACTTTTTTGCTTGGCTTTTTTACTAGGTTCACTAGATGCTAAATCTGACCTGCCATTATGATTCTCCAGGTCATTATGAGTTCATAGGCACCAAATATGTCTATGTTCTTTTTTTATCTAAGTGGTGAAAAGAAATTCCAAAATTTGCTAAAAAAAATTGTGCAATTTTCTGAGACCCGTAGCGTCTCCATTTTTCGTGATCTGGGGTCGGGTGGGGCTTATTTTTTGAGTGCCAGGCTGACGTTTTTAATTATACCATTTTGGTGCAGATACGTTCTTTTGATCGCCCGTTATTGCATTTTAATGCAATGTTGCAGCGACCAAAAAAACGTAATTCTGGCGGTTTGAATTTTTTTCTCTCTACGCCGTTTAGCGTTCAGGTTAATTTTTTTTTTGATTGATAGAACGGGTGATTCTGAACGCAGTGATACCTAATATGTGCATGTGTGATTTATTTTTATTGTTTTATTTTGATTGGGGCGAAAGGGGGGTGATTTGAACTTTTATTTTTTTATTTTTAAACATTTTTTTTTTAACTTTTGACATGCTTCAATAGCATAGGAGGCTTGAAGCATGCACAACCCGATCGGCTCTGCTACATATGGGCGATAAGCAGATCGCCCATATGTAGCAGATTTACTGCTGTGCTTTGAGCGCCAGCCACTGGGTGGCGCTCAAAGTGATCTGCCTGCAACAACCATAGAGGTCTCTATGAGACCTCTGGTTGTCAGGGCAACGTGTCACCGTCCCCCGATCACGGCCATGAGCTCACTTCCGGCCCAGCGGCCGGAAGTGCTATTTAAATGCCCGCTGTCAGCTTTGACTGCGAGATTTAACTAGTTAATAGGTGCGGGCGGATGGTGATTCCAATCGCGCCTATTGCAGGCGTATGTCAGCTGTTCATAACAGATGACATATCGCGGCTTTGAGGTGGGCTCACCGCCGGAGCCCACCTCAAAGCAGGGGATCCTTACTATTCCGTCATCGGTAAGGAAGGTGTTAAAATAGATAAATCTCTGGGTCCGGATGGCATACACCCACGAGTACAAAGACAACTAAGTAATGTAATAGACAAACCATTATTCCTTATATTTAAGGACTCTATAGCAATGGGGTCTGTTCCACAGGACTGGCACATAGCAAATGTGGTACCAATATTCAAAAAGGGCTCTAAAAGTGAACCTGGAAATTATAGGCCAGTAAAGTCTAACCTCTATTGTTGGTAAAATATTCAAAGGCTTTCTGAGGGATGTTATTCTGGATTATCTCAATGAGAATAACTGTTTAACTACATATCAGCATGGGTTTGTGAGGAATCGCTCCTGTCAAACCAATCTAATCAGTTTTTATGAAAAGGTAAGCTATAGAATGGACCAAGGTGAGTCATTGGACATGATATATCTTGATTTTTCCAAAGCATTTGATACCGTGCCACACTGGTCTGGGGGAAAATGTGTGTAAATTGGTAAGTAACTGGCTTAGTGATAGAAAGCGGAGGGTGGTTATAAATGGTATATTCTCTAACTGGGTCGCTGTGACCAGTGGGGACCGCAGGGGTCGGTGTTGGGACCTATTCTCTTCAACATATTTATTAACGATCTGGTAGAAGGTTTGCACAGTAAAATATCGATATTTGCAGATGATACAAAACTATGTAAAGCAGTCAATACAAGAGAAGATAGTATTCTGCTACAGATGGATCTGGATAAGTTGGGAACTTGGGCCGAAAGGTGGCAGATGCAGTTTAACAATGATAAATGTAAGGTTATACACATGGGAAAAAGGAATCAATATCACCATTACATACATATCACCATTACTGAAGCTGAAGAGCCCGGCGCTGCCCGGGCATAGTAACTAACTGGTTAGTTATAGAAAATTATAATTATCCTCCATCCCATAGTCCCGTGCCCATATACCCATCATACATGTCCTCCATCCCATAGTCGAGTGCCCATATACCCATCATACATATTCTCCATCCCATAGTCCCGTGCCCATATACCCATCATACATGTCCTCCATCCCATAGTCGAGTGCCCATATACCCATCATACATATTCTCCATCCCATAGTCCCAAGCCCATATACCCATCATACATATCCTCCATCCCATAGTCCCGTGCCCATATACCCATCATACATAGCCGCCATCTCATAGTCCCGTGCCCATATACCCGTCATACATATCCTCCATCCTATAGTCCAGTGCCCATATACCATCACACATCCTCCATCCCATAGTCCCGTGCCCATATACATATCCGCCATCCCATAGTCCTGTGCCCATCTAATATATAAAGCTCAAAGTGTGTATGTATGTGTGTGTGTGTGTGTATGTGTGTATGTCTGGGATAGGCATCCGCACCGTCGCAGCTACAGCCACAAAATTTGGCACAGTCACACGTCTGGACCCCGAGAGCGTCCTAAGCTATGTTGTGAGGCGAAATTTTAACTCCGCGCGTTCCAATTCACCAAACAATTTTGCACCTATCTACATACTGGGGGAAAAAGTGTGTGTGTGTCAAGCCCCGCCCCTCATTGTGATGTCATAATGCCCCTATTTGCATACTGGGGAAGCAGTGTGGGCGTATCAAGCCCCGCCCCTCATTATGATGTCACAATGGTTGCCATGGCGACGCTGATGTCATCAAAGGTTGCAAGCCCTGCCGCCGCTCATGATGATGTCATAATGGTTGACTATGAAATGGAGGATGTGTGATGAGTATATGGGCACCGGACTATGGGATGGAGGATGTGTGATGAGTATATGGGCACTGGACTATGGGATGGAGGATATGTATGACGGGTATATGGGCACGGGACTATGGGATGGCGGATATGTATATGGGCACGGGACTATGGGATGGAGGATGTGTGATGGGTATATGGGCACTGGACTATGGGATGGAGGATGTGTGATGGGTATATGGGCACTGGACTATGGGATGGAGGATGTGTGATGGGTATATGGGCACTGGACTATGGGATGGAGGATGTGTGATGGGTATATGGGCACTGGACTATGGGATGGAGGATATACATACATATCACCATTACAAAGCGTTGCCACAAGGAAAAAGATTTCACTCCGTCTCCTATAGCAAGCAGATTGACCATATTTCAGCAAAATGTTTCACTTGCTCTCAAAGAAATAGAAAAATTCAACCGTTCATCAAAACTGACTGTGCATGAGGCAATTCCTTTATACCCGGAAATTGTTAGAGCTGTTACCCATGTGGTTACGGCTTTGCCTCCAACCCAAGTTACTGTAGAGAGGTTGTTCTCTAGCCTTAAAATTATTAGGTCAGATTTGAGGTAATCTATGAAGGAGGATCTCATGGAGGCAAATCTATTTCTTAGAACAAATTCATAGACTGCACAAATGTTATTTAGTATGTTTTTGTTGAAAACTGTTTTTTGCCACTTACATAGTTTATTACATAGTATTATATATATATACACATACAATATCTATATACTGTATATGTAATCGACATTACATAGTGTATTACATATTTACAATTTATTACAGTTTTTTGTGATCTAAAGTTGTATTCTAATAAATATATATATGTTCTATCTAAATATCTTGATTATCTAATATATAAAGCTCAAGTGTGTGTATGTATGTACAGTATGTACATTTATGTATGTACTAGCTGAAGAGCCCGGCGCTGCCCGGGCATAGTAACTAACTGTGGTAAGTTATAGAAAATTATAATTATCCTCCATCCCATAGTCACGTGCCCATATACCCATCATACATATCCACGATCCCATAGGCCCGTGCCCATATACCCATCATACATATCCTCCATCCCATAGTCGAGTGCCCATATACCCATCATACATATTCTCCATCCCATAGTCCCATGCCCATATACCCATCATACATATTCTCATCTCAGTCCCGTGCCCATATACCCATCATACATATTCGCCATCCCATAGTCGAGTGCCCATATACCCATCACACATCCTTCATCTCATAGTCCCATGCCCATATACCCATCATACATATCCTCCATCCCATAGTCCCATGCCCATATACCTATCATACATATCCGCCATCTCATAGGCCCGTGCCCATATACCCATCATACATATCCTCCATCCCATAGTCCAGTGCCCATATACCCATCACACATCCTCCATCCCATAGTCCCGTGCCCATATACATATCCGCCATCCCATAGTCCCGTGCCCATATACCCGTCAAACATATGTTCCATCCCATAGTCCAGTGCCCATATACCCATCACACATCCTCCATCCCATAGTCCCGTGCCCATATACATATTCGCCATCCCATAGTCCCGTGCCCATATACCCGTCATACATATCCTCCATCCCATAGTCCAGTGCCCATATACCCATCACACATCCTCCGTCCCATAGTCCCGTGCCCATATACATATCCGCCATCCCATAGTCCCGTGCCCATATACCCATCATACATATCCTCCATCCCATAGTCCCGTGCCCATATACATATCCTCCATCCCATAGTCCCGTGCCCATATACCTGTCATACATATCCTCCATCCCATAGTCCGGTGCCCATATACTCATCACACATCCTCCAATCCATAGTCAACCATTATGACATCATAATGAGCGGCGGCAGGGCTTGCAACCTTTGATGACATCAGCGTCGCCACGGCAACCATTGTGACATCATAATGAGGGGCGGGGCTTGACACGCACACACTGCTTCCCCAGTATACAAATAGGGGCATTGTGACATCATAATGAGGGGCGGGGCTTGACGCACACACACTTTTCCCCCCAGTATGTAGATAGGGGCAAAATTGTTTGGTGAATTGGAAGGTGCAGGGTTAAAATTTCACCTCACAACATAGCTTAGGACGCTCTCGGGGTCCAGACGTGTGACTGTGCCAAATTTTGTGGCTGTAGCTGCGACGGTGCGGATGCCTATCCCGGACATACACACATACACACACACACATACATACATACACACATACATACACACTTTGAGCTTTATATATTAGACTAGCTGAAGAGCCCGGCGCTGCCCGGGCATATTAACTAACTGTGGTTAGTTATAGCAAATTATAATTATCCTCCATTCCATAGTCCCGTGCCCATATACCCATCATACATATCCACAATCCCATAGTCGAGTGCCCATATACCCGTCATACATATCCTCCATCCCATAGTCCCGTGCCCATATACCCGTCATACATATCCTCCATCCCATAGTCCCGTGCCCATATACCCATCATACATATCCTCCATCCCATAGTCCCGTGCCCATATACCCATCACACATCCTCCATCCCATAGTCCCGTGCCCTTATACCCATCATACATATCCTCCATCCCATAGTACCGTGCCCATATACCCATCATACATATCCTCCATCCCATAGTCCCGTGCCAATATACCCATCATACATATCCTCCATTCCATAGTCCCGTGCCCATATACCCATCATACATATCCTCCATCCCATAGTCCCGTGCCCATATGCCCATCACACATCCTCCATCCAATAGTCCCGTGCCCATATACCCATCATACATATCCTCCATCCCATAGTCCCGTGCCCATATACCCGTCATACATATCCTCCATCCCATAGTCCCATGCCCATATACCCATCATACATATCCTACATCCCATAGTCCCATGCCCATATACCCATCATACATATCTGTCATCCCATAGTCCCGTGCCCATATACCCATCACACATCCTCCATCCAATAGTCCCGTGCCCATATACCCATCATACATATCCTCCATCCCATAGTCCCGTGCCCATATACCCATCATACATATCCTCCATCCCATAGTCCCGTGCCCATATACCCATCACACATCCTCCATCCAATAGTCCTGTGCCCATATACCCATCACACATCCTCCATCCCATAGTCAACCATTATGACATCATAATGAGCGGCGGCAGGGCTTGCAACCTATTATGACATCAGCGTTGCCATGGCAACCATTGTGACATCATAATGAGGGGCGGGGCTTGACACGCACACACTTTCCCCAGTATGCAAATAGGGGCATTATGACATCACAATGAGGGGCGGGGCTTGACGCGCACACACTTTTCCCCAGTATGTAGATAGGGGAAAAATTGTTTGGTGAATTGGAACGCGCGGGGTTAAAATTTCGCCTCACAACATAGCTTAGGACGCTCTCGGGGTCCAGACGTGTGACTGTGCCAAATTTTGTGGCTGTAGCTGCTACGGTGCGGATGCCTATCCCGGACATACACACATACACACACACACACACACACACACACATACATACACACTTTGAGCTTTATATATTAGATATATGTATGTGTGTATGTCCGGGACTGGCATCCGCACCGTCACAGCTACAGCCACAAAATTTGGCACAGTCACACGTCTAGACCCCGAGAGTGTCCTAGGCTATGTTGTGAGGCGAAATTTTAACCCCACGCGTTCCAATTCACCAAACAATTTTGCCCCTATTTACATAATGGGGAAAAAGTGTGTGTGTATCAAGCCCCGCCCCTCATTATGATGTCATAATGGTTGCCATGGCGACACTGATGTCATCATAGGTTGCAAGCCCCGCCGCTCATTATGATGTCGTAATGGTTGACTATGGGATGGAGGATGTGTGATGGGTATATGGGCACTGGACTATGGGATGGAGGATATGTATGACGGGTATATGGGCACGGGACTATGGGATGGAGGATGTGTGATGGGTATATGGGCACTGGACTATGGGATGGAGGATGTGTGATGGGTATATGGGCACTGGACTATGGGATGGAGGATGTGTGATGGGTATATGGGCACTCGACTATGGGATGGAGGATATGTATGATGGGTATATGGGCACGGGCCTATGGGATGGTGGATATGTATGATGGGTATATGGGCACGGGCCTATGGGATCATGGATATGTATGATGGGTATATGGGCACGGGCCTATGGGATCATGGATATGTATGATGGGTATATGGGCACTCGACTATGGGATGGAGGATATGTATGATGGGTATATGGGCACGGGCCTATGGGATGGTGGATATGTATGATGGGTATATGGGCACGGGCCTATGGGATCATGGATATGTATGATGGGTATATGGGCACGGGACTGTGGGATGGAGGATAATTATAATTTGCTATAACTAACCACACTTAGTTGCTGTGCCCGGGCAGCGCCGGGCTCTTCAGCTAGTTGTATCATAAAAATGTTTAAATGTCTGTTGTTCACATTGTACTACAATAAATTTTTCACTTAAATATAAGCAATTTATGTGGGAGTCGGAGAGTCGGAGTTGGAGTTGGAGTCGGTGTAAGGAAAATTGAGGAGTCGGAGTCGCAGGTTTGGCTTACCGACTCCACAGCCCTGGTTTCTTGCAGCAGTTTTCTCTAGAAAATCTTTTTGACCACCTCAAAAAAACTCAGTGTGCACAGGGCCTTAGGATAGCTTGTGCATAATCCTGCAGACTGACACTCAGTGTGCGTGGAGCCTTAGAACCAGCTCCAGTGCAATCCTGCAAAATGACATTCATTGTGCACGGAGCCTTAAGCTGGGGTCACACTTGCAACTACAATGCGAGTCTCTCGCACTGCCGCCGGCACTCGGGACCGGAGTGTGCGGCTGCATGTATTTCTATGCAGCTGAGCGCTCTGGTCCTGAGTGCCGGCAGCAGTGTCGGGTATTGATACGTGAGTTTCTCGCATTGCAGTTGCAAGTGTGACCCTGGTCTTAGAAGCAGCTTCTGCGTAATCCTGCAGACTGACATTTAGTGTGCACGGAGTCTTAGGCCGGAGTCACACTGGCAAGGAATACGGGAGAGTGAGAGGCGCTAAAAGCACGCATTACACACGGACCAATGATTCTCTATGGGGTCACTCGCACCAGCCGTATATTTCTCATCCGTATCCTACGCTCCGTGCCACTCGCAGCATGCTGCGATTGTCAGCGTACTACGCCCGTAGTACGCCAATGCAAGTCTATGGGTGCGCAAAAAATACGGATTACACACTGAACACACGTGTGACCTGCGAGCAATACGCAGGTCTTTTGGCTGGTGAACAGGAAATGGGCCAATCCATCATCAGGAAGCCTAGACATGCAAATGAGCTCAAAAACCGCTCCAGACATCCAGGAAGTACGCCTCCACGGAGTACAGCAGCAGCATGGCGTCCACATACATTAATGTAGAGCTCCTCATTGTGCTGGTGCAGGAGCATCCAGAAATATGGGACCCACGCGATGCAAACTATGCTAACCGCACAAGAAAGGAGGCGTCATGGAGGCGCATCTGTCGCCAGATGTACCATGACTTTGGTGACAGACCACGTGATGAGCAGCAGAAAATTCGTAAGTGCAACCATAAAAATATAATTAACGTTAGCGCGCGCTATAAAATGATTCTACAATCAGCACCCCCCTTCCTGTGCATGTACTTTTATTAGCCTCATGAGGCCGTTACATTAGGATGTGACACGTGGCTTCACACAGCCATAATTAGGGGTTAGGCCACAAGCTCCTCATCCTCCTAGCCACTAAAATTATTTTCAGGGGAGCTAATGAGACCCTGGGTATCGGCCCAATTACATATGCCACCATGGGTAGAACGCACACCCCAGAAGGCCCCATGCCTAGACTACTGTTTGAAAATGTGACCTCTCAAATATGTGATTTTGACAATCTTTCCTGTCACATTGCAGTGGAAGATGTGATGAAACGGTGGAGAAGCATCCGGGACCAGTATCGCCGGGAACGCCAGCAGCGGTCCAGGAGTGGGGATGCTGGCCATGTAAAGCGCAAATATATATACTATGACCAGCTGAACTTCCTCGCCCAAATTCTGGCTCTGAGACTGTAAGTACATACCTCACACCACATGACACAAAAACATTACACAAATACTTTACAGGGACAAAAATATTGATCTATTTTTGCCTCTGTTCTATTTCATAACAGAACTCAATCCAACCTTACGGATCGAGGAACGGCCTCAGAGGCAGAGCCCATTATAGATCCTGTAGGGGATGAGGTGGCTGGCCCATCTTCTCCCCCTACAAGAAGGATGGCTGAAGAGGAGGCATCACCAGAACACACAATGGCTGCCCGGCACAACACACCACCAGGACGGTCTGCAGCTGCAACCTCACCCATCCTGGAAGAGATGGGCAACTTGAGCAGCAGCCCAACTGCCCAGATCAGGCCCTCCCCACAGGCTGCTCTAGCATCACGGCGAATAAGAAGAAGGCGCCAGGTCGCCATTCAAGAGAGCCGGACCCATGTGGACACTGGGGTGCTGAATTACTTGTCCAGAGTCACTACAGATGATGGTGAGGAGGCCTATGCACGTAGCCTCACCCTTTATCTCCGTGCCCTTACCCGTGAGGTCAGGCTCCATATTAGGGGGTGTATTCAGATCCTGCTTGATGCAAGCACCCCCCCCAATACCCCATATGAGGTGTTTGAATTTCTGGAGAGGTGGCAGCTCTCACCAAGAAATTTAATGCGCATGAGACCATCCACACAGATGCTTGCTCAAGCAGGGTCTGAACAGCCCCTAATACGTGGGCCAACACCTCAACCCCTTCCTCCCCCCTACCCATCCTTCTATTCCGCAGCCCCAAATGTCTTCCTCAAGCCAACCCCACCAATATGGCCACTTGTACCCACCCAGTGTTGGAGGCTGGTCCCAACCTGGTTGGGGACGATCTGGCTCTCTTGGTGGGTATGAGCCACGGGCCTACCAGAGCCAACAAGAAGCCCCTCACCATCATCATTATTACTCTGGGCAGTATCACCAACAGGCCCAGGAGGCTGGACAACAACAGCATCATGGGCAACAGTATGGCCCCACACAGGGCGATGTTGGCCACAATGTCCAGCAGCACCCACAGGCTGTTCCTCCCCGTTCCCCTTCCCCTACATATGAGGATTTATGACTCAAAAATTTGGAGATGTCCAGTTACATGTAACTGGTGCTTCTAATCTAGACAAAAAAACAGGTGTTCTCCTTCACCAACATTTAGAACATAATTTAACACTCACATTTTTAAACAATGTTTTCCAAACATATGAAAGAATCCATCATGACAGGCAACGCTACCTCACGCCTTTCACACAGATATTAAATGTGTGTATAAAAGAGAATATTTAAATGCGCTATACTGTTACCTTATAGGATGAAAATACACTAATCACTTGCTAATGCATAGGAAAGGCGTGCTTGCCTTTAGTTAAGTAGTCAACTTTGTTATTAGCATTCTGTAGTAAACCAATTTGAGGCGACCAGCATTCACAATATCACGCTCTCTCTATGTCTTAACAAGTGAGTTTTGTATTTTGATCCTTTCCAGTATAGCATGCTTAAATATTGTCTGTTCTACAGACAGGTAATATCTGTGTGAAAGATGTGAGGTAGCCTTGCCTGTCATGGTGGAATCTTTCTATGATTGGAAAACATTATGAGGAAATGTGAGTGTTATCTTGTTGCCTTTATTTAGGTGATGGAGCTCACCTTTTGTTGCCTAATCAAGGTTAATGTAGGCATGCAGCAATGTTGTAATTGCATAATGTTTGTTGCAGTTTTTTTCTGTAATGTTATTGTTACACCAAGTTAAAGAAGGCCCAAAGGGGCATTTTGGCCACTGCCAAATTTGTGTTATGGCAAAATTATGTTTGCCTTTAAGCAAAACCAAAAAAAAAAAGGCAAAACTAAAAATTTGTCTACTCTAGTTAACGTCTCTGTGTGATTTCTCACTATCCCTCACAACATACTAACAGACACCAACCAATGCAAAGAAACACTCATAGAATCATAAAAAGGCTTGAGTAATAAATATTTAGACACACTTTGAAAAAAAGAAAATTATAACATAGACACAGCATTCTCTTGCCAAGAAGTTGCCCCCTCAGGTGAGATAAAGTAATTCGTGAATATATCACGCACTTTGAGGCCAGAGAGCGGTCTACGTTGAGGGTTGATAGGTGGTCTCACCCTGCGCACATTGTCCGGCCTACGCACAACACCATCAGAGGAGGAACAATCATGGATCCTGGTGAAGTTATGCAGAACAACACAGGCTTTCACAACTTCATTCACATTTTGCTCACTCAACTGAATGGCAGACTGGAGTACTCGCCATTTGGCACAAAGAATCCCAAAGGAACACTCCACCAGTCGCCTAACACGTGATAGGCGCAAGTTAAAAATTCTGCGCCTGTGGTCAAGGTTGCGCCGGGGATATGGCCTCATGACATTACGTGATAACTGAAAGGCCTCATCTGCCACAAGGACATAAGGGACTGATTGTTCGGGGGAGCCTGGTAGCTGGCGTGGTGGTGGTAGATCCAACTGGTTGGTGCGTAGCCGCCGACCCATTATGGAAGTATTGAAGACTCTAGAGTCTCCCGTCCTTCCATAGGCCCCAATGTCAACAATTATAAACTTGTATTGAGGGTCTACCAGAGCCAACAATACAACAGAAAAGTATTGCTTATAATTGAAGAATTGGGAGCCTGAGTTCGGCGGCTTACGCAACCTGATATGTTTGCCATCCAGGGCCCCAATGCAATTTGGAAACTGGCAGTCCTCCTCAAAGTCCCTTGAAATCCTTAACCAGTCTTCCATCCTGGGCTCGGGTAGGACCACCTGATGGAGTCTTGTCCAGATTTGTGCACATGTAGACCTCACTATGCCTGAAATGGTTGACTTTCCAATGAGAAACTCATGGTGGAGGGCGGCATAAGACAGGCCAGTGGACAGGAAGCTGTAGAACAACAGAAATTGTACAGGTTAGAATGGCTAAAGTAAAAAAAATCAGTTACATGCCGACCAAACTTGTTAGGAAATGAGAGAGAAGAACACACACATATTTGGTGGCACAATGACTAAGTGATATGCAGGACATATTAGATGTAACATTCTGCTGTGTCAGGTGAAACATATTTTGAGTAAGATGAGGGTATTAAACTTTGTCCAAGAAGGCCAAAAAACATAGATTAACACACACATTATGAACATAGAGAATGTGGTCGTGTAGTACATACCGTATTGTGAGTAGAAGTCGCTCCTCTGCAGATATGGCTTTGCGCATCCTTGTGTCCTGAAAAGTTATCCCAGGGCGCACTGTCTCCAAGAGGCGATCAAATGTGGAAATGTCCATGCGACAGTACTGGAAAAATTTGTCCGGATGCTCCCGCAGAGACGAATAGAGGCGGTGAAAATGCCCTCTGGTGAGTCGTTGCCTCAAAAGTGGATGTACCCACATGCGTCTCCTCCTCCGCGGATCCACTATCACAGGCAGCGTCGGACTGGCCCACCGGAGAATCCTCCGGTTCTCCGGTGGGCCTTGGCATCTGGTGGGCTCTGGCACCTGCTGGCATACAGGGCCAGTAGTTGCCTAGGGCCCCCGCTGCTCCAGGGGCCCCCAGCCAGTGGTGTGTCGCACACCATGCAGCTGCTATGGGGGCCCCTGCCAGCGGAGCAGCAGCGGGTGTCAGGAGGCAGGAGCCCCTGTCCCCGCTGCTAAAGAGAAATGAATATTCACTGCGAAGCAGTGAATATCATTTCAGGTCTCCACCCCCAGAGGCCCCGCCCCCAGCCCAGTAAGCTGCTCTGCAGACTACAGCTGTAAATCAGGGCCGGCGCCGCCCTCAGTCCTCTCTGCTCCTGGCTCACAGCCAGTGCGCGATGACGTCACTACATCGCGCACCCGCTGGGTGTCTGGCAGAGGGGGCAGCTCCTGACACTGAAGCCGGCTGCCGGAATCAGCGTGGGAGCGAGGAGGAGAGGTGAGTATTGTGTTTTTTTTGGTTTTTTTATATCTCTCTCGCTCTCTCTATCTGTCTATCTATCTATCTATCTATCTCTATATATCTCTCTCTCTATCTCTCTTATATCTATCTATCTTTCTATCTCTATCTATTATCTATATCTATCTATCTCTATATCTATCTCTATCTATTATCTATATCTAATCTATCTATTTCTATATCTATCTCTATCTATCGCTCTATCTTTATATCTATCTTTCTATCTCTACATCTATCTCTATATCTATCTATCTATCTCTATATCTTTCTATATATATATATCTATATCTATCTATTATGCCTATCTATCTATCTATCTCTATATCTATCTATCTTACTCTATCTATCTCTATATCTATTATCTCTATATTTATTATCTATCTAGCTACCATCTATATCTATCTATCTTTATCTATATATATCTCTATCTAATATCTATATCTATCTATCTCTATACCTATCTATCTATCTATCCGTTATCTAT
>NW_027361754.1:59372500-59435000 GCF_039654945.1 Dendrobates tinctorius
CCCCAAGAATGATTTTCTCTGGTGGGCCCAAGGTGTTCCAGTCCGACGCTGATCACAGGATATGGTTGCCCAAAGCGCCGTGACAAAAGCCAGGTAAAGAGAACCTGCTCGGTTGTATTGAATGTCAGACCCTCTGCCATGCTGCACAAAGAACACCAACACACCTCGTGAAAGCAAGGTGACAAATGTACAGAATGGAGGCAGCCACCTGTTTCTGAGTGTCTAAATAGGGTGCAGGCTAATGATTTAAATTGTTTGCAGGCCTCAAAACCGTTAAATGTCCATTTTGCAAGGCTGCGAGAAAATCTCGCCATACGGATTGCATACGGATTACATACGGATACACACATGCGCAAAATACGCGACCTCACCTTGCTTACGGATGACCTACGGACCACTATTTAGTGGTCATTGATCCGTATTACGCATGTAAAATACTGACCGTATTTTGCGCAGGTTAGTGTGACTCCAGCCTTAGAAGCAGCTCCTGAACAATACTGCAGACTGATACTCAGTGTGCACAGAGCCTTAGAACCAACTTCTGTGCAATCCTGCAGACTGACACCCAGTGTGTGTATCAAGGTTGCGGGGACCCTCATTTGCCTCCTCTCCCCTATATGCCGGGCATGTGTGCCCCGTGCGGTATCCTGAGGGTTTACCTGTATATTAATGTTATGTATTACTGTTTTTTTATTAATATAATGTGCTGTGTCTGTGTACATTACCTGTTGCATGTGTTAAAGTCAGGGACAGAAAAGGTTAAGTAAAAAAGGGGGTTGGTCCAGCAGGCTGGAAAAGCAGCAATTTCCTTCTTCTGGAGCAGAGCCCAGGCAGGCTTGCCTGAGGCAGGACTGCTCCTTTGTTGGGAGTAGAGTATACCCCCTGGAGGAGAAAGTGCTGCCAAGGGCTGCCGGGCACTGGGAATGGGCACTGGAACTGTGGAAGTGCCCACCAGAGGACTGAGTGCTCCCAGTAACTGGATGGAAGCGAACGATGCAACATATCTGGATAGGGAAAGCGCAGGAAGTGTTATCTCTTTTATATCATCTTTATTAAAAGTTTGCCACTGTGACGTGTGGTGCATCCAGTGGACGCCGTTCCAGTGTGGAGAGCAACCATTTGTCAGATGTAACTAACTGTGCCATAGGGCTGGGATTTTATCTGCCTTTTCATGTGCAAAGGGCTGGGGTGCTCCCTGACTGTGACCTAGTGAACTTGCCCATGACTACTACCCTATGCCACCTTGTTACATGTGCACAGAGCCTTAGAAGCAGCTCCTACACAATCCTGCAAACTGACATTCAGTGTGTACGGAGCATTAGAAGCAGCTCCTGCACAATCCTAGAATACCAAAAAAGAAGGACGTAATAAAAATGATGTAACACTGTAACACCCAAAATCCAATAAATAAGAAGGATAATACAAAATGATGATAAATCTAATATATAAAGCTCAAGTGTGTGTATGTATGTATGTGTGTATGTCCGGGATTGGCATCCGCACCATCGCAGCTACAGCTACAAAATTTGGCACAGTCACACGTGTGGACCCCGAGAGCGTCCTAGGCTATGTTGTGAGGTGAAATTTTAACCCCGCATGTTCCAATTCACCAAACAATTTAGCCCCTATCTACATAATAGGGAAAAAGTGTGTGTGTGTATCAAACCTCGCCCCTCATTATGATGTCATAATGGTTGCCATGGTGACGTTGATGTCATCATAGGTTGTAAGCCCCTCCGCTCACTATGATGTCATAATGGTTGACTATGGGATGGAGAATGTGTGATGGGTATATGGGCACTGGACTATGGGATGGAGGATATGTATGATGGGTATATGGGCACGGGACTATGGGATGGAGGATATGTATGATGGGTATATGGGCACGGGACTATGGGATGGAGGATATGTATGATGGGTATATGGGCATGGGACTATGAGATGAAGGATGTGTGATGGGTATATGGGCACTCGACTATGGGATGGCGAATATGTATGATGGGTATATGGACACGGGACTATGGGATGGAGGATAATTATAATTTGCTATAACTAACCACAGTTAGTTACTATGCCCGGGCAGCGCCGGGCTCTTCAGCTAGTTCAAGATAAAACAAATTCTTGTGGTTGGTGAGGACCACAACTTGATATCTAGCTCGCTCCAACCAATGTCTCCACTCTTCAAATGCCCATTTCATGGCCAACAATTCCCGATTCCCCATGTCATAGTTACGTTCAGATAGGGAGAATTTTCAAGAAAAGAAGGCACAGGGATTCATCTTAGAACTCACCGGATCTCTTTGGGACAAAACGGCTCCTGCACCAATCTCAGAAGTATCTACCTCCACCTGAAATGGGAGTGAGACATCAGGTTGAGCAGAAGTGAATCTCCGCTTAAGCTCCTGAAATGCCGAAATTGCCTCTGGAGACCAATTCACATCAGCGCCCTTCTTGGTCAAATCAGTCAGTGGTTTAACAATACCATAAAAATTACTTATAAATTTACGGTAGAAATTAGCAAAACCCAAAAACTTCTGGAGAGCCTTCAAAGAAGTGGGATGAACCCAATCATAAATGGCCTGTATCTTGGCCGGGGCCATTTCAATAGCAGACGGGGACAAAATGAATCCCAAAAATGAAATCCTCTGTACACCAAAGAGGCACTTCGATCCCTTAATATACAGAGAATTTTCCCTCAAAATTCGGAACACAGTCCGGACATGTTCCACATGAGAATCCCAATCACTGGAAAAGATCAAAATATCATCCAGATAAATGATCAAAAACTTATCCACAAGGTCCCGAAAAATATCGTTCATAAAAGACTGGAAGACAGAAGGGGCATTAGTGAGCCCAAAAGGCATCACCAGGTACTCATAATGTCCCATCGATGTATTAAACGCCGTCTTCCATTCATCCCCGTGCATGATGCGAATAAGATTATACGCCCCCTGGAGGTCAATCTTGGCAAACCAACAGGCACTTTTAACTCTGGAAAATAAATCAGAAATCAGGGGCAACGGGTACTGATATTTAGCAGTGACTTTATTAAGGAGACGATAGTCAATACATGGCCTTAATGAACCATCTTTCTTGGCCACAAAAAAACTCAGCACCTAAAGGTGAAGAGGATGGTCTAATATGACCCTTCTCCAATTACTCCTTGATATAAGATCACATAGCATCATGTTCGGGTACCGATAAGTTGAAAAGCCGACCCTTGGAAAATTTACTCCCGGGCATTAACTCAATTGCACAGTTATAACTCCTATGAGGAGGCAAAGACGCAGACTTACTCTCATTGAATACATCAGAAAAATCAGCCAAATAGTCAGGAATATCATGAGACTGGGGAGAGGTGGAGAAATCAGGAGTGTCACTAAGAACACATTGACAACTCCCAACTCACCACAGACACAGATTTCCAATATAAAACAGGATTATGAGTTTGCAACCAAGGGAAACCCAGAACAATAGTATCATGCAAATTAAGCAACACCAAAAATTTACAATTTTCTTGGTGGTCCGGGGCGACCCACATTATCACCTGGGTCCAAAACTGGGGTTTATTCTCCGCCAAAGGAGTAGCATCAATACCCCTCAAAGGGATAGGAGTCTGCAGGGGTATCATGGGAAAACCACAACGTTTAGCAAAGTCCAAATCCATCAGATTCAAAGCAGCTCCTGAATCAACAAAAGCCTTAGCGGAAAATGTAGACAAGGAGCAGATCAAGGTAACCACCAAAAGGAACTTAGGCTGTACACTGCCCACCGCAAATGTGTGAGCAAAACGCTTTTCTTTTTTAGGGCAGACAGCAATAGTATGAGAGGCGTCCCCACAGAAAAAAACACAACTTATTACGCCTTTTAAACTCCTGACGTTGCGCCCTAGACAAAACCCTATCGCATTGCATGGGTTCAGAAGTTCGTTCGAAAGGCAGCAACGCCTCTCGTGTAGTTTTACGTTCACGTAAACGCCGATCAATTTGAATGGCCAATGACATAGAGTCGTCAAGACCAGAGGGAACAGAAAATCCCACCATAACATCTTTTACGGTTTCTGCCAAACCCTTCCGAAAGAGAGCTGCTAGGGCATCATCATTCCATTTAATAAGGACCGCCCACTTTCGGAATTTTTGACAATATAACTCTGCAGAATCTTGACCCCGGTTCAATGCCAATAAGGTTTTCTCAGCTTGATCAATAGCATTAGGCTCATCATACAACAACCCCAAGGCTTGAAAAAATGCATCCACATTAGCCAGAATAGGATCTCCGGGTGTCAAAGAAAAGATCCAATCCTGGGAATCGCCGCACAGCAAGGAGATGACAATTTTAACCTGCTGCACAGAGCTCCCCGATGAGTTAGGTTTCAAAGCAAAAAATAGTTTACAATCATTCTTAAAATTCAAAAATTTAGACCGATCCCCAAAAAACACATCAGGAGTAGGGATTTTTGGTTCAACAGCAGATGATTGAGCGAGATAGGCAGAAATTCCCCGCACTTCAGCAGCGAGCTGCTCAACACGATCAAACAATTGCTTAGTCTCCATTTAGGCATAAAATATTCTCCTACAGCCCCAGAGAAAAAAAAGAGGAAAAAAATCTATAAAAAAAAATTCTGACACTTTTTTTTTTTTTTTTTAAATTCTTTCCTTCTTTGGAGTACCCTAGAGTCTACCGTTAGGCTGGTGATTCTGTTATGAATGGGTCACTGAGGAGAATAGCAGGCCCAGGCTAAGCCACAGAAAACCAGAGAGGTTGGTACCTAAGCGGATTGCAGACCCCTGATCCTGTCCACACAACTAGCAGTAGCCGTGGAGCGTAATTACGATGATCCTAGACGCATCGGCACAACCGGAGAGCTAACTAAGCCTAAAGCAAGAAAGGGGAAATCTAAACTGCCCCGGAGCAGACCCCAAAGGAATAGATAGTCCCCAAACATACAGGGGTTGGACAAAATAATGGAAACACCTAACGTTTTGACATCATAATCTTCGAACATGTTATAAATATGCAAACCGTGACATATGGTAATGTTTTGTAGTTGATTATTTGTGTTATGTGATATTTGTATGTAAATTAACTGTTTGTTTTGCAGAATTGTAAGAACATTGATGAAAACCTGATACCAATGGCAGACCTCTCGGATTTTCAAAGAGGCCAAATTGTTGGTGCTCGTATGGCAGGCGCTAGTGTAACAGAAAGTGCCCGAATGCTTGGCGTGTCAAAAGGTACTGTCTCCAAAGTAATGACTGCGTTTGAAAGAGAAGGAAAAACGTCTGCAGCAAAGCACAGGTCCGGCCGAAAGTCGAAGTTATCTGAGAGAGACCGTCGGACTCTAAAGCGAATTGTGAAACGATCGCAAGACCACGGCTCCGAAAATCACTGCTGAGCTCAATGAACACCTACAGAACTCAGTTTCCACAAAAACTGTTAGTCGGGAGCTGCACAAATCTGGATTCCACGGAAGAGCTGCAATTCGAAAACCACTGCTATCAATGACAAATGTTTCCAAGCATTTAGAGTGGTGTAGAAACCTCCAGAATTGGTCCCTCAAGCAGTGGAAATATGTGATATTCTCAGACGAATCATCGTTTACCCTATTTCCGACCTCCGGCCGAGTGTACGTTTGGAGACAGCCAAAAGAAGCATTCCATCCAGACTGCCTTCTCCCAACCGTAAAACATGGCGGAGGTTCTGTGATGATCTGGAGTGCTATTTCGTGGAGATCCGCTGGGCCAATGATATCCCTTCATGGAAGAATTAACAGCCGCGATTATTTAGGCATTTTGGGTGACCAAGTGCATCCTATGGTTCAAGCACTGTTCCCAGAGGGGAACGCCATCTTTCAGGATGATAATGCACCAATTCATACAGCTAGAATCGTTAAAGCATGGCACGAGGAACATTGTAATGAAGTTGAGCATCTCATCTGGCCCCCACAATCCCCAGACCTCAACATTATTGAGCATTTATGGTCGATTTTAGAGATTCAAGTTAGACGTCGATTTCCGCCACCATCGTCGCTCAAAGAACTGGAGGGTGTTTTAACTGAAGAATGGGCTACAATTCCCTTGGAAACAATACACACCTTGTATGAATCCATACCTTGGAGAATTGAGGCTGTAATCGCTGCAAAAGGCGGACCTACACCATATTAAACTAACTTTTGTTGATGTTTCTAGGTGTTTCCATTATTTTGTCCAACCCCTGTATATTGTCGGTGAGACAAGATGAAAACTCAAACGCAGGCAGAAAAATAGACTGAGCAAACGATGGGGCTCACACTGACTAGACAGTACAGGAAAGGAAAGACACTGTCTGCAATCACGCAAAAAACCCAGCAAAAGTCCAACATATCTGATGCACAAAAAACATTGAAGTCGCACGACTTTGCCCCCACTATATCAGCACTCTGGTATATTTTGAAAGCAAATCAAAAAGAGACCAATATAACGGGACAAAACAAACTGGCACAAGCAGTAACATATGGTGGTGATTCAGCACAGCCCCAGCCGAAGCTGGCTGACCAGCACAAAGCAGAGATAGACAAAACCAGATCAAATGCAAACAGAGTAGCAAATGAACCACTTAGCTGAACATGCAGGGACAGAGCAGGAGACATCTTGTTAGGGCTGGTGGAATGCACCAAATTATAAAGTAGTTGTAGGTGCGTTCGCAGCCCGGGGTCGACCGTGCAGAGGTGGTACACTGCTGCTAGACAATGGCGGAAGAATAGAGCGGCTTGAAAACAGTCACACGTGGGTTACGTCACCCAGTGTGAACAGGAGCGGACTTTGTTAATTCACAGAGCCGCACAGCCGCTGAACGTGAATGCCAGAGCCTGTTTAGCTCACAGAGCCCGGCCAAAAAGCACACAGCAAACGGCCGCAGAACTCTACCCCAAGGACACGGGGTTAGAGTCCCTCTAGGTGCGCTGAGCGTGCGGCGTCGCTACCACGAACGCCACTATAGACGCTGGCTATGGAGTGTGGAGCACTTGCACTGAGGCGTGCCGAGTCACTGATGATGACTACTGCCTGACTCAAACTCTGACCTATCTACGCCTAAGCCTGGGCGCTAGCAGGCTAGGCTGCACAACACATGCGTACCAAGGGTAGGGGTTTCATAATAAGTCAGTCACCAGAGACATTCATACGTGCATACATCACTCACTCCTTATAGTCTAAAAATACAGTCTATCCTAGCGCATGGCCGAGCGGCCATGCGAACCTTTTATAGCCGCAAGCGTCCAGGACCTTCCTGGCTTCTCGGATGGGCCAATCCAAACAGGAGCAGGACCTGAGGACGTGACCTTTGATCTCCAATGGGAGATCACTCCACGGGCATGCTCAGTGGCCCGACATGGGGACTTAGTCCCTGGAGAATCTCGCTGCTGAGCAGCATGTACTGCCATAGCTGTGCCAGAGGTGACAGCAGCAAGCAAACCCACGGAGCTGGTCTGGGCAGAGCGCCGGGACCAACGAGTTTGCTGAGTAATCTCCTCTGCGGCCAGAGAGGAATGGGAGACCGCCAGAAGCAAGGCTCGGGATTCCCGCTGTGCAGCGACAGGAACCCGATGCCTAACATTACCCCCTCCTCTCTGAGCCTCGCTCCGCTCAAATTCCGCAATGAGAAGAGGAGCGTGGATGTTCTCCACCAGCTCCCAGGTCTGAGCCTCTGGACCATGACCCTTCCAGTCCTCCAAATATAATTTTTTGCCCCGCATCATCTTGCATCCCACGATGGCATTGACCTCAAACTCGTCTGACGACAGGTCTGATGTCCCGGCAAATGGCTCAGAAAACCGGGACATGTGAACCGGCTTAAGGAGAGACACATGAAACGTGTCCGAGATGGCCAAGTTTGGTGGAAGAGCCAGGCGATAGACCACAGGGTTGATCTGCTCGAGGACCTTGAAAGAACCAATATAGCGCGGTGCGAGCTATAGGAGTTCCACCCGCAACCTGATGTTTCGAGCGGAGAGCCACACCAAGTCGCCAGGGGCGAAGGTCAGAGCCGGGCGCCAGCGAGTGTCAGCGGAGGATCTCATTCTCTCCTTGGTGGCCCGGATAGCATCCTGCATGCGATCCCAAATGTCATGTGTCTCTACCGCCCAGTCTGCCACCCTAGAGTCGGTGGACGACACAGGCATGGGCACGGGGACGCGCGGATGCTGGCCGTAGTTTAAGAGGTAAGGGGTCTGACCAGTGGAGTCGGCCACAGCGTTGTTCAAGGCGAACTCTGCCCACGGCAGCAAGGGTGCCCAATCATCCTGCCTAGCCAAGACAAAATGTCGCAGATATGTCACCAGGGTTTGGTTGGCTCTCTCCACCAACCCGTTCGTCTCGGGATGATAGGCCGAGGAGAGATTTAGCTCAATGCTGAGCAGAGAACAGAGCTGTCTCCAGAACCAAGACGCAAACTGAGGACCCCGGTCGCTGACAATCTTATCCGGCATGCCGTGCAGACGGAAAACATGTTTAATAAACAGCGCTGCCAGACCCCGTGCCGATGGTAGCTGAGAGGGTGGTACCAGATGCACCATCTTGGAGAAATGATCGGTGACCACCCAAATGACAGTGCTGCCGCTGGACTTGGGCAGACCCACCACAAAGTCCATACCGACCATCTCCCACGGCCTGTCCGCAACCGGCAGAGGATAGAGTAACCCAGCGGGCCTCTGCCGAGAGGACCAAATCTGGGAGCAAGAGACGCACGCCCGAATATAGTCTCTGATGTCATGGGCCATATGCGGCCACCAGTACGTCCTCGCCAGGAGTTCAGAGGTCCGTTTGATCCCGAAATGGCCACCCACCCTGGACGAATGGGCCCAAGAGAGGACCTCCGGTCGCAGATGGGCAAGGACCAAAGTCTTGCCCGGAGGTACAGACTCGAGAGCGACCGGAGCCACGGTCCTCAGGCTCTCTGATGGGACTATCAACTGAGGCTCCTCCTCCTCCGATGACACCACGGAGTGGGAAAGAGCATCGGCCCAGACGTTCTTCTCCCTGGAGAGAAAATGCAGTGTGAAATGGAATCGGGAGAAGAACAAGGACCAACTGGCCTGGCGAGAATTCAGCCGCTGGGCTGTCTGTAAATAGACCAAATTTTTGTGGTCGGTGAACACCTGGAAAAGGTGGCGAGCCCCCTCCAGGAGGTGTCTCCACTCAGAGAAGGCCAGCTTCATTGCTAGCAACTCCCTGTCCCCGATGGAATAATTCCTCTCCACCGGTGTGAAGGTCTTAGAGAAGAAGCATGGGTGCTTCTGACCTTGCGAGTCCTTCTGAAAAAGTACCGCTCCAGCACCGACGGAGGAGGCATCCACCTCCAGGATGAAGGGCTTATCTATATCTGGGCGATGTAGAATGGGAGCGCTAGCGAAGTGGGACTTAATGGAGGCGAAGACCTTGGAGACAGTCTCCGACCACAGTTTGGGATTTGCACCCTTCTTGGTGAGGGCTACCAAGGGCGCAACCAAAAATGAGAAATGGGGAATGAATTGGCAATAATAATTTATGAACCCCATAAAGCGCTGCACCGTTTTGAGAGAATGGGGTTCCTGCCAATCCATCACTGTCTGTAGCTTGGCAGGATCCATGTCCAAACCCTGGGCTGAGATGATGTAGCCCAGGAAAGGCAAGGACTCCTGCTCAAACACACATTTCTCCAATTTGGCATAAAGAGAGTTGGCCCGCAGGAGATCGAAAACTTTGCGAACATCTCCCCGGTGGGAGTCAATATCTGGAGAATAAATGAGAATATCGTCCAGATAGACTACTACCGAGGTGGTAAGCATATCCCGGAAGATGTCGTTCACAAAGTCTTGGAAGACGGCTGGAGCGTTACATAGCTCGAAGGGCATCACCAGGTACTCATAGTGCCCGTCTCTGGTGTTAAAAGCCGTCTTCCATTCGTCCCCCTCACTGATGCGAATCAGGTTATAGGCTCCCCACAGATCGAGCTTAGTAAACACTCTCGCTCCCCGAAGCCTATCAAACAGTTCCGATAACAGGGGCAGAGGATACTTGTTCTTAACGGTTATGGTGTTAAGGCCCCTGTAATCGATGCATGGACGTAATTCTCCATTCTTCTTTTGGACAAAGAAGAATCCCGCTCCCGCCGGTGACACCGACTTCCTAATGAATTTTCTTGCCAGATTCTCCCCGATATACTGAGACATGGCCTCTGTGTCTGGGAGAGATAGGGGATATACTCGACCCCGGGGAGGCTCAGCACCGGCCAAGAGGTCAATAGGACAGTCGTAAGGGCGGTGCGGCGGAAGGGTCTCTGCCGCCTTCTTGGAGAACACGTCTGCATACTGCTGTTATTGCTTGAGAAGCGAGGAGAGATCTGCAGGAACCTCAGAAGTAGCGACCTGTACGCAGTCCCTCAGACACCTACCCTCGCAGGACTTGCTCCAACCGAGGATTTTCCCCGAAGACCACTCTATGTGGGGAGATTGAGATCGTAACCAGGGAACCCCTAGGAGGACCTGGTCGATCCCTTCGGCCATAACAAGGAGAGACAGCATCTCCTGATGGGAAGGAGACAAAGAGAGTCTCAGTGGAGCCGTCTGGTGGGTGATTTGGGATGCGCGTGTCGCCCCATTCACCACTCTGATGGTGACTGGTTGAGGGAGTAAGACCAGGGGGATTGCGTGTTGTTGAGCGAAGGCAGATGACATGAAATTGCCCTCTGCCCCAGAGTCCACGCAAACCTCCACAATCAGAGTGGAAAAATTGAACTCTAACGCCCCTTTAAACAGGAGTTTGGAGGAGAAAGTCGCGGCCCCCTCCGATAACCACTAGACGGGAGCGTTTCCCGAGCGCTGTGGGCACTGGTTAGCAAGGTGCCCAGTCTGCCGACAGCGGAAGCAGACTGGAGGTACCTGCGCGGACCGGACGCTGAACCCCGTGCGGGACACCTCCATGGCCTCTGCAGGCTCTTGGGACTGACCGGGAGGTTCCAGTGGTCTAGCAAAATTTGGAGCCAACTTATATCATTGGCGGGACCTGGAGCGCTCCAGCCCTCGCTCAGTGAAGCGAATGTCAACTCGGGTGGAGACCGTAATGAGCTCCTCTAAAGTGGTGGGCACCTCCCTGGTGGCCAGGGCGTCTTTGACATGATCAGCCAGGCCTCTCCAGAATACAGGTATGAGAACCTTATCTGGCCACTCCAGCTCCGAGATCAGAGTTCTGAAGAGGATGGCATACTGGCTGACCAGAGACGCACCCTGGGTTAGAGCCAGCAACTGAAGTGCGGTATCGTGCGTGACCTGAGGGCCCAGGAACACCTGCTTCAGAGCGACCAGGAAATGGGTGGCATTCTGTACCAGGAGATCTCCGCGCTCCCACAGTGGGGTGGCCCACTCCAGGGCCCTGCCCAACAGGAGGGAGATGATAAACCCCACCTTGGCCTGCTCGGAGGGAAATTGTGTGGCCAGCAACTCCAGGTGAATAGAGCACTGACTCACGAAACCCCTGCATGAAGCACTATCTCCCGAGAACTTCTCGGACAGCGGTAGGCAGGACAAGGTCGGGGCAGGACTGGCCGTGGAGACACGGGCGACAGCCTCTGTAGCTGCTTGGACAGCAACCGAGGTAACATCCGCAGCTGAGGTGGAACGCTCTAGCACTGCCAACCTATCCTCCAGCTGCTGGATGCACCTATGCAGTCGCTGTTCGTCTGCTATTACTATCCAGACCCTGGCGCTAGGATAATGTTAGGGCTGGCGGAACGCACCAAATTATAAAGTAGTTGCAGGTGCGTTCGCAGCCCGGGGTCCACCATGCAGAGGTGGTACACAGCTGCTAGACAATGGCGGAGGAATAGAGCGGCGTGAAAACAGTCACACTAGGGTTACGTCACCCAGTGTGAACAGGAGCGGACTCTGTTAATTCACAGAGCCGCACAGCCACTGAACGTGAATGCCGGATTTCTGGATCACGGAGTGAACTACTTATACGATGGACTACTTGCTAGAGATGGGGTGCACCTTACGAAGACTGGAAAGCATGTATTTGGAAGTCGCCTTGCTACACTTGTAAGGAGAGCTTTAAACTAGAACAACATGGGAAGGGAAGCAAAAGACCAGAAAAAGCCATACACCTGACAGATGCTATTGAGAACTCTGCTAATAGAAGTGGAAAGGAAGAACAAAGACGAAAGAATCTAATTAATAAAAATATTGGAGAAAGAGAAACCAATCACAAACTAAAATGTTTCTATACTAATGCACAAAGCATGGGCAACAAACAAGGAGAATTGGAACTACTAACACAGGAAAAGAAATATGATGTCATTGGAATCACTGAAACTTGGTGGGATGATACACATGATTGGAATACAAGACTAGAAGGATACAACTTATTTGCAAGAAACAGACTTGATAAACGAGGAGGAGGTGTTGCATTGTATGTTAGAAACGAGTATATCTGCACAGAGATTGAAGCTTCAGAGACTGGGAGTTCTGTGGAAACTGTTTGGGTAAGAATACAAGGACAGAACAATGGAAAGGACACCATTGTAGGCATTTACTACAGGCCGCCTGTGCAAGCTGAAGATATGGATGAACTCTTTATGCATCAAATGGCCAAGTTCTCCAAAAAATATGACATAGTTGTCATGGGAGATTTCAACTATCCAGACATTTGTTGGGAATCTCTCTCAGGCAAAACTAACAGGTCAAGGAAATTCTTATCCTCTCTTGCTGACAACTTTATCTTCCAAAAGGTAGGGGAGAAAACAAGGGGAACTGCTACCTTGGATCTAATCCTTATAAACAGGGAGGAAATGGTTGAGGAGGTAAAAGTGGCTGGAACCCTAGGAGGTAGCGACCATGCTATTTTAGAATTTTGGATAACTAGAGGCGGAAGACCTGTGAAGACTCAGACGTCAAGGTTAGATTTCAGAAAGGCAGATTTTAAGGGATTCAGAAAGATAATTGGAGGGATCCAATGGCTGGATATCCTTAAAGACAAAAATGTCCAGGAAGGATGGGAAATCTTGAAAAATGAAATTCTCAAAGCACAGTTGTTAACAATTCCGAAAAGAGGGAAGAATAGGAAGCATTTAAGGAAACCAGGATGGGTGAACACAGAACTTAAGCACATGCTAAAAAGGAAGAAAAAAATGTTTATAAAATGGAAAGAGGGAGGCATATCTAAAGAAGAATATAATGCTGTCTGCAGAATCTGCAGGGCACAAATCAGATTAGCTAAAGCTGAAAATGAATTGAGGCTTGCAAGAGATGTCAAAAGCAATAATAAAGGATTTTGGGGATACGTCAAAAGTAAAAGAAAAGTCAAAGATGCTATAGGATTTTTACAGGATGAAAATGATGAAATGGTAAGACAGGATGTTGAGAAGGCTGAACTTTTAAATTCCTATTTTGCATCTGTTTTCTCTCAGAAAGGAAATGTAACACCAACTGTTATTCACTGTCCTATTAAGGGAATAGAAGAATCCAGGATATCTATAAACAGAAAGATAGTGAGGAAACACTTAGCTAACCTAAATGAATTCAAGTCTCCAGGTCCAGATGAATTACACCCCAGAGTACTGAAGGAGATAGCAGAAGAAATTTCTGAACCACTCTCCATAATCTTTGAAAATTCTTGGAGAACAGGAGAAGTGCCAGAAGACTGGAGAAGAGCAAATGTTGTTCCTATCTTCAAAAAGGGGAAGAAGGTGGACCCAGGCAACTATAGGCCGGTGAGTCTGACTTCTATACCAGGAAAGATCTTTGAACAAATTATTAAACAACATGTAAGTCAATACCTGGATAAGAATGAAGTGATCAAACAGAGTCAGCATGGGTTTGTAACTAATAAGTCATGTCAGACTAACTTAATTTCCTTCTATGACGGTATCACTGATTGGGTGGATCAAGGAAATGCTGTAGATATAGTATATCTTGACTTCAGCAAAGCATTTGACAAAGTCTCTCATACAATCCTTATTGAAAAAATGACTAAGTATGGAATGGACAAGGCAACTGTTAGGTGGATTCATAGCTGGCTTAGTGATCGGACCCAAAGAGTGGTCGTAAATGGCTGCACATCCAGTTGGAAGAATGTCTCAAGTGGGGTACCACAGGGCTCTGTCCTGGGCCCTGTATTGTTCAACATCTTTATCAACGATTTAGATGAAGGAATTGAGGGTAAACTGATTAAATTTGCTGATGACACAAAGCTAGGAGGGATAGCTAATACTAGAGAAGAGAGAGAGAGGATTCAAAAAGATTTAAATAAACTGGAGAAGTGGGCAGTAACTAACAGAATGGTTTTTAACAGGGAGAAATGCAAAGTACTACATCTGGGCAATAAAAATGAAAAAAGCATATATAGAATGGGAGGAATAGGGCTAAGTGACAGCACATGTGAAAAAGACTTGGGTATACTAATAGATCACAGACTGAATATGAGTCAACAGTGTGATGCAGCAGCAAAAAAGGCAAATGCAGTTCTAGGATGTATTAACAGAAGCATACAGTCTAGATCACGTGAAGTCATTATTTCCCTCTACTCCTCTTTGGTCAGACCTCATCTGGAATATTGTGTCCAGTTTTGGGCACCACATTTTAAAAAAGACATCAACAAACTGGAGCAAGTTCAGAAAAGAGCGACCAGAATGGTGACCGGTCTGCAAACCCTGTCTTATGAGGAAAGGTTGCAGGATTTGGGAATGTTTAGTTTGCAAAAGAGAAGACTGAGAGGAGACTTAATTGCTGTCTACAAATATCTAAAGGGCTGTCACATTGTAGAAGGATCAACTTTATTCTCATTTGCACAAGGAAAGACTAGAAGCAATGGGATGAAACTGAATGGGAGGAGACACAGATTAGATATTAGAAAAAACTTTTTGACAGTTAGAGTGATCAATGAGTGGAACAGGCTGCCACGAGAAGTGGTGAGTTCTCCTTCAATGGAAGTCTTCAAACAGAGGCTGGACAGACATCTGACTGGGATGATTTAGCGAATCCTGCTTTGAGCAGGGGGTTGGACCAGATGGCCCAGGAGGTCCCTTCCAACTCTACGATTCTATGATTCTATGATTCTATGATTCTATGAATGAATAGTTCGTGACGCCACCTGTGGTGTTCGGCAAGTGAGATGTTAGGCCGACGCTGCATGCAGATCCTCTGGGGCTGGTGGTGTGTTGCAGCCAAGATGGTGAAGCTCCCCACAGGTGGAGCTGTAGCCCCAGGGCAGTGTAGATGTGGGGGAAGAGGAGAGGCATAAGCGTTGTAGAAGCTGGTACCCAGATGTAGCGGGGCTGGATGCGTTGGCGCAAGATTGAATGGAGGACACCAGGTCTTGCAGTTCCAAAGCTTTACTCACAGTCTGTAGTACACACAGGTGCCTGCCTCCGTGCCGTGTCCTCCGGGTCAGGGACTCAGTCAACCTCCAGGCAAGATGGAATGCTCCCTGACAACGCTCCGCCAACATGTGCCTTTCTGAACGTCTCCTCTATAGTGCCTTTAAGTGTGAAGTACTCCCAGTACTGAGTTATACTGGAGTGTCTCCTGACAGATGTTCCCAAGAACTCTACTTGTATGGCAGACAGCTGTAGCCTGCTTCGGGGACTCCCTACTCCTGAGTCCCGGCTCACTATCCAAGTTGCTGTTGTGCCCCCAAGTCTTAGATGGGAGTAGTGCATTTACAGCCCACTACTCCACCGGTGTCTGCTGTAGAACCATAAGTGTCCATACAACCTCGGGGACCGGGCCCCGGCCTTGCGCTTAGAACTTCTAGGTAGGGTTCTTCCTCTAACCCACGTCCTCTCTGTTTCCTTTTACTCCTTCGTTCCGTTCTAATCTCTCTCTCTTATGGAAGATCAGGTTTCAGTTCAATGTCTTTCTCCCTCTTTCCTTTCCCGTGCCAGCAGACCCAGGTCACTCAGGTCTGCTGCAGCACCCCCTTCCTCCATCCCTCTCTCCGGGATCTTCTTTCCTCACTCCTCTCTGAGTGGCTTCCTCTCCCAGACTGACCTCGAACTGACTGAAATTCTAAACCTTCCCACTCTTTTATGTATTCTAAACTCCACCCGCCTCCCAGCATGTTTCGTGTTCCAAGCAGAGAACCACCAAAGGTGCTCTGCTACTCTCTAAGCAAGGAGCCGCAATGTGGCTTTGCTGAACTACTCTGTTGTGTGGGGTGCGAGTGTTGGAGCGTGGACAGGAGCCTCCAACTTACCTGGATGGTGGGGCACCACACCTCAGGAGGAGGTGCAGTACCTCTGTGGCAACTGAGCCTCAGGGGCGCCACATACCCCCCCCATTAAACACAGCTCATCTGCGGGCTGCAAGGCAAACAAAGTTGACAACACAGGAACATACAAAATTTTTGTAATGCTAAATAAACATTTCTTATACTAAACTTCCCAATGTGGGAGGCACTCATTCTTGAATGTTGCAAACAATTCTTAATTAACTATCTAAAATCTTAAGTCAAAAGTGCAATTTTCAATACAATATGTAATTCAAAGTGCTATTGTCTGTTACTCACGAATCACTTCAGTATTCTTCATCAACACATATCTTTCCATCTTTAGTGCACATTTTCTACTTTCTTTTAACTCTGAGTGACAACCGTGGTGCCTGGTTCATCACCTACATTTTCTATTCTTTATTCAAATCTCTCATCTCTCTACCAAAACATTCCTAATTCTATATAAAAACCATTTCCTAGTTACCAATACTCTTATAAGACACATCATTATCAAATACTTCACATTAAAACTTTCAACAATTCTTGTAAGTGCTGAACACCACTCCCAGACGGGATCTCTTGCAGTGTCCTTTGATTGGAGTCATACTCCAGATGAGGTAGACCATATCTTCGCAAAGTATCCATGTAAAACCAAGAGAGGGCACCTAAAGAGGTGCAACTATGTACAATAGCAGTTCTGGACCATTCAGCGTTCATGATCTCTGTAGTTCAAATGGAAAGGCTGCCAACACAACTGGGCAACACTGGAAAAACAAACAAAACTAAACCATGATGGTCAAAAATAGAACAAAAGGCACAACGGTGGAAATAAACCCTCCTGGGTAACGAGAGTTATTTTTTTCTTATTTTAGAAACTTCTTGACTAGTGGTTGTTGTTCCCTCCTGGGGTTTCTGAAAACTGGTTCTCTGGGCTGCTGTTTCCAGTGGAGATGCTTTGGGTATCTTCATCCTGTTGCTGGTTGCTTGCTAAGTGCATGTACTCTGCCTCCCAAAGGGAGAGATAGGGACTGGTCGGGGAAATTGAAAGGGCCATGGAAATGTCAACTGCCTGCGGTGACTCCATATCCGCTACCATTGATGGCACTGCTGCTGCTGTTGGTGATTCAGCCAGTGTTGATGCTGCTACCTCGGAGTCCGATTCTTCTGTGTCCATCGGGACCTCAGCCAGCGGCACTGCGGTTGGGGATCGCCAGCGGAGGTCAATTGGGCCATCCCTATTCGTGGGTTCCGCTCCCAAAACTAGGGACAGACCTGGAGCGGTAATCATACCTGGCGCTCCCTGCCGTGGTTCCGGCCCCGCTACCTGGTGATGGATGGCGGCAGCCGCAACTCCCGGAGTTGTTGATGGGGTGAACCGCAGCTGAATTCAGGCAGGGGCAAGATCGGTCTCCGCCAGGGTAATCGGCAGAGGCCGGTGCAACCGCGCCCGATCCAGACGGGGACGCGGTCCCGGCCCTCCGTTCCACTCCAGAGCCCTCATATATCTCCTCCGGACGGGGCTCGTCCAATGGCAATATCGGTTGTAAGGTGGTGGCGGCGCTGCAGAGGATGTATCAGCGGTCGCAGCCTCCGCAGGGGCGGCCTGGGGGCGAGTGACTTCTCCTCCCCCCGTTCTTCTGACTTCTTTTCTCTTTCAATCATGGCGTTCTGGTGTTCTTCTTCCTGCCTCGGCCCCTTTCCCGCCACTGGCTTCTGACCCTCCTTCTTGGGGCGGCGTCTTCTTCCAGCGCCTTCATACCAAGCCAGTATACGAACCCCTCGGGGGGTGGGCATGTTGCTGTCACATAGTAGTTCAGGCAGGGGAGGCCCAAGACTGTTTGCGGTCTTTTCCTAGGACCTCCCATATCGTCACGCCCTTCTTCTCCGTGCCAGCGGCCATTTTTAATGTTCATTTTACAGTCTATTAAATTGGGTCTTCTGCACATTCTCAAAAGTTGTAAGTCCAACAAATCTTAGGCACACAGAACCCGATGGCATCGGGTCTCGTCATCCTGTTCGTGACGCCAAGTTGGGTCGCCCTCCCAGGGCTGTGGGCTTCTCGGTACCGGGCCAGTATCAGCTTGATGTGTCCCAGCAGTGGGGACCCAGTCCGTGGCCCTGGGCGCCCAAGTAATGGGGGAATGTAATGGTTTGAATCAATAGCTCGTGACGCCACCTGTGGTGTCCGGTAAGTGAGTTGTTACGCTGACGCTGCATGCAGATCCTCTGGGGCTGGTGGTGTGTTGCAGCCAAGATGGTGAAGCTCCCCACAGGTGGAGCTGTAGCCCCAGGGCAGTGTAGATGTGGGGGAAGAGGAGAGGCATAAGCGGTGTAGAAGCTGGTACCCAGATGTAGTGGGGCTGGATGCGTTGGCGCAAGAATGAATGGAGGACACCAGGGCTTGCAGTTCCAAAGCTTTACTCACAGTCTTTAGTACACACAGGTGCCTGCCTCCGTGCCGTGTCCTCCGGGTCAGGGACTCAGACAACCTCCAGGCAAGATGGAATGCTCCCTTCCAACGCTCCTCCCACATGTGCCTTTCTGAACGTCTCCTCTATAGCGCCTTTAAGTGTGAAGTACTCCCAGTACTGAGTTACACTGGAGTGCCTCCTGACAGATGTTCCCAAGAACTCTACTTGTACGGCAGACAGCTGTAGCCTGCTTTGGGGACTCCCTACTCCTGAGTCCCGGCTCACTATGCAAGTTGCTGTTGTGCCCCCAAGTTTTAGATGGGAGTAGTGCATTTACAGCCCACTACTGCACCGGTATCTGCTGTAGAATCATTAGTGTCCATACAACCTCGGGGACCGGGCCCCAGGCCTTGCGCTTAGAACTTCTAGGCAGGGTTCTTCCTCTAACCCACGTACGCTCTGTTCCCTTTTACTCCTTCATTCCGTTATAATCTCTCTCTCTTATGGAAGATCAGGTTTCAGTTCAATGTCTTTCTCCTTTCCTTTCCCGTGCCAGCAGACCCAGGTCACTCAGGTCTGCTGCAGCACCTCCTTCCTCCATCCCTCTCTCAGGGATCTTCTTTCCTCACTCCTCTCTCAGCGGCTTCCTCTCCCAGACTGACCTTGAACTGACTGAAATTCTAAACCTTCCCACTCTTTTATGCATTCTAAACTCCACCCGCCTCCCAGCACGTTTCGTGTTCCAAGCAGGGAACCACCAAAGGTGCTCTGCTACTATCTAAGCAAGTAGCTGCAATGTGGCTTTGCTGAACTACTCTGTTGTGTGGGGTGCGAGTGTTGGAGCGTGGTCAGGAGCCTCCAATTTACCGGGATGGTGGGGCACCACACCTCAGGAGGAGGTGCAGTACCTCTGTGGCGACTGAGCCTCAGGGGCTCAACACAAACAGCCACAGAACTCTACCCCAAGGACACAGGGTTAGAGTCCCTCTAGGCCCGCTGAGCACACGGCGTTGCAACCACGAACGCCGCTATAGACGCTGCCTATGGAGTGTGGAGCACTTGCACTGAGGCGTGCCGAGTCACTGATGATGACTACTGCCTGACTCAAACTCTGACCTACCTACGCCTAAGCCTGGGCACTAGCAGGCTAGGCTGCACAACACATGCATACCAAGGGTAGGGATTTCATAATGAGTCAGTCACCAAAGACATTCATACGTGCATACATCACTCACTCCTTATAGTCTGAAAATACAGTCTATCCTAGCGCATGGCCGAGCGGCCATGAGAACCTTTTATAGCTGCGAGCGTCTGGGACCTTCCTGGCTTCTCGGATGGGCCAATCTGAACAGGATCAGGACCTGAGCACGTGACCTTCGATCTCCAATGGGAGATCACTCCTCGGGCATGCTCAGTGGCCCGACATGGGGGCTTAGTCCCTGGAGAATCTCGCTGCTGAGCAGCATGTACTGCCATAGCTGTGCCAGAGGTGGCAACAGCAAGCAAACCCACGGAGCTGGTCTGGGCAGAGCGCCGGGACTGACGAGTTTGCTGAGCAACCTCTTCTGCGGCCGGAGAGGAATGGGAGACCGCCGGAAGCAAGGCTCGGGATTCCCGCTGTGCAGCGACAGGAACCCGACGCCTAACACATCAGACCTCAGGAGACACAAGAAGAAAATCGCGAGCAGGAATAGAGGGAGTCGGCTGTCTTAAATCCCAATCTGAAACCACATTTCTCCAATCGTCTTCTTCATTATCAGGTGGCAAGCCTCTGTCAATCAGACCAGCTCCACTACCTCCAGTAACCACCAGAGGGAGCCCTGAAAGAGAACTCGCAACCCCTCTGTCAATCTGACCAGCTCCACTACCTTCAGTAATCACCAGAGGGAAGCCAGAGAGAGAATTCACAACACAGCATCATGAAATAGATTAATCAGACTGAAGAGACAATGGAGGTAATACAAGGCATATCTATACTCACCAGGTCAGCTGTCAGAAATAGTGAAAACAGGATGCACAAAACTCAGCATCCTGAACTCACTATTTCTGACACATGGCCTGGTGAGTATAGATATGCTTTGTATTATACCTCCATCGTCTCTTCAGTCTGCGTCCAATTGATACTGCAGAAGAGATGCAGGATGTAACGACATCAACTACCATAGCACTGACATCATAAGTGGTTTGGAGAGGAAAGAACAAACATTAGCAACATTTTAAACATGACTGGTACAGACCCAAACCCAACAGAACATTTTACACCATTTCATTTTGCCATGCCACATGTCCGATGTCAGAAACAAAGTAGGCAGCAAATTGATTCCTCATGTGGGCAACTTCAACTGTTGACCGCAGAGGGTGATGCTGGTAATCTGGCAATGAATTTGCAACTGGTTCATCCAGTTCAATGTTAGGTCGCTCCTTAGCCATTATGTAATTGTGGAGAACCACACAGGCTTTGACAACCTCATCAACTGTCTCCATTTTTAGATTAATGGCTGTACCAAGAATGCGCCATTTGGAGACAAGAATCCCAAAGGTATACTCAACAGTTCGTCGGGCCCTGGTCAGTCTGTAGTTAAAAATCCTTTTGGTGTTGTTCAAGTCACAACTGGATTATTGCTTCAGTAGGTTTTCACACATCTGAAAGGCCTCATCCCCAACCATAACAAAGGGCATGGGAGGGCCTTGAGTGTTGGGGAGAGGTCGTGGCAGGGGTCAACTAAAATTTTTTCCATACAAGCGTCGGCCCATATCAGACTTTTTAAAAGTCTGGGAGTCATTGCCACAGCCAAAAGCTCCAATGTCCACGGCGATAAAGCAACAGTCCGCATCTGCTATTGCCATGAGCACTACAGAAAAATATTTCTTGTTGAAGTACTCCGATACGGTTCTGGCGGGTTTGGTAATCCATATGTGCTTTCCATCCACTGCTCCCACACAGTTGGGGAAATTACACACTCGCCAGAAATTTTCGGCAGTTTCAAGCCACATTTCCGCAGTGGGTAGGGGGATAAATTCATCCTGGAGAGCGTTCCACAAAGCCCGGCAGGTGTCTGCAACAATTCCAAAGAGGGTAGAAATTCCTAGCCGGTACTGAAAATGGAGCGATGATAGTGTCTCTCTGGTAGCCAGGAATCTGCCAGAGAAAGAAAAAAATTAAGAAGCTAAACAGATAAAGTAGAAAATAATTAATACAAAGCAGAACAATATTAATTATGAAAGGCGTTTGTTTAGAATTATTACATACCTTAATGTGATCAGGAGACGTTCCTCTGCAGGAATCGCTCTACGGAGCTGGGTGTCCTGTCTTCGGATGACTCCTGGGACACGACCAAGCAAATCCTGGAAGGTCTCTTGAGACATCCTGGTATATTCCGGAAATTTCTCTGGGTTGGCATTGAGCTCGCTATACAGGGTGTGGTAGGCTGCACGGCTCTCCCGGACTTCAAAATGGGGTGTCTCCAATAAAGCCGACGCCGTCTCCTCCGTCTTTCTCTATTTCTTTGTTGCTCACAAGCAAACGCATAGGCAAGAAACAGCTTTATACTTAAATCCAGGATGAAATAAAAGCTCTCCATGCGTAGAGCCATCATGATACAGGAGCAAAATCTGAAGATTTCAGCTGTCCAAGGGTCTATATAAAGATATCCCATAACACACGCCCACTGTTGTCCCATTGATGGTGTCTGTTTATATAGATTTTTCTCCTGTAAAATTTTCCACCATGGGCACAAAAAAACGCAAACGCATGCAAAAGCATGCAAACGCTGCGTTTTTTTGACCGCATGCATAAGCTGATGCGTCTAAAGACCACTGCATTTGCATGCGGTTTTTCGTGCGTTTGAGGTTGCGGAAGATACGTTGCGGATTTAACCGCAAATGTGAAACTACCCTTAGAAGCAGTTTCTGCACAATCCTGCAGACTGACACTCAGTGTGCATGGAGCCTTAGAAGCAGTTTCTGCACAATCCTACAGACTGACACTCAGTGTGCATGGAGCCTTAGAAGCAGTTTCTGCACAATCCTACAGACTGACACTCAGTGTGCATGGAGCCTTAGAAGCAGTTTCTGCACAATCCTACAGACTGACACTCAGTGTGCATGGAGCCTTAGAAGCAGTTTCTGCACAATCCTACAGACTGACACTCAGTGTGCATGGAGCCTAAGAAGCAGCTTCTGCACAATCCTGCACACATTACGGTACATTCTGCCTACCGTATAATTATTCTTATAGGTATATAATGGTGCAGAGGACTTTTCTGCTGTCCTTGTTCTCCCACTGCAAAATCTGCACCAGTAAATATTGCTGTGGATTTGTCTGCAATAGCGTTGAAGATTTGCCACACGTTTCACCCTTTGGACTAAAAAGAATTACAATTCGCTGTGACATCTGCTGCGTTTTCATTTTGGAGAAAGCAAACAAAACTGATTGCGATTGTGCTCACCTTATCTTTTTTAATAGAAAAGGAAAATTCCGAATTCATCTCTTGGCTCAGCCATATATCCTAGATTATAAGCTTGCGAGCAGGGCCCTCATTCCTCTTGGTATCTGTTATAATCTATGTGATTATTGTTATGCTGTAATGTCTATCGTCTGTACAAGTCCCCTCTGAAATGTAAAGTGCTGCGGAATATGTCGGCGCTATAGAAATAACATTTATTATTATTAATTTATTATATATCTTATGTCTGATAGTGATGAGCGAGCGTGATTGGATAAGGTGTTATCTGAGCATGTTCAGGTGCTAACCGGGTGTCTTCGGCATGCTCGAAAAATGTTTGAGTCCCCGCAGCTGTTCGACAGCCACAGCACGTGCAGGGATTGCCTAACAAACAAATAATCCTTTATGTGTTGCGGCTGTCTAACAGCCACGAGACATGCAGCCGCGGGGACTCGAACATATTATTTGAGCACACTCGGGTAACACCTTTTTCGAACATGTTTGCTCATCGCTAATGTCTACCTAACATACAGTACGTGTGAACAAAACCTAAGAGAATAGGAGGAAAGAGCTGGAGGCTAAGGGGTGCACACTCAGGGCAAGATCACGCAAGAGCTGGAGTCTTTTTGCTGAGATTTTGGAGCAGAAACTCTCCAAAATTCTCCCAAAAATATAAAACTCCTGAAACACTTGGAATTTTCACTCCAAAAATTTTGTAAAAAACTGTGAACACACCCTCCAAAATGTTTCTGTCCCAAATCTGCAGCAAAATCCGGATGAATAACATACAAATGGAAAATCTCATCCACATGCCCGGAGCTGTAGTCCACAAATCTGCAGCGTGTCCGTCCTGTTTCATCTTACAGAAGTCCTTCCTCCTCCTTCCAGTGATGAGTGGAATCTGAGTGAGGGCACAATTGTCTGTCCCCCCACATGTTGGGGTTTGATGGCATGAATCATCACCAGTGGAGGGCATTATTTTGAGTTTTGGTGCCGATCTGGTAACCCAAGGAGCATGAGTCATCTCAGGTCTCTTGTCACCTTAGGCTTGTGCCCAAACTGAATCTTAATAAATATTGCATAGCAGTATTTTTTACTTACCGTATTACATCGCTTTATGGAGCTTGGTGATGGTTGATATTTGAGCACTGTATGGTGGCATGTATTTTGGCACCACATATCGTCACTACTATGGTAGCATCTGCATTGCATATTATTCCTGTTTGAGTATGTAATGACAGTATTGTTATCTGTGCGCTGTATGAGAGTATTACATAGTGCAACACCATGCAACAGCCATGATACTGTAAGGGTATGTTCCCACGGTCAGTATTATATACATTGTCTGGGTATCTTTATCTTGAGGGGACTGAGTGTTTCTGCAAGATAAATAGACATGCTGTGGTCTGGAAAGATGCGCCACATGTGTGTGTATGCAGGGAAGCCAGAGGCGTCCCTACACGCATAGCGGATATGGGATCACTATGCTGTAACATCGGGCTGCTGCGGGTTGGGCGCTGCGGATGTCCGCAGCGTCCAACCCACAGCGCTTACTGACCGTGGGAACATACCCTAAGGACGAAGACCGGGCTGCTGGTACTTGTATGATGCCAGGTCCGTAACTGCCTCCAGTGTTGCCACGGTTAAAGAATGGGGAGCTGGACTGGACTGATAACCTGGTGAAAGGGGGCGTGGTGAACAGAGGGAAGAGAGAACAGGAAGCGTGGGAAGACTCAGAAATTTCCCGCCGGCAGGGAGTGGAGGCAGGTGTGCGCTGTGCTCTGCAGACACTGAGGGAAATGAAACCCGTTTGAGGCTGTGTGAGGGCCCCGCGGGAACAGGGAGCGTGCAGAGCGTCGGGCGCACTGCCAGACAGTGTGAGGTGCTCGCATTAAGGAACGGGTGCCAGATCATGAGCTGCATCCCTCTGTGTGGACAGGCGTGCAACGGAGCACGCACTAGTCAGAGACTTCCACGGTGTTTCCCCATTCGGTGCTATGGACTAATGGACCAGGGGCTGTACGGGTAAAGCTGGAGACCGCCCGTTGCCGCCAGAAGCTTGTTTGTGTATTAGCAGGAAACGCCTGAAGACGTCATACCAGCCGTTTTAGGTACTATAACCCTCATCGGACTGCATATGGCTGAGGAACATTGGAGTCACGATAAGTTTACCTGCTTACATTACAGTTGGCACCGATATCATCATTGAAACTGAGTTTTACAGGATTTCCCCTTGATAAATGTCGTGCGTGACATATGTTTCATGACCTGAATCTCAATTTGGTTTGGTAAATTCTGAGCGTGCCGTCGCCCTTTATGTTTCTATTGAGCAAGCCTTTGCTTCCTTTGCAGTCAGTCCTACTCGTGTCTCTCTGCAGTCGCTCAGCAGGGGATTAATGGCACAAAGTGCTGCATCCATGGCTGCAACCTCGCTGACACAGTGCAGCAAGAACGCAGCGCAGGTAGCGAGGGTTATGCGGAGATAGCAGGGTTGTCAATCACATCGGGATTAGTATTAGGTCTCGGCAAAAATGCTGGAAACATACAAATGTTTTCTGTAAACAAAGAGTCGCACGGCGGAGCGCATCCTCCGGCAGACACAATCCACAAATGACTTAATGTGACACACCTGCACAGGCAGAAGCCATTGGTTAACTAGAGACCAAGAAAACAGAGCTAGAACACACAGCGGGTCGACAGATTGCAGGGAAGGAGCCGCTACACTGGCAAAGGATCCTTGAAGGAGTGGAAGCAGGTGTTCAATACAGACCCCGTTGTGAATGCATCCTCGACTAAATTAGCTGTGGTCCAGTAACAGCTAGCACTGAAGACAGACTACCCGTATAATCTGTAATAACAGCTCTGAGAAGACTTTCACTATGGGGATCTGTGCAAACCCCACAACGGACATTCCCCCTGCCCTGCTGTCCATAAAAAATATTGTCCCCATATGCCTCATTATAGGGAATCTGATATTCAGGGTTCTGTCTGAATCACGTATTTGAGAGATTTACAAGGAAACCCCAGAAAACTGAAGAAGAGATGCAAGGAAGAATGGCAGAGGAACCCCAAATCCAGGTGTGAAAAACTTGTTGCATCATTCCCAAGAAGACTCATGCTGTACTAGCTCAAAAGGGAGCTTCTACTCAATACTGAGCAAAGGGTCTGAATACTTATGACCATGTGACATTTCATTTCAGTTTTTCTGTTTTAATAAATTTGCAAAAATTTCTACATTTCTGGGTTTTTTTTCAGTCAAGATGGGGTGCAGAGTGTACATTAATGAGAAAAAAATGAACTTTTTTGAATTTACCAAATGGCTGCAATGAAACAAAGAGTGAAAAATTTAAAGGGGTCTGAATACTTTCCATACCCACTGGTAATAGCTGACAGGTTCCTTTTACGATAAAGGTTCATGTTTACGACCATATTGTGACTCCATTTTGGGCAGGTTATAGAGGGCGTCTCCTCCTAAAAGCTTTAAATCTACAGGGTATATTTCCATAATAGGGCACCATTTACAAGCACCATATGGCGGCACACAAAGTGTCTCATTATAGTCTCTGTGCACACCACTGTAAGCGTATAACAGAGCCGTCAATATTATTCCTGCTTTTAAATGTAGGAGTTTTGCATGACTGGAGATATAAAGTAGTAATCATGGGGAAGGAATTCTACATTTCAAGTCAGCCAGGAAAATGTGAAATGAAGCAACTGTGGCGACCAGATCATAACACTGGGGTATGCCGCCAGAGCTTATAGCTTATTACAGTCGGAGCTGTAGCCTGACACCTCACTGTTCTGCTGCAACTTGACTCCTCAGTGTGCTGGCAGTCTGTCTGTCTTGATTAAAATTTGGTGTAGCTGTTTTTAGAAAGTGGATGGTGAGTTCAGAAGATGTGGGAGAGCAAGAAGTGTCTCATGAATGGAGAAAAATGCAGATTTCTTTGAGAAGCTATATTATGAAGTTTCTTATATTTACCTATACTATTGATTAACACAAAGTTTGTTGACAGCAAACTTACCTTAAGAGATATACAGTAGTGTGAAAAAGTGTTTGCCCCTTTCCTATTCTTTTGCAGGGTCCTGTGGTTTTTGGATATCTTTTTCCCTTAGTAATAAAGACCTTCATTTAAAAACTGCATTTTGTGATTACTTGTGTTATCTTTGCTTAATATTTAAATTTGTTTGGTGATCCGAATCATTTAAGTGTGACAAACATGCAAAAGAATAGGAAATAAGGAAGGATTTAACATAACCTTTATGTGATAAAAATGAGTAGTATCATTCAAAACTACAAGTCACCCTACAAAGAAGAAAGACAAGCCCTGATACAGATATGGTGACCAAAAAAAAAAAAAAAGTTATGGCTCTTGGAAAAGAGGAGAAGGAAAAACGAAAACGCAAAAAATTAAAAATTGTCCTCATGAGGTTAATGGAAACAGATGTTTGTTCGTTTGATCAGCTCAGTGTTGAAAGGGACAGATCATTCTGATATTTGGAGCTCCTGATCTGTGCGGGTATGACAACTAAAACCCATCTGGGGACCGTGGAGAGAGTCGCACAGCATCTTTTTCTAGGGGAGCGGCGACGGGGAATGTTCCATACAAGACAGTACATGGGATAGAGCCATTGAAAAATCATGTAGCCACTTGCACGAACTATAGAACAAACCCAAGATCTGTAAATATTACATCGGTATTGCAGGCACAGTCCAGTTAAATGCCAAGCTGAAATCAATACATCCTCCTAGTATATGAAGATGCTGCAATACCAAGTGCATCGCCAGAGAAATGGCGTCATCAACTGTTCTGCACGGAACACAACACAGAAGAAGTGGCCAGGAGAAGCAGGTTGTGCAGATACTGCTGAGGGTCCAGTGATAGCACAAGGTGGTGGATGACCTGTCTTATACATAGAGGACTTTATCTATCTTACTTGCAACCACATTATAGCTGGAGAAGTAAATTATCTGTGCATTTTTAGCCTTGTGTGAGCCGCCTTTTAGAAAACCCATTCTGAAGACCTGGGAAGTTTAGACTACTCCGTTGCTGTAAATGTCCGCCGATCTGCTGCGTTGCTTCCCAATCGGCGGCAGTTTGACAGCCTGTTTAAACAGGATGTCCGTTGTCATTGCTCTTGGCAGCACATACTGGTTACACAGGACAATAAGCTGCAGAGAACAATAGCAGACATAAAAAAAATATTTCACCCAACGAATCAGCATTTAGCTCCTTTGTCAGGTGTTCGGCCACCTGTTAAGACTGCAGGATTATTGAGAAATGAACATTTCTAGAAAAGCTCGTTTATGATAATTATGCAGTGTAAATGCACACCGATAATATGAAACATTAAATACATAACACATACAGTACTGCGAAAAAGGTTTTAGGCAGGTGTGGAAAAAAATGCTTCAGAGAAAGAAACTTCCTAAAAGGGAAGTTTTAATAGCATATTAATTGATAAAAATAAACTAAGTGAATGAATAAAAGATAAATCTAAATCAAGTCAATATTCAGTGACTTCCCTTTGTTTTCATCAATTCTTCTAGGTCCACCTGTAAAGAGTTTTTGAAGAATCTCGGCAGGGAGGTTGTTCCAAACATCTTGGAGAACTAACTCCAGATCTTCTGTGTATGAAATCCTTCTGTCTCTGCATGTATTCCCAGACAGACTGGATGATGCTGAGATCAGAGCTCTGTGGGGCCATATCATCACTTCTAGGACTCCTTATTCTTATTTATGCTGAAGATATTTCTTAATAACATTGGCTTTATGTTTGGGGTCGTTGTCCAGCTGCAGAATAAATTTGGAGTTAATCTGACACCTCCCTGATGGTATTGCACTATAGATAACTATCTGCCTGTATCATTCAGCATTTAGATCACCAAGAAATGGGCAACATGAGGACTGTAGATGCAGTGATCGGCCTTGGAAACTTAGTGCAGCAGATGAAAGACACATCATGCTTGCTTCCCTTTGACATTGGACGATGTCCAGCAGTGCCATCAGCTCAGAACTGACAGCAACCAATGGAACCCAGCTACACCCATCTGCTGTTCAGAGAAATCTGATCAGTAGTCTTCAATGAAGAATTGTTACCAACAATTCAACCTTGCACAAAACATAGTGAAAGGGGTACAAAAAAAAGATAGCAACAGATGCTCTGTACTGATGAGTCAAAAGTGAAATATTTAACTGTATCAGAAGGCAGTTTGTTCGCTGAAGGGCTGGTTGGTGGTACAATAATGATTGTCTGCAGAGAAGCACAGTGGTGGGTCCTGCAAGTCTGGGGCTGTATTTCAGTAACTGGACATTGGAAGGATTAATGGTGTCCTCAATGCTGAGAAATACAGGCAGATACTTATTCATCAGGGATGTGTCTGATTGGTTGTACACTTGGAGTTGTAGTCCGGCTGCAGAATAAATTTGAATCCAAAGTCACTAAGAACTATCTTCAGCGTAAGGAAGAACAAGGAGTCCTGGAAGTGATGATCCAGCCCCACAGAGTCCTGATCTCAACATCATAGAGTCTGTCTGACATTACATGAAGAGACAGAAGGATTTGTACAAGCGACATCCGCAGATCTGTGGTTAGTTCTCATAGATGTTTGGAACAACCTCCCTGCTGAGATTCTTCAAAAACTGTTCACCTAGAAAAAGAGATGAAGGCAAAGGGCGGTCACCAAATTTTGTTAATTGATAAATTATAAATTATTAACACTTCTATTTTTAAAACCTTCTTCCTTTGCAGCATTTTTCCACCCCTGCCTAAAATTTTTGCACAATCCTGTAAATTATGCTAAATGTAATGTTACCACACAATAACTAGGTCTGTATTTTACAAAATTATGTCAAGTCCCTTTTACCTGGGCAGTCTGTAGAACTAATCCTTGTAAACATGACAGCAACCGGCTGTTGACTGGACAAGCAGAAAAGGACATTTAAAAGAGCAGCAGTCAACTTCTCATACTACCAGTTCACTGAATGTATGAAAGGTGTCAAGAAGTGACAAGGGACTGTGTGCACCTATACGATTCCTTGCACTAGGGGCACCCTAGACTATCCCTGTCCCCTAGAAGGTGAAGTTTCCGGGGTCTCATACCTTGTTATACTCCTATCATAACCCTTATCTGTTCACTCCCACACCCAATGAGGTGTGAGGCCAAACTGTATTGGAAAACACTAACCAGACAAACAGGGGTTAACAGACAGGTCAAAAATAAAACTAAGATCATACAAATACACTCACAAATCAACAGAGTGGAAATCAAGGGAACAGTAGGAGGGTAAACCAAATAGGAGAGAATTAAGATAAACACACAATAGCAAATCCACGCAGATATCTCCTGTAAACTACACCAACTGACGGTTACTAATTCAGAACTCTCCTTCACCACTAAACCAGGAAGTTGTAACTATCACTGGCAAGTCCCAAGTGCAAGAGGTGAGCATATACAGTATACCTGAGAGGAGTGACCAACACAGAACAGCTGAGACAATTCAGGATGGAGAGCTCCAGGAGGTCAACTGAACTAAGTAACCCTTGCAGTGACAGAGCAAGGAAAACCTGCACTGTTTTATAGGATGGTGAAGCAGTTCCGATCAGTGTAGGAGTTTGTGTAACCAGACGCCACAATCTTCTGGCTCCTTTCTGTTGCAGCATCCCCGTGAGAAAAGGCCCCTATTTGTGCAGACCCTCTGTGAACATTTCTTATATATGATATACAGTGGGGAAAATAAGTACCGCATTAGATACAGTGACAATTTTGCAAGTTTTCCCCACCTACAAAGAATGGAGTGGTCTGTAATTTTTATCTTAGGTGAACTTCAACTGTGAGAGACAGAATCTAAAAATAAAAGCCAGAAAATCACATTATATGATTTTTACTTAATGAAATTGCATTTTATTGCATGAAATAAGTATTTGATCACCGACCAATCAGCAAGAACACTGGCTCTCACAGACCTGTTAGTTTTACTTTAAGAAGCGCTCCTACTCTGCACTCATTACCTATATTAATTGCACCTGTTTGAACATGTTACCTGTATAAAAGACACCTGTCCACACAAGCAATCACACTTCAACCTCACCACCATAGCCTAGACCAAAGAGCTGACTAAGAACATCAGGAACAAAACTGTAGACCTGCACAAAGATGGGATGGGCTACAGGACAATAGGCAAGCAGCTTGGTGAGAAGTCAACAACCAACAACTGTGGGCTCCATTATTAGAAAATGGCAGAAACACAATCTTCTTCAGTCTGATCCTCCATGTAATATCTTGCCTGGTGGGGTAAGGATGATTCTGAGAAAGGTCAGGAATCAGCCCTGAACGACATAGGAAGACCTGGTCAATAACCTGAAAAGAGCTGGGACCACAGTCTTAAACATTACCACTAGAAACACACTACACCACTACACTGATGGAAAAAAATCCTGCAGGGTACGCAAGGTCCCCTTGCTCACGCCAGCACATGTTCAGGCCGGTTTAAGTTTGCTAATGACCATCTGGATGATCCAGAGGAGGCATTGGAGATGGTCTTGTGGTCAGATGAGAACAAAATTTAACTTTCGGCACCAACTCCACTCGTTGTGTTTGGAGGTAGAAGAATGAGTACAACTCAAAAGACACCATCCCAACTGTGAAGCATAGTGGGGGAAACATCATACTTTAGGGGTGCTTTTCTGAAAAGAGGACAGGATGACTGCACCGTAGTGAATGAGGATGGATGGGGTAATGTATTGCGAGATTTTTCTAACTGCCTCCTTCCATCAGTAAGAGCACTGAAGATGGGCCGTGTCTGGGTCTTCCAGAATGACATTGACCCGAAAAGATAGCCAGGGCACTTAAGGAGTGGCTCTGTAAGAAGCATTTCAAGGTTCTGGACTGGCCTAGTCAGTCTCCAGACCTGAACTCAATAGAAAATCTTTGGAGGGAGCTGAATCTCAATATTGCCCAGCGACAGCCCCAATACCTGAAAGATCGGGAGAAGATCTGTATGGAGGAGTGGGCCAAAATCCCTGCTGCAGTGTGTGCAAACTTGGTCAAGAACTACAGGAAACGTCTGACCTCTGTAATCACAAACAAAAGGTGTCTGTACCAAATATTAAGTTCTGTTTTTCTATTATATCAAATACTTATTTCATGCAATAAAATGAAAATGAATTATATAAAAATCATACAATGTGAGTTTCTGGTTTTTATTTTTAAATTCTGTCTCTCACAGGCCAAGTAGTACCTACGATAAAAATTACAGATCTCATTATTCTTTCTAGGTGGGAAAACTTGCAAAATTGGCAGTGTATCAAATACTTATTTTCCCCAGTGTATAAGATATAAATATATAACATATTAACTTACCCTATGCCAGTTCAATGGTGTTTAGGAAAAAAAGTCACACACTACGGCGTACACTATATTTGCACAATAACTTTTTTTTTATCCAACGCTCATAAGAATTTTCTGATTGGAAATAAGTAGAAGGCGCGAGTCCTCCAAGGGGCAGACAAATGTACTAATTTATCAAATTTACTGTCTTATTAGGGCAGACATGCAACATGACAATCTTGATAAATTCCCCTCATAGTTTCAATATATCTATATACAAGATTAAAACATTGGACATGACCTCAGCATTTTAATTTAGAAATCGAACAATCCACATCCCAGTGTGACCCAGTCAGTGATCACAATTGAATTATACTCTATGCAGATATACACTCACTGGCCACTTTATTAGGTACACCTGTCCAACTGTGTGTTAAGACTTAATTTCTAATCAGCCAATCACATGGCGGCAACTCAGTGCATTTAGGCATGTAGACATGGTCAAGACAATCTCCTGCAGTTCAAACCGAGCATCAGTATGGGGAAGAAAGGTGATTTGAGTGCCTTTGAACGTGGCATGATTGTTGGTGCCAGAAGGGCTGGTCTGAGAATTTCAGAAACTGCTGATCTACTGGGATTTTCACGCACAACCATCTCTAGGGTTTACAGAGAATGGTCCGAAAAAGAAAAAAAATCCAGTGAGCGGCAGTTCTGTGGCCGGAAATGCCATGTTGATGCCAGAGGTCAAAGGAGAATGGGCAGACTGGTTCGAGCTGATAGAAAGGCAACAGTGACTCAAATTGCCACCCGTTACAACCAAGGTAGGCAGAAGAGCATCTCTGAACGCACAGTGCGTCGAACTTTGAGGCAGATGGGCTACAGCAGCAGAAGACCACACTGGGTACCACTCCTCTCAGCTAAGAACAGGAAACTGAGGCTACAATTTGCACAAGCTCATCGAAATTGGACAGTAGAAGATTGGAAAAACGTTGCCTGGTCTGATGAGTCTCGATTTCTGCTGCGACATTCGGATGGTAGGGTCAGAATTTGGCGTAAACAACATGAAAGCATGGATCCATCCTGCCTTGTATCAACGGTTCAGGCTGGTGGTGGTGGTGTCATGGTGTGGGGAATTTTTTCTGGGCACTCTTTGGGCCCCTTGGTACCAATTGAGCATCGTTGCAACGCCACAGCCTACCTGAGTATTGTTGCTGACCATGTCCATCCCTTTATGACCACAATGTACCCAACATCTGATGGCTACTTTCAGCAGGATAATGCACCATGTCATAAAGCTCGAATCATCTCAGATTGGTTTCTTGAACATGACAATGAGTTTACTGTACTCAAATGGCCTCCTCAGTCACCAGATCTCAATCCAATAGAGCATCTTTGGGATGTGGTGGAACGGGAGATTCGCATCAGGGATGTGCAGCCGACAAATCTGCGCCAACTGTGTGATGCCATCATGTCAATATGGTCCAAAATCTCTGAGGAATGCTTCCAGCACCTTGTTGAATCTCTGCCACGAAGAATTGAGGCAGTTCTGAAGGCAAAAGGGGGTCCAACCCCTTACTAGCATGGTGTACCTAATAAAGTGGCCAGTGAGTGTACATGTCCGGCGCCAGCACCTAGCAAAGCCTGGCGGGCCAGAGCCCACTGTGCCCAGAGGGCCCACTTTGGCCCTCTCTCCAGCTCCGATTGCAGCAGTTCGACCCCTACATCTGGAAGCCAATATTGTACCAGAGACTGAGCACACAAAAGTATCCCTTTAAAGTTTAAAATTGTTCGGAATGGCCTGTATGAGCAACTGATTGCTGCAGATCCCTGGTAAATAGTAAACTTTGCCGTGGGAAGCGGTGTAGGTCATGAAAATATTTGTTTTAAATAGCAGTCATATAGGTGAATGATCATCCATGACACCCATGAGTCCTTCTTATGATGTAACACTATACCCTTCAGATTCATATATCAGGGGACAGAAAAAAAAAGCGCCATGTTCAATTTCATGCTGCATTATGGATATATCCTCCATTATTTTGAATACCTCAATAAGTGAGTGCCATCCAGGGGCACTATATAGTAGTACATAAAGTGCCTCTATGTCTTATTTTTTCTATAAGGACCTGGCACCGCCCTCTACATGTTGTTGCACTAGGCACTGGCCCACAACATCCAAGTGACAAATATGGCCCTGCCTACAGTTCCAAAATATAGAGCCATGGGGACTGTCTGTGCTGCGTCTCTGCTTGAGCCCTAACAGGAGTGGCCTCATGTAAAGAGAGACAGATAGATTAGATAGATGGAAAATATAAAAATCTAATAGTGTCCCATGTCATATGACTTTCCATTAAACTCCTCTGGAGGGTCCACCTGCAGTTTTGACAATATCAATGGGGTTCGAGTCAATACTAAAAATGTTTTCATGTGAATATTTCCCAGATTTAAATAGTTCTGCTAATTTTACACATAAACCTAGCATATAGCCACTTTTCTGTCTGTCTCCTTCATTCAACTCCAAGTAAATCAAACTTCTGTGAAATCACTTAGGAAGCAACACTGATTGACAATAAATTTCACATGCTGTTGTGCAAATGGAATAGACAACAGATGGAAATGATTGACAATTATCAAGACATCCTCAATAAAGGAGTGGTTCTGCAGGTGGGGACCACAGACCACATCTCAGTACCAATGCTTTCTGGGTGATGTTTTGGACACTTTTGAATGTTGGTTCTGCTTTCACACTCATGGTAGCATGAGACGGACTCTACAACCCACACAAGTGGCTCAGATAGTGCAGCTCATCCAGGATGGCACATCAATGCGAGCTGTGGAAAGAGGGTCTGCTGTGTCTGCCAGCGTAGTGTCCAGAGGCTGGAGGCGATGTGGAGGGGGCCGTAGAAGGGCAACAACCGCAGCAGGACCGCTACCTCCACCTTTGTGCAAGGAGGAACAGGAGGAGCACTGCCAGAGCCCTGCAAAATGACCTCCAGCAGGCCACAAATGTGCATGTGTCTGCAGAAACGGTTAGAAACCGACTCAATGAGGATGGTCTGAGGGCCCGATGTCCACAGATGGGGGTTCTGCTCACAGCCCAATACCGTGCAGGACGCTTGGCATTTGCCACAGAACACCTGGATTGGCAAATTCGCCACTGGCGCCCTGTGCTATTCACAGATAAAAGCAGGTTCACACTGAGCACATGTGACAGACGTGACAGAGTCTGGAGATGCCGTGGAGAGTGATCTGCTGCCTGCAACATCCTTCAGCATGACCGGTTTGGCAGTGGGTCAGTAATGGTGTGGGGTGGCATTTCTTTGGAGTGCCGCACAGCCCTCCATGTGCTCGCCAGAGGTAGCCTGACTGCCATTAGGTACCGAGATGAGATCCTCAGACCCCTTGTGAGACCATTATGCTGGTACGGTTGGCCCTGGGTTCCTCCTAATGCAGGACAATGCCAGACCTGATGTGGTTGGAATGTGTCAGCAGTTCCTGCAAGATGAAGGCATTGAAGCTATGGACTGGCCTGCCCGTTCCCTAGACCTGAATCTGATTGAGCACATGTGGGACATCATGTCTCGCTCCAACCACCAACGTCACGTTGCACCACGGACTGTCCAGGAGTTGGCTGATGCTTTAGTCCAGGTCTTGAAGGAGATCCCTCAGGAGACCATCCGATGCCTCATCAGGAGCATGCCCAGATGTTGTACAGTAGGGAGGTCATACAGGCACGTGGAGGCCACACACAATACTGAGCATCTTTTCCTTGTCATGAGGCATTTCCATTGAAGTTGGATCAGCCTGTAATTTGATTTTTCACTTTGATTTTGAGTATCATTCCAAATCCAGACCTTCATGGGATATTCCTTTTGATTTACATTGATAATTGTTATGTTTTATTTTTCTGAACACATTCCCACTATGCAATGAATAAAAATATGCAACTGGAATATTTCATTCAGAGATATCTGGGATGTGTTCCCTTTATTTTTTTTTTTGAGATATATATATATATATATATAAATAAATTAGAAGTAGTCATAACACCCAGCAAATGCTAATGAAACAGATCAATGTGAGCAGAAAGCTGTGCGGCTTTCAGATGTGTATTGATCAGATATTTAAATACTATAATACTATGAAGCTTCCAGTTGCTTTTAATGCATATTTTCCCCTGGCAATCAGGCTCTGTTTGTGGGAGAACCCTCTAACCTCACGTGTGTACGTACTAGATTCGCCATTACAAGGAACATTGACTTAGTGGAAAGCCCCTCGGAAATATGAAGACATAAAACACCATCTGAAACCCAAAGGTTAATTCCTGAGGGATAAAGAAGACAGTACCGAAAATAATTGAGCGAAGACATATTTCCAGATTTACACTGCAGGGGCCTGGAGGTACCCAGCCTACGGTACATTAATGTTATTGTCTCATGAAAGCAAGCCCTGTCTATATGTCTCTATGGCGTATAAAGATCACATTTTAAGATGTTTTAAAGATGATCTGTTACCGAGATAAAATGGGCAATTTGGGGGCATCTTGTTCCTGCTGCTCCACTGAGCATTGTTTTTTTTTGTTTTTTGGAAATCTACCATAAGGTTCCAGAGATATGAGGCTTTTTATTGAGTGCTAATTTTTTATGGTCTTTACAAGGAGGCGTGGCTCACAGGGATCTCTGGGGGCGCTTCTTTAAGCTGCTCTGCATTATTGCGCCACACCCCTTGGTAAAGAGCATAACAAATTATCTCGAAATAGAAAGGCCCATATCTCTGGAACTATATGGCGGATTTCCCCAAGAAAAAAAAAAAGTTAAATACTCAGGGGAGCAGTGGAAATAAAATAAGAGCAAATTCTGTTCACTTTTGACATGGTGACATGTCCGCTTTAAGTGGTGTAAACTGGAGGAAATAGGAAAAAATGACAGTTGTAGTCCTAGCACTGATTAAAATAGGCAGATATATGTCCAATCACCAAATCAGTCTGTATTATTGGGAGTCCCTCTTTAAGTAGCGTGGGACTTTGCACACTTAATATGTGACCCCTTTACAGCAACACCCTATTACTGGGCCCCCTGTTTATAAACTCCTCTGATGAGTCTTAATAATGGAAGACGAAACAAGTCGAGCAGAATGAAGTAGGGGTAACTAGGCGTTATATAGTGGCAGTGACACACTTGGTACTGCCCTTGACAGAGCGGGAGTTATTGCGCAAGGAACGAAAGGGTTAGTATAGTAAGTCTATAGACGAGATACTTAACCATCTGACTTCAGCCATGCAAAAGCGATCCTGATGACCTCAGATTATGATGACCAGGGAACCAGGGGAGATTTAGCCTTATGAGAACTGGCTACTTTTGGGCACTTCTCCATATTGTTGGATTCGATGGTGATTTGTGATGTGCTCTGATCTGATACTTACCTTTGACAAATGGAGGGTAGTAGCGTGAGGCATCCCCAGTGCTTCTCACGAGAGTTTGTCAATAATGTATTAATGTATAATTGGTACATTGTGCTGTTCTTGAGACATGTCCGATTTTAAGATTTTGAGATGTTATGTTTTAATCAGACTTTTTTGGAAACAAAAATTTTTCTTTATTTTTTACTACTACCTTAAGGGGACTTTGAACTGTGATAGTCAGTATTGGAGTATATGGTAAAATTGTGGTTCTGTTATGAAGCCTGGCCTTTGGCTGAGCTTCACAGGAGGACTAATATGGCTGACCCCAACTGCTGAACTAACCTGTCGGCTCCCTACGATTGTCACATGAGGGTCAATGGGGGCTGGGTTGTCCAATCTTTTATCTTCAGAAGCGCCCTTCTCCTCTGTCTCCCTACTTACTGCTTGCCAGGGGCGGGGCGGTGCACTCCAAAAGATTGACAGTTCACTAAAGCCCCCGTCACGCATAGCGATCTCGCTAGCAAGATCGCTGCTGAGTCACAAGTTTTGTGACGCAACAGCGATCTCACCAGCGAGATCGCTGTGTGTGACAGCGATCAGCAACCGGCCCCCCTGCCGGGTATCGCTGATCGCTGTTGAAAGGTCTGGACATTTTTGGGGTCGCTGGTCTCCCGCTGGTCAGCACGTATCGCTGCATGTGACAGGCGGGAGACCAGCGACCAGGAGATGGTAACCAAGGTAAACATCGGGTTACTAAGGGGCGAGCAGCGCCTAGAAACCCGATGTGTACCTTAGTTACCAGCGCGCTGATGCAGGGAGCTGGTAACCAAGGTACACATCGGGTTTCTAAGTGACGCACGCCCCCTTAGAAACCCGATGTGTACCTTGGTTACCAGCTTTCTGCATCAGCGCGCTGGTAACTAAGATACACTGCGGGTAACAAAGCGACGTGCGTCACTTGTTATCCCCATGTCGCTGGTCCTGACCGCTGGTGAAGCTGCCTGTTTGGCAGCTCACCAGCGATCACATAGCGACTCACCAGCGATCCTGACAAGGTGATATCGTTGTCGGGATCGCTGATGAGTCGCTATGTGTGACGGGGCCCTTACTCGCAGCTTTGGTCTGAACTATGCACTCTCTCATGCTGCTCGCAGCTTTGCCTCTGTACAAGGGCGCCGAAGCTTCTCTAATCCAGTGAACTGGCCGGCCTCAGAGTTGTGCTTGCAAGCTGTATAGGAAACAGCTTGCAGACACTTTCTCTTTGCCTCCTATAGACTGCAGAGGTGGCCAGTATCCTATGAAACAAGCAGTAAACTAAGTTATGTTCCCACGGTCAGTAAACTCTACGGATTTGACGCTGCGTACATCCGCAGAGTCCAACCCACAGCGGCAAGATGTTACAGCATAGCGGATGGGATTTCAAGAAATCCTTTCTCCACTATGCGTTCAGAGACGCCTACGGCAACCCTGCATAAGCGGACATGCAGCGCGTCTTTCCAGACCGCAGCATGTCTATTTATGTTGCTGAGACCCTCAGTCTCCACAGCGTAAATTACCCATAGAATATCATTACATGCGGTAAAACCACATTATCTTTATAGTCACATGCGTATTTAAATAATTTCTTACCTTGTGCCACAGCCGGAAGTTCGCGTCCACTGCAGTTCTCGCAATGAGCTGAGCTGACTGCGAGAACTGCAGTGCAGGTGACCACCGGAGACCGAGTTATCTCCGGTGGTCATCTACAAGTTCTGCTGTGTATGGATGTCAGGCTGCATGGTAGCATAATGCCACCATTCAGCCAAAGGCATCCAGATGTAGCGGAGCCTGACTCGTCGTGGGACAGGATGTATATCTTCTTGGCGGACAGGTATGGTATGTTGCTTTTTTATTTTATATCTCTTACAGGCGATCGAGGGCTTCAGTGGAATAGGCGATGCAGTAAGAATGGTTTAATTAAGATTATTAATGGAGTCTGTGTCGTTATTTCAATTAAAGGACTTTATTCTGGCTGTGTCTTTATTTACAATATAACTATAGGATTAGTAATGGAGAGGTGTCTTATAGACGCTTCTCGATTACTAAGCCGTGGGCTTGATGTCACCGGACAATACAAAAGTGACATCAATCCTACAAATATTACCCTACTTGCCACCGCTACAGGGCAAGTGGGAAGAGCCGGGTAAAGTGCCACAATTGGCACATGTTTGTATGCGTTAATTATGGGGCGGCTGTGGGCTGCTATTTTTAGGCTGGTGAGGGTCAAAATCCATGGGCCTTGCCAGCCTGAGAATGCCAGGCTGCAGCTGTCTGCTTTTTCTTTGGCTGGTTAACAAAAGTAGGGTGACCCCATTCTGTTTTTTTTTCTAACCATCCAAGATAAGCAGACTGCTGCGGCCTGGTATTATCAGGCTGGTAAGGTTTATAGATATTGGATCCTTACCAGCCTGAAATAGCAGTCCCAGTAGTGTGCTTTACTCTGGCTGTTAACAAATATAGGGAGACCCCACGCCATTTTTTTAAAATTTTTATTAAAAAGAAGGGGACCTCTCTCTTTGCTTTCCTCCACTTTCAGTGTCATGTACTTCCGGTTGTGTCACAAGATTCACCCTGTAAATTAGTACACAAGTGTAGTAAGCTGTGATCCCACACTTAATACGCATGTGACTCGGACGATAATGCGGTTTTACTGCATCTAATGAAAGTGTATGGGTAATTTATGCAGCGGAGACAGAGCATCTCCACTACATAAATTGACATGGTGCGGTCTCGAAAGACGCACCGCATGTCCATCTCTGCGGGTGAGCCGCGGGCATTGGTGCACACACAGTGGGCTTGGGATTTCTTGAAGTCCCATCCACTATGCTGTAACAGCTGGATGCTGCAGGTTGGACATTACGGATGTATGCAGCGTCCAACCCGCAGTGTTTACTGACCTTGGGAACATACCCCAATATATCTGCAAATAGGAAATCACTTTTTTTTTCCTTCCCAGAAGCCAACTTTCATTTAGCTTTATTTCAAGTGACAAAAAAACGCATGCAATGAAAAAAACGCATCAAAAACACAGGTGACCTGCCAGTGACCTCAGATGCAGATTTGGTGCAGATTTCACCTGCGTCATTACTGATCGTGGGAACATACCCTAACATTAAAAATTCCTTCATTTCTTGAGAATTTTTAACAATAGCTAAATTGCAAAGTTGTAAGTGAACAGCTAAACCGTATTTTAAAGAGGTTGTCGAAGTAGTATCTGAAATAAAGTATCTGCATTAGGGCTTGTGTTTTTGCAGGTCGATATGTACTTTTAAGCTAAGTGTATTGGTGAGGTTTTTTTTTACGTCTTTTTTTTTTTCTGGGGGGAGAAGAGAGGACATCAGCAATTTTGCCGTTGTATTTTTCAATTTTGCTTTTATAGTATTCAGGTTGTTTCAATTACAGTTCTATCACATTGCATAGTTTTTTTTTCTCCTTTCACACAACAAAAACATTCTTTTAAAAAAAAAGTAATAATTGTTTATATTTTTCCAAATGACCTATAACATTTTTGTACATTGTACATTGGTTTGGAGAACATATGGATTTTTGACTACTTTTTATTTATTTTTTATTTTTTTTGCCATTGTATTTTATTTGTTTATTCCAATAACAATTTTTTTTTTTTTTTTTTTTAAGTCCCAGCACGAAATGTAAAATTTTTTCCTCTTGGGTCTCACCAAACAGATTAAGGTAATCCCTGGGCCACACAACTGGGATTTTTGCTGTCAGGAAGAGGGCTGTGAAATCTACAATTTTTCTGTAAAAACCACCTCCCAAGCCACTTGCCATCTAAGTTTGAAAAGAACTGCACCAAAGAACCTGAACCTCCAATGTCCTGTGTAATACATTGCACTACTTCGGTATTGCAGTGCATTATCGTTGCCAGTATAAAACAGTACATGACAAACCTGGCGGCCATTATTAGGCTGGGGTTGACTATGGCATGATAGAAGGAAACTCCCACCATTATGTAATATGTTTATTGTGGCATCTCGGGGGTTATAGATCAGGAATAGAAGCAGAACATTTCTGAACAGTATGGAAAAGTAGTGATTTTTTTTCAGTATCCTTATTAAAACATATTTTTATTAGCTCTTTACAGGCCACGGTGAATGCTGACAAAATATACCTTGCGGTATTCTAGAAAAAAAAACCATGTTGCAATCCTAGAAAGGAGTTATCTTAGACCTTTGCCATTAAATTCGGGTGTCAGCTGTACAAGACAGATGGGACCCAAAAGTTATGGCATGGACACGGTTTCTATGCTTCCTCCATCAATGCACCCCCAACAGTATACTGGCTTTCTGAATAGTTCCCGGTATTACTGTACCAGGCCCCGTTCACACGTTCAGGATTTGGTCAGTATTTTACCTCAGTATCTGTAAGCCAAAACCAGGAGTGGAAAAGTGTAATAGAAACACGTCACCACGTCTGTACTTTTTGGCCACATTTCGACGATGAGCTTTTGCTGAGTTTTGGATGCTGCAGATTTTCTGCACTAATTCTGAATACATTGAGTAAAATAGGTCACTTGCATTTTTTTCAAAAGATACACAGCGTCAAAAACTCACCAAAAACTTATCTTGGGAACATGGCCTAAGGGGTTAACTTATTTTGTAATGAAAAGCTCTGAAACTTCCCTCACAGTTTTCAAGATCCCTGGTTGCTGGCAGTGAAGTGGGAAATTCAGCTTACTTCCAGGGACTGAAACTCCCTCTTCCCACAACTAAAAGTTTTCTACCATTTCACAAAAGCAGCTCGGACCCCAGTGAATAAAGAAAATGGGGTCTTGTGCCCTTATTTGTCAATGAAGCGGTAGCCTGCAAGTGTGACACCTCAGTTCTATTCACTGTTTACCGCGCATGTTCACTATTGCTCCCATACAAGTTAATGGAGCAGTGGTTATATACACGCACTAACACTCCATTCACAGAGGGTACAGGACCCATGTTCTTGTGATTGTAAGGTCCCAGAAGCCAAACCCCTTTGGATAGATGATAGCCCATGGTGATGAATATTGGGATTTTGATTGATCCGATATTTATGGGAGATATAATTTTAGTGTTGTAGCAAATGGACGAACAGCACACAGTCACAGTCAGGGATGGGGACACAGTTTCAGTCACGGGGGCGGTTGCACTGTATTCTCAGAGCGGTGACTAAACCTGCGCCGGCATCGCCCCCATGACTGAAGATGCCCCCTAGACCCTGACTGACACTGGATCTGCATTGGGGCCATCTGTCAGTCAGTCACGGGGGCGGCTGCAATGTATTCTCAGAGCGGTAACTGAACCTGTGCCAGCATCACCCCTGTGACTGAAAATGCACCCCAGACCCTGACTGACACAGGATCTGCATTGGGGCCGGCTGTCAGTCAGGGACAGAGACACGGTTTCAGTCACAGGGGCGACTGCACTGTATTCTCAGAGCGGTGACTGAACCTGCGCCGACATCGCCCCCGATGATGACATCTTCATTCTTTTGCGTTCTGACCTGTACTTTTTTATATACCATTTTGAGGTACTTATGACATTTTGAGTGCATTTTTAATGTATTTTTTTAGGAATGCGCGGCAACCCCCAAAATGGCAATTCTGGTGATTTGATTATTTTTTTAGCCGTTTAAATAAATTTGTATTTTTATAGTATTGTCGTATCTAGAAAACTCCAATCTAAATATGTTTTTTTTGTCTCATGTCATTTCTTTTTGAATAAGGTGGGGAATGATATTTTTGTAAACTTCTTATAATTTTTTAAACATTTTTTATTAAATTACCTGTTGTTGTTTGACCGCATACACTATGCGTTGCGATGCTTCTACTATTAAGCCCAAAATTTGCCTGAGCATCACAGGAGAACTAAGATGGCAGCCAGGAGAACTTTCAGCAGGCCCCCGGCAGCCATGGTCACCTATTGGCTCCCCATAATCGTGTTCCCCAGACGTCCATGGGAGATGATTTGCAAGCGCACCGGCAAACAGACAATTTAACTGCCGCTATCAATTGTCAGAGATTGACAGCAGCTCCTAAATGGTTAATAGCAGCAACTGGAGCTGCTGTTAGGAGAAGCCTCTCCTAATCGACAACAGCAGTTAAACTGTCTGTTTGCCTGTTAAAGACTGAGGCTGGCTGTGTAGCACAACCACCATCTGCTGTGTATGAAGCAGGCTCAGATCGTATGTCTGATCCATACATCCAGATGAAAATTAACGTCACAGGTCTTTAAAGGGTTACATTAACTTGTAAACAATCTTGAAGAAAAGTAAACCTACATCCTTTTAGTGTCATTTTTTTAAAAGTAAGTCTGAAAAATATAGTGCTGTAAATATTTTTTGTTCTAACATTTATTTTTATTTTTTCTTAAATTTCCTGGGGGCGGCCATATTGGACACACACACTTTCCTCCTGAATTGACAGCACACAGATAGTATACAGATAGAGAGCAGTGTGTACTTTATGGCAGCTGCAGTAAATGGAATTTAAAGGGGTTTTCTACTACGATATTGCTCACAGCTCCAGCATTGGCTGGATGTAGCTGAACAGCACAACTCCATACACCATGTAGTGGCTGTTCATAGGTACTTTAGTTCAGGTCTTATTCTTTTTAATAGGAGTGGTATAGCTCTTGAAAAACACTGCTATGGTGGCTTGCTTCAACATTTTTTTGGCTGGCCAAAAACTAAAGTTAATAGTTATGTATAATAGCAAAAGTGCGATATTTGTGCAACATTTTAAAAGCATTACATGTCTTAAATATGACTCAAAACTAAGAAAATGACAGTGCCCCACCTCTTTTGATGAAATCAAGATAGATTTGGAGTTTGTGCAAAATGTTTTAAAAATGGGGCACTACTTTTATAAAAATGTGCCTAAAAACTAAAAACAGAAAAGGCACCAAAATCTGTTGTAAAATGTTATAAAGTCCCCTCTTAGTGTATAGTATTGCTACACTGTGTAAGGGTGGTTTCACATTTGCGTTTCCAACAGCAGCGTCGGCCTGCACACGGCCGCCGCTAAGCCCCGCACCTGCCGCGCCTCCTCCAGTAGCTCCACCTAGGGGCACATGACGCTGCATGCGACCTACGTCCCCTATCTTTAGCACTGGGGATGCAGGCTGTGCGCAGGTATGCGTTTGATGGCGCATGCGTCCTTTTGACGGTGCGCCGAGCGCACCAAATTGCAACAGGTTAGTTTGCTCTTTTCCTTTTAAAATCCATGCTGAAAGTGCTGTTTTAACTGACTCATTCAAGCTTCTTTTGTAGCTGCTTTGATCCGCTCCTCCCATACTAAGCCAGGAAGAGTGTTTGTATATAATGTTTGAGTACAAATCATTGCAAGAGCAGCAGATCAAGCAGCTTGCAAAAGAGCATGAACTAGGAAGTTACAACAGCGAGTTCAGCCAAATGTCTGAGACAGAAGGGAGCAAAATAAGGTAATGGAGTATATTCATAACTTTGCAAAGGATGATCACTAACTAAATTAAAAAAGTATTTTTTTACTACTCCAGGAGTCCAATATAACCATCATCTTCCATTAACTCCTACCCCAATATAGACAGCTAAAAGAGCTGTAGACAGGAATTATCAGTTGTGTGTGTGTGTTCTGTTGGCCAGTGTAAAATCTACAATATTACTTTTCATAAAACAAATAAAACCCCATTAAAAAATGCTACTAAAAATAATACTAAAAATAAATAAAGAGTGTGATTTTAATTTAAATTAGTCATTTTATCAATCACATTTTCTTTAAACCCAGTAGTAGGTATTGGGGTATTTACAATTGTGCTCAAAAGTTTACATACCCAGGCAGAATTTTTGCTTTCTTTCCCTTTTTTTTTCCAGAGAATATGAATGATAACACCAAAACTCTTTCTCCACTCATGGTTAGTGGTTGGGTGAAGCCATTTATTGTCAAAACACTGTGTTTTCTCTTTTTTAATCATAATGACAACCCAAAACATCCAAATGACCCTGATCACAAGCTTACATACCCTGGTGATTTTGCCTTGATAACATGCACAGAAGGTGACACAAATGGGTTTGAATTGCTACTAAAGGTAACATCCTCATCTGTGACCTGTGATAAATGCCAGGAAAATTGTTCGAGATGCAAAGAAAAACCCACAAATAACATCAGCTGAAATACTGGACTCTCTGAAAACTAGCAGTGTGGCTGTTTCAAGATGCACAATAAGGAGACACTTGAAGAAAAATGGTCTGCATGTTCGAGTCACCAGAAGACAGCCAAATGACCCTGATGAAAAGTTCACATACCCCATTTCTTAATACCGTGTATTGCCCCCTCTAACATCAATGACAGCTTGAAGTCTTTTGTGTTAGTTGTGGATGAGGTTATTTTCTCAACTGGTAAAGCTGTCCCACTCTTCTTGGCAAAAAACCTCCAGTTCCTGTAAATTCCTGGGCTGTCTAGCATGAACTGCGCGTTTGAGATCCCCCCAGAGTGGCTCAATGATATTGAGGTCAGGAGACTGAGATGGCCACTCCAGAACCTTCACTTTGTTCTACTGTAGCCAATGACAGGTCGACTTGGCCTTGTGTTTTGGATCGTTGTCATGTTAGAACGTCCAAGTACGTCCCATGCGCAACTTCTGGGCTGATGATTGCAAATTTGCCTCCAGTCTTTGCTGCTAACTTGCTGCATTCATTTTTCCTTCAACTTTGACCAAGTCTCCTGTGCCTTTGTAGCTTACACTTCCCCAAAACATCAGCGATTCACCTCCGTGCTTTACAGTAGGAATCGTGTTCCTTTCATCATAGGCCTTGTTGACCTCTCTCCAAATGTAACGTTTATGGTTGTGGCCAAAAAGTTAAATTTTGGTCTCATCACTCCAAATTACCATGTTCCAGAAGTTTTGAGGCTTGTCTCTGTGCTGTTTTGCGTATTGTAGGCGAGATACTTTGTGGCATTTGTGCAGTAATGGCTTTCTTCTGGCGACTCAACCATGCAGCCCATTTTTATTGTGCCTCTTTATTGTGCATCTTGAAACAGCCACACTGCTAGTTTTCAGAGAGTCCAGTATTTTAGCTGATGTTATTTGTGGGTTTTTCTTTGCATCCCGAACAATTTTCCTGGGATTTGTCACAGATGAGAATGTTACCTTTAGTAGCCATTCAGACCCATTTGTGTCAACTTCTGTGCATGTTATCAGGCCAAAATCACCAGAGTAGGTAAACTTTTGATCAGGGTCATTTGGATGTTTTGGTTTGTCATTATGACTTATAAAGAGAAAACACAGTAGTTTGACAATAAATGACTTCACCCAACCACTAACCATGAGTGGAGAAAAAATTTTGGTATTATCATTCATATTCTCTGAATAAAGGCCAAGAAAGCAAAAAATTCGGGTGGGGTATGTAAACTTTTGAGCACAACTGTATAAGACTGGTAAATATGTAGTTGATAGTGATTACCGGATCCTAGAAGTTTATTTTGCATTCTTTTTGTAGCCGTAGTCTGCGCCAAAAAATCTACATAAAAATGCTTGAAATTCGCTTGCAGTAAGTTTCCAAATTAATTTGAATGAGACAAAGCAGCTATAATGCACTTTTTGCCTGTGTTAAAAAAAAAGTATAATGTCAAATTTTTGGTGTGTTTTTGAGCAGAAGGAACATCTTTTGATGAGGTTTCTAACTTGTGTTGTAGAAACCAAAAATCATAACATACTGAAACAACCCAAAGTATGATTAAAAAACACATCAAACACCTCTCTGAAAAGATGCGCCTAAAAGCACAGCAAAACTGCACTAAAAAAATTAAAAATACTACAACTAGTTTTTCAAAATTGAGCTAAAAAAAATTGTGTGTCTGTTTTCTGGTTTGGATTTTTTGGCTGAAAAAATCCACATAAATAAAACTACCGTTACTTGTATGTATGCCCTCATCCACTATACCATTGTGGCATTATTTATGGCACGTCGGTGATCGTCCAGGAGCATTATTTTGACCTCCTCGTTTCAAGTGATGCGTTCCCAACCTTTGTCCCCAAGGAATTACCGTTACATTAAAGCTATGTAATTTCTTATCCAAGACTGTGTATTACGTAGGTAGGGCTAAGTGTGAAGACATGGAAAAAGATGACAACTTAGGGAATGTCTACGATGGTTGTTAATGAAAGTTCCCGACAAATAATATCTACGCTTATTGGACTCTAGTGGGATCGACATTATCAAGATTTGTATTCTTTTCTATCTAGATTTGTAATCTGTGGCTAAAAACAATCATTCTCGCCCTATGATGGAGCCCCTCCACCAAACAAGGATTGTCGAAAATGGACAACCCCTTTAGGCAAGTTAAAAAATATTTTCCCTGGTTGACCATGAATAGTCATAATTTACAATATGTGACCCATGATTTATTAGATATTGATATGATTTGTGGAAATGACTTTTCTGTAACCCAATAAAAAAACTCTTCTGAGTCTATTAGCAAAAAATGACTGTTCAAACCAAGCACAGGACCTTGGTGCACCCTTGTTGTGGCCAAACAGCTCAGTGCACATTCCCACCTATGGTACTTGATTCCCATCTATCTTCCTTAATTGCCAGCTGGGGCTGGAGAAAAGTGGAGATATAGAACAAGTTGGTGGGAAAGTGCATAGAACTGCTCAGCCACGCCAAGGGTGCACCGATTGCCTGTGCTTGGTTTGAACAGTCTTTGTGTGCTGACAAATTCTGATTAAGGATAGCAGAAGATTGAAGGTGATCTAAAAGAACCTGTGACTACTGAAAAACTATTGAGCGTTGCCTGATAGAGTGTCTGTGCATGCTGGGAGTATTAGTGCACGCTAAAAGACAACTAGTATAAGACACTCACTAATGGATGTCGCGATGTTTTAGACTTGTTATATTCTTCATCTGTCTTTAGAAGGCTATTTGGTCATTTGCACCTAATTCAGTTACTGTGCTTCACAGACCTGGTGCATCCTCCGTCTTCTGCGCCCCAAACTAAAAGTGTAAATTTCCGCCAGAATTGACTCCTATTTTTACATAAATCGATATGGGCAATGCCATAACCGCTTTTCAAAAGTGAGGCGAGGCCAGCTCAAACTGGAAAAGAAGTCGCAAGTTTTCCAGAAATGTGTTCTGCACTACAATGTGTAACTTTTTGTATCAGAAGACTGGAATACAGGACATGATACATTTGTGCCTAAATGTTTAAATTAAAAGAGTCCCTGGGGCTTATGTTTTGGGGGAAGGATCCATAGAAAGGTTTATACAGATATCTGAGTGACTCCCAACTTCTATCTGGTTGGTATTCTCAAACATCAAAAAAATCACAACGTTAAAGCAAAAGTAGAAAAAAAGACGATATGCGTTCATTATCGGGACTTTTGCCCTTTCATAACACATTCCAATAGGATTTCTGTATGGAAAAGTAGTGAGATTTCATGAGATTGCGCGATTTTATCAATAGTTACTTGAAATTCCATCAGTAGGGAACTAGTAGGCCACGTTCTCACGATGAGTTTTTGGTGATTTTTTTTTTACCCTGCATATTTTCGAAACAATTCAAGTAACATATTTTACTTAATGGTGCAGAAAATCTGCAACACTAAAAGCTCATCATGGGACCGCAGCTTTACAGTGCCATTACGCTGCAGTTGTTAGCACTGTATAGTGGCTCAGTGGTTAGCACTGCATAGTGGCTCAGTGGTTAGCACTGTAAGGTATATCAGTGGTTAGCACTGTACGGTGGCTCAGTGGTTAGCAATGTACGGAGACTCAGTGGTTAGCACTGTATAGTGGCTCAGTGGTTAGCACTGTAAGGTATATCAGTGGTTAGCACTGTATGGTGGCTCAGTAGTTATCAATGTATGGAGACTCAGTGGTTAGCACTGTTCCTTTGCAGTGCTGGAGTCCTGGGTTCAAATCCCACCAAGGACAACATGTGCAATGAGTGTATATTCTCCCCATGCTTGTGTGGGTTTCCTTCAGGTTCTCCGGTTTCCTCCCACATGCTAAAGACATACTGATAGGGAATCTAGATTGTGAGCCGATATGGGGACAGTGATCATGATGTCTGTACAGTGCTGCAGAATATGATGGTACTATATCAGCAAGTAAAATAATTACTAGGGACATTGTCATGCTTATGTGTGAAGGTGGACAGACGTTACCCTCCTGAGGATCAGACGTGTCTTTCTATTATGTGGGCAGCCCATTGATTCAATGGGACCCTTGTTATTCCTCATTTCCCCTGAGGGAATAAAATTACTATTATTGCTTGTAAAGTCCTTAAACCATAGGAGATTGTCCAAACCTTTAAGTATAAAAAAAAAAATATATTCAATGACCGTCAATAGGAGGTAATCAATATCATGTAGATGGTACATATGAGTAAATGAGATTTTATGAATGTCTATGGTGGTTTTGAAGAAAATCCATTATCCCCATTCGGTATTCCAAGTAAAATGATAACATATTAGAATTGCATGGGTGTTGAATCGAAAGTAATTGCTCCCCAGCCCTGCTCACTCCAGAGTGGGATACGTCGTCCAATGAGCACCTGACGTATTTACGGCACGGCTGTAAATAAATCCTGCTGCCTTCTTTTGCTTTATACGGAGACACAGGACTTTTTCTGCTTTTTATTTGTTGACTTGCAGCCTCGTTACATCACGACGCTTCTACAGGGCATTTTCCCCCCATTAATATTATTGATGGGTTTGTGCATGTAACCATTGGGAGTCTGCCCTCTGAGTACTGCAAATGCCCCTCCCTATAAAATGCTCCATAAAATTGGGAGGTGATCCTGGAGTTTATCAATGAATTTAAAAATATTACATGTGACCCAATGAGAAAGTAAAATGTAATTTGCTTCAAGTCTATAGGATGTGCGTGTCTACTGCTGGAACAATGATCCCCCTACTAAAACAATTGGGTTGGAACATCGATAATGCAGAGATCTCTTCAACCTGTAGCCCCCCAATGGTTGCAAAACTACATATTACCATCATGCTTGGAGTTGTAGTTTTGTAACAGCTGGAGAGTCACAGGTTGGGGACCCGAATTTACAGAATAATCAACCTATGACTAATGACAGTAACTTTAATGGATACACTCAGCTGGACGTTACTCCGAAAAGTGTCAATATGTTCTCATATTGGTCAAGGCTGGAGAATGACATTTTTGGGCTGCTTTTAAAATGCGCCATCTCGTTGTGAACTGATAACAGTGTCCTAGAATAAGGACATAGAGCAGCAACATCCATGCAGCTGAAGAGTTTTAGAAGTTTGGTCCACTCGAGTGTTAAGCACAGTCATGGCCTGCCATGCCCTGAAGCAAAAGCCATCAACAGTCCACGGTAAATTAAGGACGGCAGTAAGCATCAGCATTCAGACATGGTATTAACCAACCCTGGGATTCCCATTATTCACAATCGAGTCCAGGCGTCAGAATGGCATCGTGACGGTGAAATGGATTCCATGCAGAATAACCTCAGCAGTAACATGAATTCAATGATGCATCAGAGATCCCCATCAGTGCATTGCCGCGCACACCTGGGTGCCCTGTGTTAAAGTGATGAGGATTAAATGAAATGATCTGCGTTGTGATCATGCAAACAGGACATAAGAAAGAGGGTGGATAGAGATTGCTTCATATCTATACAGCAGGCAACGCTCAGACCCGGAAACCAACATCCATCAATGGTGCTGAACCAAACAAAAGTGTGACCACTCTGTGGTGGGGCAAACTACATGGCGTATGTCCATGGTGCTGAACCCAACAAAAGAGTGTCCACTCTATTGCGGGGAAAACTACATGGTGTGTGTCCATGGTGCTGAAGCCAACAAAAGAGTGACCACTCTGTGGTGGGGCAAACTACATGGCGTGTGTCCATGGTGCTGAACCCAACAAAAGAGTGACCACTCTGTGGTGGGGTAAGCGACATGGCGTGTGTCCATGGTGCTGAACCCAAAAAATGTGTGACCACTTTGTGGTAGGGCAAACTATATGGCGTTTGTCCATGGTGCTGAACCCAACAAAAGGGTGACCACTATGTGGTGGGGTAAAGTATAAGGTGTGTGTCCATGGTTATGAAATGACACAGGTGTGATCTATGTATAGTGCCGAAATAACACAAGTGTGATCTTTGCATAATGCAGAAATACCACAAGTGCCATCTATGCATGTGAGTGTGAGTTGTCCATGAAGCTGAAGTCACAACTTTGAAGAGCCAAGGTGCTGACCCTACATAAGTGTGCTCTCCACTGACAAGTGTTAAGTGTCCACAGTACTAAAGCCATCATAGGTGCTGCACACATCCTAGGTGTGAGGTGCCAATGCTGTTGCTGTTATTGCTACTGCTGTGATCTGTCTGTGGTGCTGGAAGCAGGCACATTACCCATTCATTCTTATGTGGATTATTACAGACAGGCAGCCTTAGATGCAGGAGAGAGACAGATAAAATGCAGGAGGGACTCACCTTCCACAGTTGCAGTGACAAACCCGATCTTCCCCTCTTAAATGCGGTAAGATATAATTGTGAAATCGGTCCAAAAGAGCGTTCATGTCCATCAAGCAAGCTATTGCCTGTAAGAGCCCATAACCAAGGCATCTGGTCAACTCTAGATGGAATAAAACATTGACTCTAGTTTGCTGGCTAAAAAGACTGGAGCATTATTGACAATGCTGCCACTAAAGGACACACGATGCGCAGACACACTGACACATGCACACACTGACACAGATATATGCATACACACAAATATATACACAATGACACACATACAATACATATACACACTGAATCACAGACACTAATACAGGCATACCAACACAGACATACACGCATATACATACACTGACACACAGTCACACACTAAAACAGACATACACACACATACATGAACACAGATACACTGACACATATACGCACACACACATACATGCACACAGATACACTGGCACACACATGTACACACACACACACACACGTACACACATACACAGACACATACACACACATACATGCACACACACATGTACACACATACATACAGACACTGATACACATAGAGTCAATATGACATTGCTACAAATACATGAAGTGAGAAGAGTTCCTCTTACCATAACAATGGACGCCCCCAGTACCATGAATATCATGGTGTTTGCGCTCATGTGCATATATATGATATTGACAAGGTTGTGTCTATTTCCCCTAAAAAAGCCGGTTCTCTTCTTCTATTTCCTGCCTCTTCTCCGCAAAGGTCAGAATTGGTCATCTCCCCTCCCCCAAAAAAGCTGCAATCCTTGATGTTGAAGACCCAAAGAAGCCAATTATATATAGATGTATACAGTCATGTTGGTGAACTACTGTATTACCCCCCCCAAAGGATTACTGAAGACCCCCCTCCCTCCCAACCTTCCTTAGAGCACTGTGGGGGTCGTCTCAGTCTTGATCGCCCTTCTTTGACTCCCTCCCATTATAAAACAATGTGACAGGCATTTCCCCCCCTCCGCCTCTTGAGTTTTAGGGCTGCCACATTGCAAGGATGGCAAACACCCCTTCTCTGCATCAATTGATCCAAGGGAAGAAGAGAAAGAGTCAATCAATAATTCAGGGATCCTGGATGCTGTTCTCTAGGATGCTGAGCAGAGGGGCACCGGTGTCCCTGGGCTTCATGGAAGATGATCACTTCCTAATCGCTGCTTCCCCCCCAAAAAAGCATCTATAGGGTGTATATAGCCAGATGGAGAGAGCACAGCGGAAGTAGGGGGCAGTGCTGTGCTCCCCTCCAGAGCAGTGAGGAGCAGCAGCAGCCTGCACGCCCTGCTCCCTCTTAGTGACATTGCAGCCACAATTGATATTCTGCACCATGCAGCAGCAGCAGCCACTGGGCTTCCACCTACTAAAATATGCTAATAGCAGCTGCCATTGTTTTAGGTGAATAGCAGAAGCAGCTAGACAACCCCCAAACCTCAGGGAAGGTAGCACCCACCACCCCCTCCTCCTCCCAAACTGATGTGATATACCTGGACTGTACTGCCCTGAATGGAAGCCAGGTTGGTGCAAGAGGGGGGATGGGAAGGGGGTGTTATAAATTGCAACCCTAGGAGTAACAGCTGGATACATAGCAGCCATTTAATGAACACTTCATTAAGATAGCAATTAATAGGGAGAGTTGATATCTGCACAAGGAAAGGGTTAAACATGTGTAGCTACATGGCAAAAGAACTCTAAGATGCCTATAAACTCCATAAGGTTGTTGCATATAAATTAGCAGTATACAAAAATATATACAAAAAATAAATTGGTAAGGACAGGGTTAACATAAGAGATCGCAGAATGTGTAACACACACATATATATATATACAGATATATACACATATACACACACACATATATAAACTAAAAATATAAAAAAAATATATTCATGTTTTAACTATTTATTTTAAATTATATATAAAATAATATTGCAAAAAATAAAGTGAAAAATAATATATCTATTTATTATACATTTTTATTATATATATATATATATATATATATATATATAAAAAAATATATACCTGTTTTATTACAAATTATACATGTATATATAACATTTAAAATAATTAAACTTATAAATAAAATTATATATTTTTTTTTTCATTTATTTTTTCGCCCAATATTTAGATGTGTCATAAAACCGTCCAGAAAGGGGGTTGTGATACCTGTCAGTGGTTAAGGTGACTTCAGCTCACAGATAGGTGGATGATGCACGGTGTTTACTCACTGTTGCCATCTACTGGTGACTTAAGATTTTTGCATTTGTAAGGGTCTGTGCACACGGTGCGGTTTCTACTGCGGATCTGCAGGTGATGTACAGTACCATTATTGGCTATGTAAAAAAAAAAAAAAAACCGCTGTGCACATGCTGCAGATTTTTCCGCTCGGAAAAAAAAAAGCACCATGTGACTTCTTTTGGGCGGTTTTGCTGCAGTTTTCCACCTGCTCCATTCTACAAATCCGCAGGTGGAAAACCGCACAAAAAAAGGAAGAAATCCGCAGGAAAAATGCAGGTCATTTGACCTGCGGATTTAGAAAAATCCGCGGGAGGATCCGCACTGTGTGCACATAGCCTAACAGTGGGAATACACCTGACTTGGATCACAAGAACAGGGGGGGTGGCGCAGTCCTCCATTTCTAGCACTAACCTTACACCTATAAACTGTAATGTTGTGTTATTATGCATGCAGCAGTGGGACTATAGACTAGGTGCTCCCCAACGTTCTGGGAATTGATGGGTTTCCCAGCTATTGGATCTTTGGCAAAAAGGGAGAAAATGACCCAAGGTTTCCATCTGACCTACAGCTCTGGTCTTGGAGCTTTGTTACTTTTGCAGTGTATGGCGGTATTATCATACCTCCCAACTTTTGAAGAAGGGAAAGCGGGACAAAGGCTGCGGCGCGCACAGCGCGTCAGCTGCAAGTTTTAGGCCACACCCCGGCCACAACCATTTCACAGCTAGTCACACCCATGTCCACGCCCAACCACATCCATTTAGCACTGCTGATCATACTGACTGGTACTGAGGGCACAGTGGCTGGCATTATGGGCACAGTGGCTGGTACTGTGGGCACACTGGTACTGAGGAAAAGAAATAACAGAGAGAGAGAAAAAAGAAAACAGAGAGAAAGAAAGAACACAGTATGAAAGAAGAAAGAACAGAGAGAGAGAGAGAAAGAAAGAGGGGAAAGAAAGAACAGAGAGAGAAATAAAGAACAGAAAAAGAGAGAAAGAATAGAGAAAAAAGAGGGGACAGAAAAAAAGAAGAGAGAAAGGGGAAAGAAAGAACAGAGAGAAAGAAAGAGGGGAAAGAAAGACTTAAGGGCCTGTCACACTAAGCGATATCGCTAGCAACATTGCTGTAACGTCACTGTTTTTTGTGACGTAGCAGCGATATTGCTAGCGATATCGCTATGTCTGATACTTACCTCTGACCGGCTCCCCGCTGGTTATCGCTGATCGTGCGAGAATGACCTGGGCCGTTTCTCGTCAGCTTCCTGCTGGGCTTCCTGTGGCGCCGACGAGCGACGCGTGGACGCGGGCGGGAGGACGTCAGGATCGCCTCGTCTGACAGGTAAGTAGCGACCCCCAACCCCTGCTATGTCGCTGGTGAGATCTGCCTGTGTGCCTGTGTGGCAGCTCACTAGCGACCACTTAGCGATGCACCAGCGATCCTGACCGCGTCATATCACTGGCCGGGATTGCTGGTGCATCGCTAAGTGTGACAGTACCTAAAGAACAGAGAGAGAAAGAAAGAGGGGAAAGAACAGAGAGAGAAAGAAAGAGGGGACAGAAAAAAACAGAGGAAAGAACAGAGAGAAAGAGGGGAAAGAAAGAAAACAGAGAACAAAAGAAAGAACAGATAAAGAAAGGGGAAAGAAAGAAAGAACAGAGCGAAAGATAAAGAGAAAGAAAGAAGAAAGAAAGAACAAAGAAAAAGAAAGAACAGAGAAAGAAAGAGGGGACAGAAAAAAAACAGAGAGAAAGAAAGAACAGAGAGAGAAAGAAAGAACAGAGAGAGAAAGAGGGGAAAGAAAGAAGGGAAAGAAAGAACAAAGAACAGAGAGAAAGAAAGAAGCGAGAAAGAACAGAGAGAAAGAAAGAACAGAAAGAAAGAGGGGAAAGAAGGGAAAGAAAGAACAGAGAGAAAGAAAGAACAGAGAGAGAAAGAAAATCAGAGAGAGAAAGAGAAAGGAAGAACAGAGAGAGAGGGGAAAGAAAGAACAAAGAGCGAAAGAAAGAACAGAGAGAAAGAAAGGGGAAAGAAAGAACAGAGAAAGAGGGGAAAGAAAGAAAGAGCAGAGAGAGAAAGAGGGGACAGAATAAGAGAGAAAGAAATAGGAGCAATAAAGAAAGAACAGAGATAAAGAAAGAAAGAAAGAGGGGAAAGAAAGAACAGAGAGAGAAAGAAAGAACAGAGTGAAAGAGAAAGGAAGAACAGAGAGAAAGAAAGAACAGGGGGAAATAAAGAAAAACCAGGGGGAAGAAAGAAAGAAAGAACAGAAAGAAAGGAGAGAGAAAAAAAAGAAAACACAGAGATAAAGAAAGAACAGAGAGAGAAAAAGAAAAAGAGAAAGAAAGAAAAAAGAGGGAAAAGAAAGAACAGAGAGATAGAGAGAAACAGGGGAAGAAAGAACAGAGAGACAGAGAAAGAAAGAAGTAAAGAAAGAGAACAGAGAGAAAGAAGGAACAGAGAGAGAGAAAAAGAGGGGAAAGAAAGAGAACAGAGAGAGAAAGAAAGAGGGGAAAGAAAGACCAGAGAGAGAGAAAGAAAAAAAAGAAAGATTAGAGAGAGAAAGATTAGAGAGGGAAAAACAGAGAAAGAAAGATTCTATAAAGATACTATAGCAGCCCGGCTCCCATTGTAATGCCCACCTGAGCCTCCTGATGCAGGACATATCATGATCCGCTCACATGGCCGGCATCCCCGATTCCAAGGCGATCCCGCTGTCTGAGCTGGCGTCAGAGGACACGGTGATGGATCTGAAGCTTTCCCTGAAGTGCCTCCATGGTTCCGTCACAATCTCCTCCCGAAATTACCTAATTTCCGGTCAGCTTCCAGCACATCACTTCCGGTGGAATGTCATGTGCGAGTTTTAAAGTGCTCCTTGGGGTTCCGCCATGTACTCCTGTGTCCGAGGGAAAAGTAAGCTCCCGGCCTGGACAGCCTCTCAAAATCGGGACTGTCTCGCTGGATCCGGAACGGTTGGGAGGTATGAATGCTCCCCACCATACACCTTGTAAACACACGGTTCCACTTTGTATGCCTCGTACACACACGGCTCCGCACACCTCGCACACACTTGGCTCCACTCTGTAAACCTCGTACACACATGGCTCCGCTTCGTACACCTCGCACACACAGGGCTTCACTCAGTACACACATGGCTCCACTCCGTAAACCTCGTACACAGATGGCTCTGCTCCATACACACACGGCTCAGCTCTGTACACTGTGTACACACAGGGCTCCGATTCGTACACCCCGTACACATGCGGCTTCACTCCATACACCAAGTACACACATGGTTCCGCTCCGTAAACCGTGTACACATGCGGCTCCACTCCGTCCACCTTGTACACATGTGGCTCCGCTCCGTCCACCTTGTACACACACGGCTCCTCTCCGCACACCTTGTACACACATGGTTCCTCTCCGCACACCCCGTACACACACTGCTCTGTACACCTTGTACACACACGGCTCCGCCCCTACACCTTGCACACATGGCTCCGCTCTGTACACCTCGTACACATGCGGCTCCACTCCGTACACGGAGTACATACATGATCCACTACATACACCTCGTACACACGCAGCTCCACTCCGTACACGGAGTACATACACGATCCACTCCATACACCTCGTACACACGCGGCTCCACTCCGTACACCGTGTACATACACGATCCACTCCATACACCTCGTACACACGCGGCTCCACTCCGTACACAGAGTACATACACGATCCACTCCATACACCTCGTACACACGCGGCTCCACTCCGTACACCGAGTACATACACGATCCACTCCATACACCTCGTACACACGCGGCTCCACTCCGTACATCGAGTACATACACGATCCACTCCATACACCTCGTACACACGCAGCTCCCCTCCATACACCTTGTACACACACAGCTCAGCTCTGTACACCTCGTATACACGGCTCCGCTCCGTACACCTTGTACATACACAATCCGCTCCACACACCCCATACACACGCGGCTCCACTCCATACACCTCGTACACACACGGCTCCCCTCCATATATGCATATCTCTGCTCCGTACACCTTGTACACACACAGCTCAGCTCCGTACACCTCGTACACACACAGCTCCGCACCGCACACCTCGTACACACGCGGCTCCGCTTCGCACACCTCGTACACATGCGGCTCCACTCCGTACACACGCGGCTCCGCTCCGTACACCTTGTACACACGCGACTCTGCTCCGTACACCTCGTACACACTCGGCTACGCTCCGTACATCTCGTACACACACAGCTCTGCTACATCCACCCTGTAAACCCCTCCTGACCCCACACAAACTTCCCCTCATTCAGCACCATGACGACCAGCACAGCAGCGTCCTGCATACACCAAGGTCCCTGATCATGTGACCCCTGACTCCTCCCCTCCTGCGACCTCATCACAGGTTCTGTGCGCTCAGAGCAGCCCAGCGACATCATTGCTGGTTGTAAGGGGCTGCGGTGGGTCCCTCCGGGAGGGCAAGGATGGGGTGCATGGGGGACAGCGGGGGGGGGGGGGGGGGGAGTCAAAATCGGGACTGTCCCACGAGAATTGGGATGGTTCGGGGGTATGGGCATTATGGTACTCTACTGCTCTAAAATGTGGCCATTAGGATGGCATTATTTGGGCAATACTTCCTCTACACACATTGAACCCTGATTCAAACATATTAAGTTTGCAGAGTGTCTTTGATCAAACCCAGAATGGGAATACAGTTATACACTGCTCAAAAAAATAAAGGGAACACTTAAACAACAGAATTTAACTCCAAGTAAATCAAACTTCTGTGAAATCAAACTCACAAGCTGTTGTGCAAATGGAATAGACAACAGAGGGAATTTATTGGCAATTATCAAGACACTCAATAAATGAGTGGTTCTGCAGGTGGGGACCACAGACCACATCTCAGTACCAATGCTTTCTGGCTGTTTTGGTCACTTTTGAATGATGGTTGTGCTTTCACACTCGTGGTAGCATGAGACGGACGCTACAACCCACACAAGTGGCTCAGGTAGTGCAGCTCCTCCAGGATGGCACATCAATGCAAGCTGTGGCAAGGTTTGCCATGTCTGTCAGCGTAGTATCCTGAGGCTGGAGGCGCTACCAGGAGACAGGCCAGTACACCAGGAGACGTGGAGGGGGCCATAGGAGGGCAACAACTCAGCAGCAGGAACGCTACCTCAGCCTTTGTGCAAGGAGGAACAGGAGGAGCACTGCCAGAGCCCTGCAAAATTACCTCCAGCAGGCCACAAATGTGCATGTTTCTAAACAGTTAGAAACCGACTCAATGAGGATGGTCTGAGAGCCCGACCTCCACAGACGGGAGTTGTGCTCACAGCCCAACACTGTGCAGGACACTTGGCATTTGTCACAGAACACCAGGAGTGGCAAATTCGCCACTGGCGCCCTGTGCTCTTCACAGATGAAAGCAGGTTCACACTGAGCACATGTGACAGGCGTGACTGAGTCTGGAGACGCCGTGGAGAGCGATCTGCTACCTGCAACATCCTTCAGCATGACCGGTTTGGCAGTGGGCCAGTAATGGTGTGGGGTGGCATTTCTTTGGAGGGCCGCACAGCCCTCCTTGTGCTTGCCAAAGCTAGCCTGACTGCCATTAGGTACCGAGATGCTTTATTTCAGGTGACCATCTGCCGCCTCATCAGGAGCATGCTCAGGCGTTGTACAGTAGGGAGGTCATACAGGCACATGGAGGCCACACACAATACTGAGCCTCATTTTGACTTGTGATAAGAATATTACATTCCACTTTAATTTTGTGTGTGACTCCAAATCCAGGCCACCATTGGTTAATAAATTTGATTTCCATTGACTATTTTTGTGTGGTTTTGTTGTCAGCACATTCAACTTTGTACAGAACAAAGTATTCAATGAGACTATTTCATTCATACAGATCTAGGATGTGTTATTTGAGCGTTCCCTTTATTTTTTTTCCCAGTGTAGTACTATGTCTATGGTCTCCCCCTTAAGAGTTTAGCATAGCCATAAAATCCTTGAGCTGCTGCACTGTTCCACGCCCCCCCAAAAATCATCTATATAGCGCAGCCAGCACATCACATGTTCGGCGGCCCCTGACCCATTGTCTCCAAACACCAACCTCTCCCAAATCCCCAGAAAGAGGTTGGCATACGCGGGTGTACAGCCTGCACCCATGATTGTGCCGCACTTCTGATGGTAAAAATAATCGTTAAAAATAAAAAAAACAATTATGTGTCAGAATGAATTGCAGCAGCTCGAGGATAAGCTCACACAAAGAGCCATCCAGGTTAGAGGCCCCAAGGAAGAAGCAGAGTGCATTGAGACAGTCGGTATGGTCAATCCAGGTATACAGCATCTCAACGTCAGCTGTTACTAACAGAGTTATTGAGAAACTTGCCTGGAATTCTTCTTTTAGTCATCCACGAAACACCATCCAATTCTCCTGATCTGAACTTAGAGGACTTGTCAGCAGGTCAGTATTGGGCAGTTTTTGCTCTCATTTTATTCCCACTAATCCCCCCCAAGTTGCAATTTTTCTTTTGTTTTGTTTTTTGAAGCATACGGTTCAAGAGATTTTGGCCACTATTTTGCGCTATGTTTTATATTTTCCCAGTTATGGCTTACAGGATAAATCAGCCTAAAGACACGCCTTAGAGGATTCATTGAGCCAAGCCCCCTTGCAAAGTCCATAAAAATTAGCAATAAACAAAAAAGGTTAATATCTCTGGAACCGTATGGTGGGTTTATTAAAAAAAAAAAAAAAACAGAATACTCAGTAAAGAAACAAGAATAAAATAAGGAGTAAAAACTGGACACATTACCTAGTGCAGGTCCTCTTTAAGTCCAAGGAGACATTACCAGAGAGTTTTCATTAAGGGGTGTACTTATTTCCCTGTATGACGCTGAGCAATCATAAGCCGGCACCAGCATACCGTGGTTAGAACAGGTTTCTCAATGTGAGCCATGTAATGACAGGCAATCTGCTCTCACTGCAGAGCCATGTGTCTGATTACAAAGTGTTGGGAGTATAGCAGAGATGAGCGTGACCACATATAGGTACAGCTTCAGCTGTCATCTCACAACAGCCAGTGTGAGGGATACAGCAGGGCGGCAGGATTATGAGAAGAGCAGATAGAAGTGTTTATAATGAGACAGCTCAACTACCCCTCCCCCACACTGGCTGCCATGAGATGAAAGGTGTTTGTAATGACATTCATCTCTGCTCTACTCCGGGCACTTGTAATTGCGCTGTAATTACATAGGACTAAGCTTGCTGTAAGATATTGTGGGGGCGTGTGCTTCCTTCCCCTGTATGTTGCTGCCTGATTACAATTGGTCAGCCTCATTCAGTGGAAGAAGTACACACCCCCATGAGAGATCTTTGGTAATGCCTCCCCTTAGAAAAGCGAATATTTCCACCACGGAGAAAAAAAAAAAACACATTTGATTCAGCTCTGCTGCCACTATTCCATGATGTGATCAAATCCATTGTGTATAAACATTGCTTGAGAAATTTGCCTGAGAGATAAAGTGTGACCCCAGGGGAAATCCCACTTTCTCATGGCCACTACAGTATTAAATGGCTGACATTTAAATAGCTGTAATAGAAAAACTGGCTCACAGAGTGCCCCCCCCATTTCTTCCACAAGCCTTAAGAATATGGACAGTGGGTGTCTTCATGAGACATTGCCTCTAAATATTCTGATCCACAAGTTTTCCCAAAAGTCAGGCTCTATTTTGATGCTGATGGCCTTGGCTTTGGATGGCGCCGGATGAACCCTTTAAGGAAATATAATTGTTTTCCCTGTCAGACATACGTTCCTTACAAGGATTAGCAAATGAATAAAAAATGGAAGTGGGATAGGTCAGTGAGGCAAGGCTATCAATAC